>NW_005842229.1:1456761-1504024 GCF_000455745.1 Alligator sinensis
TCTTTCCCTTGGTATCCCTCCTTCCATTTTGCTATGGTGCTAAAGGCTCCATCTCTGCTGCAGCCTGGAGCACAGAGCAGGGCCTGGCCTTGTAGCAGTGGTTCCAGCTCCATGCTCTTGCTACAGGGCTTGGCTGGAGCTGTGCTCTGTGCCCCAGGCTTCAGCAGGGATGGAGCCTGTCAGCACCAAAGCACAGGTAAAGGGGAGGACAGGGAAAGAAGGGGTGAAGACCCAAGGGTGTAGGGGTCAGAAGTGGCATGCAGGGAGGAAGAGGGCAGAGTAGGGGCTGGAGGGGGGGTAGGGACAGAGGGGGTAAGTGTGGGGGGGCAAGTGGTAGGGGCCAAGCCTCATTTTTTTCCACCATCTGCCCCCTTGCTGTCCCTACCATGTGCCTCGCCTCCACACTGCCCCTGCCCCACCTGCCATGAATAGAATCTAATCATTGAGGGGTTGTCTTATATTCAGGTAAATATGGTAAATAAAAAGGCTGCTGAAACAGCCGCAGTTTTGTCCCTGAAACCCAACTATTCTCTTCAAGAGTCTGAGGGGATCAAATGGGTTAAGATGTCCTTTCAGTAGAAGGCCTTTACTTCCTGCACTTTTCTGCATAAGGTAGTCCTGAGGTTATTCTGCTCCTCTACATAAAAGGATTACAGATTTCACCAGTAATGGTCAATTTGCTTGTCCTACATCTAATATCCTCTGGAGGAAATCCATTCCGCCATTCCACATATTCTGCGTTATTAGAACTTGATCATCTAACATTGGCTATGGAGGGGATGCTTTCTTTCATCCTTTCAGGTGTTGCAGAAGATATGTTTGTGTGCTTATTGGTTGATGTTGGTTATCTTCAAGGCTCAGATTTCAGCTTGACCATGCAAAAGCACTGCTGTGTTGTCCCTCTCTTTTTTATGATAATAATGACATCTTAATATTGGAAGGGCCTGTACATAAAGGCTGACAATCTGTTCCTATTTCACTGGAACAAAGGGAAATGTGTAGAGGTGGGGGAGGGGAGGAATCAAATCTATCTTTCTCCTAGTTGATTTATTTTGTCTATACATTTATTTTATTTTCCCTTTCTTCACTTCTCTCTGCTTGCTTCTCCATCTACGCCTTCCACTTCTTGCTACTGGTAATAGTAACAGTTTGTGAATAGAGAACTTAAAGGAAGTTAACTTTTTTTTGTTACCTGTACTTCTTGGCTTCTGTGAATATAGCATGCAGTCCTCTGGTCAAACCTAAGCCTGGTGGAGAAATGTGTAGTTTTGAAATTAAAAAAAAAAATGCTAATTCTTTGGGGTTTTTTATATTTCTGCTAGTCATGTTTCTGTCTCTGAATTATTTGCTTACTTTCAAATTGTTTCTTGGGATTCCCCACCCCCTTCCCCTGTTTCATAAGTTCTCTCTATCAGGTTTTGAGTTCTTTTATTTTGGAAGCTTATATCTGGGGATATATGCAGTCAGTTTAGCAATCTGCCAGGAGTGAAAGAAATGAGGGAAAATAGAGATAGACGACTTGGAGGGGATAGTAGTGGTGGGGGGAGGGAATGGCTTTCTACCATTTGAAATAGAAAAGTGTTGTCATTGCTGTAATGCTAAGAGCCATGATTGGCTTACAGTGAGAAATGATGATTGTAGTTTAATATTTTTTTAATTGCAAGTTAGTGGGACATCAAAATCTGCAGAAATGTCTTGCACAGCATGGCAACTTTTTAGCAGACTCTTTTTGCTCATGTAAAATTGCACTTGCATAGACCTTTCAGATAACTATACAAATATTTAAATATGATAGTTTAGCAATGAGCTCAGTAATACCCCATTTTATAGATGAGGAAATTAACTTGGAGGTTAATTGATTTGCCCAGGGTCAGCTAGTGAATCCCCAGCAGAAGCAGGAATAGAATAAGAAATTCTCAGCTCCCAAGCATTCACTCACTCTAACGGTGTCAGTGTCATCAACAATTTTTTGGATCGGTCTAACTTATTACATACACACACGAGCACATATTAAGAGTATTTATACACACGCAATGTTAGATAAGATGGAAAACAGGCCCCTCTCTTAGTCAAATATCTGAACATTTCTAAAACCAGAAAATACATATGAGAATTTGTCTTTTTCACACAATTCTTGCACCTTTTCTCACTGCATTTGTGCATGTGCCCCTGAAACTGTCTATTGGTCAACTGAAAAACAAAAAAAAGCCAAGGTATTCAGTATCTGGCTGAATATTATTATTTAGTGCTATATGCTGCCTGGCTTAGTGCCCAAAGAATCTCTAACTATGATGTTAATTGTGGGCCTTGCATACTTTTGATTACTTGTAAGAGTCTCCATTCCAACTTGCTTCGGATCTCAAGGTTAGTAATTTTTCCTCACGAACATCAGTTTCATGCAAGTTTCACTTTTTTATTTTTATGATTTTAGCAGGACTTAGTTTTAAACTTTACTTTGTTTCCTACTTAAGCAACGTATTGTGATGTTCTGTTTCACTTTGTTTCTGTATGTGTGTCAATGAAATTCAGGAAATCTGCTGTCAATTAGCAATCAATGTGGTATCCATATTTTTTAAATGTTATAAGATTGCTTATTAAAGCTAATTCTACAGGGCATTTCTATCTCAATTCTTAATGTAATGCAGAATATTTTACAATAATGCCTAGGTTAACAATGATAGCCTTGCTGTATTGTGCAGAAAAGGCTTCTGTTCAGACCCAGCTGGGTTTCAAGCTTAATTCATTGCTCTATGGTGGGATCACCACAGCTGCTGTGGGGCCTTTACAAATGCAAAAAAGCTGTCAGTGTTTGTTTCATCAGATGCATAAGTGATGAGGCCAAGTTGAGGCATCCATTCCAGTGCGCAATGTGCATGCTGTAGGCATTATTGTTTACAGAATTAGGGTTTTAGAGCTTTAAACTATTTGGCACACATTATGCCTTAAAACATTAAAAACAAAAAACTCAGAACAACTTAAGAATAGGACTAGTTCAAGGTTCCTCTTCCATTTAGTCCTGTATTTCAATAGCATTTTCCTTGCCAATGTAAGAACATCATAGTGTTACCTGGCTTTTGCTACTGTGTAATACAGACTTAATTTATTTATTTATGAATCCCCCTATTTCCCCAATCTTTTTTTTTTTTTTTTTTTTGTCTGACTTTTGGCATGAAGTAGTGCTTCTTTTACAATAAAGAAAACATTAAAAAAAGTTGTATACTTCATCTTTTTCATCTGTATATTGGGCAAAAGACTTTGAGTTATGTTAACAGTTGCTGTCTGCTCCCCAGAAATCAGAGCCACTTTTTTGGCAGTCATTGAACAGGGCTCCTTCCAGCCAATTAAGAGGTAACGAAGATTGGTTTCAGAGGTGGTTGTTTAACAATACAAGGCATGCTCTTTTATTGACAGGTTGTGTGAGCTGCCTCTGCTCTAGTTTTAGTTCCTTTGGTCAAGAAGCTGGGAATGTAGCCCAGAGTAGATTTCATATGAGCGCTTGTGGGGCATTGGCCTGGTACCAGAGGATTGGAAAAGGGCCAGTGTGGTCCCCATTTACAAAAAGGGGAGAAAGGAGGACCCCAGCAATTATAGGCCACCTAGTCTTACCTCGGTCCTTGGGAAGACCTTTGAGAAAATTATCAAGAAGCACATCTGCAAGGGCCCAGCAGGGGAGGTAATGCTCAGGGGCAACCAACATGGGTTCATTGAGGGCAGGTCCTGCCTGACTAACCTGGTTTCTTTTTATGATTAGGTCACAAAGTCTCTGGACAAGGATGTTGGGGTGGATGTCCTCTTCCTGGACTTTAAGAAGGCCTTTGACACAGTTTCCCAACACATTCTCTTAAAAAAACTTGGTGACAGCAGCATTGATGCCTACACAGTCAGATGGGTGGCGAACTGGCTAGATGGTCACACTCAGAATGGTGGTGGACAGGTCGTTTTCGACCTGGAGGGATGTGGGCAGTGGAGTCTGCCAGGGCTTGGTTCTGGGGCCTGTACTGTTCAACATCTTTATCAGAGATCTGGATGTGGGTGTGGAAAGCACGCTGCCCAAATTTGCTGATGACACCAAGTTGTGGGGTGAGGTGGGCACGCTGGAGGGGAGGGACAGTATCCAGCTAGATCTAGACAAGTTACAGAGGTGGGCGGATGAGAATAGGATGGAATTCAACACAGACAAGTGCAAGGTGCTGAATCGAGGGAGAAGGAACCAGCAACACCCCTAAAGGCTGGGGAACTCCCTTCTTGTCAACATGGTAGCAGAAAGGGATCTTGGAGTCATTGTTGACTCCAGGATGAACATGAGCCGCCAATGCGAGGAAGCGGTCAATAAGGCTAACTGTACCTTGTTGTGCATCTACAGATGCATCACAAGCAGGTCCAGGGAGGTGATCCTTCCCCTCTATGCGACATTGGTCAGGCCACAGGTGGAGTACTGCGTCCAGTTCTGGGCCACTCGTGTGATCAAGGGGCAGCAGGGCAGGCTGTACGAGGAGAGGCTATAGGGCCTGAACCTATTCAGCCTCCACAAGAGAAGGCTGAGAGAGGATCTGGTGGCTGTTTACAAACTCACTGGGGGAGGGCAGCAGAAATTGCAGGAGGCTATGTTTCCCTGCGCATCACCCGGGGTTACTACGAATAACGGCCACAAATTGTTAGAGGGAAGATTCAGGCTGGAATTCAAGAGACAGTGCTTTACAGTTAGGGCTGCCACGCTCTGGAATGGGCTCCCAAGGGAGGTGGTGCTCTCAGCTACCTTGGGGGTCTTCAGGAGGAGGCTGGATAAATAGTTGACTGGGATGATATGACCACAGCACCTGTTCCTGCCCAGGGCAGGGGGTTGGGCCTGATGATCTGTTTAGGTCCCTTCCGACCCTAAGCACTATGAAACTATATTGCTTGGCCTGTTGTTTTGGTTCTTAAATTGGCTTTTGCACCCAGTGTTCATATGATTTTTGATTTGTGTTCTAGCCTACTGGCTATGTACTGTGCTTTCATCAAACTCCTTTCCCTATCAGGTAACTCCATCAGACTTAAAACAGACACTGGTTTATCCAGTGCTGATAGATTGGGGATGTGATTTGCATCAAAACAAGATGTGGCATAGTTGTTTGCACACCGGGCAATTAACTGTAATCGGATACAATTGTCTTGAAGCAAAGTGTTAATTCATATACTTCGCAGGTACTTACTGCAGGACAATGGGCTTGTCCAACTGTAAGGTCTGGGGTTTGCTGCCAGATAAAATGTTCAAATCTGAATCAAGCTGTTTGGTCTGTTTTTAGCCTCTGAGATAACAATGGTGCACCCCAGTGTACCTGAACCACTGTTTAGTCTAACCATTTTTCATGGATCTCCTTAAATCGTTTTCCTTAAGTTCTGCAAATGGTAAATAGGGCTATAACATATGAAGTACATGTAGAAATTTTATAAACTCTGACATCTTTTGGAGGCTTGTCTGTAGGCTGGGAATGAAGTGGGTTATATGGTGTCTGCATAGTTGCTGAAATCTTTGTGGTTTTTAGTTCTCACTTGAAAGGTGAAATACAAGTATGGACAACGTACAGCTGATTAATAGTGAAGCACGTTTATAAAGCAGTCTGAAAACCTGCTTGATGCCTACCAGTCTCTTGATGGCATATGCAGAGCAAATTTAACACCTTGCATTTAGCATAGTTTAAATACAGTTTTACCTCAGTCGGATTATGAAACTCATTGTGGCTAAGGCCATGCTGTCTTGTGTTTAAGGTAAAAACCCTTCTTGTGATTGTCTAAATTAGAGTACGGTGTGGCTGGCACTGGTAGTGTCCATACTGGCTGGTTGGACCATTTACCTTTGTGGTTGAGATGCTGTTTTGTTTTTTGTTTTTGTGACATGGTATAGAGCAGCATTTCTGAACTGGTAGTTTGTGAAGAGAAACTGGGTTCAAGTCAGTTAGGTTAGTTGGGAAGAGGGGGATTCAGCCTAGATTTCAACATTGATACAAGCTGATAGGAACGAGGGAATGGGACCACTTGCTTGCTCTGACTAGTTACTGCTGCTGTCTTGCTGCTGCTTTGCCTCTGCTGCTTCTGCACTCCACTCCAGAAAGGCAGTGGAGTGTAAAAAAATTGCATTGGTCTAAGGACCATCTGCTGTACATAAGTATTTATAGTGTTGAGGTCCTGTTCTGTTTTAAGAGTGATGCTCAGGCCGTGCTGTAGTAGTTTTTCTTCTTTTTGGTTGTGTGCATGTGATTAAATTCTTATAATGTTGTTTGAGGATTGTCCTGAAGCCTTGGTTTGTTTCTGGGGTTTGGCACAGTTTGCAGTCCCCCTAACCATAACGAAAGTGGCAGAGACAGTCTAACCCTGAGATTTGTTCAGATTACAAAGAACAAAGATGGTAGACATTATGTACCTGATGCTGACTAGAAGGATGGGGGACATCTGGATGAGGTACGGGTTTGCCCCTGCTACTATTTCCACTACCATATTCAGGGACAAGGAGACCCAGGTAAGACATAGGTGCTAACACATTAGTCAGGCTTGAGACTATTTGCTGCCCCTGCACCTCTTCTTGCTTCTGTTAGTCACAATATTCAGTAGGCATAGGGGCATGGACAGCAGACCTTGACACCTGGAAACAGCACACAAACTTGTGACATGAAAATGGGTGAAGGGAGAGAAAAGAAGGTCCTGCTGCCGAAAGGGTATAGGAGGTCTTGGAGACAGGCAGGGGAAGACCCCAGTGTAAAAAGGTAAGCTTGAAAACTGGGATTCTCAGAAGAACCTAACAGACGGGCATGAAAAATCCCATTCGTATTTGGTGAGGTTTGATTATGCAACCTCCCTGGACTGCATCAAAAATAGCCTGAGAGAAGCAAGGCTCACTTTTTTAATTTTTCCAATGTTGCTGCATTTCTGTTGATAATTGTTTGGCTCGTCCTCATGTGGGGAATTTAGATTAACAAAAACTTTTGCCTGAAAATGTTTGCCCTTGTGCGGGGAGGGTGGCGAATGCACCTTGCCTGGCATTAAATACAGAATGTCTGTCTCATTTGCCTCAACATTGTCATTATGTAATGAGCTCTTAAGTCTTGTGAGGCATAAGGATTACTTAGAGCAGAGGTTCCCAATCAGTAGTATGCATACTACCAGTGGTATACAGACAACCTGTTAGTGGTACGTATTAATAGATTTATTGTAATTACTTTATATGACAAAAATTTGCTGGTGGTACTTAAAGTTGAACTAAAAAAATGCTGGTGGTATTTAAGGTTGCATTGGCAACACATAGTGGGTGCACATGGGTGCATGTGCACCCCTTGAGAAAAATGCCGACAAAGCTACCAGCGGTGCCTGCAGGCAGTTGCCACTCGCCACCCCCACCCGCCAACACTGCCATGGCTGCCTGCGGGAACTCGCCAGCGCCGCCGCCTGCAGGCAGTCGCCATGCCCCCCTAGCCTCTGGGGGCACACATCCTTCATGAAAGGTTGTATTGTTTTAAATTGGTGGTGCACTATCTGTCAAAGTTTGGGAACCCCTAACTTAAAATATACGCGTACCTACCATACTTTCAGATAAGGCCCAGAGGCTGGATTAATGCTTTTTTTCAATGATCTGGCTAAAACCATGCCCATAAGTAGACTGCTTCAAAACATGCAGCTTCTTTTAATAAATCCACTGATTGTATTTTATACATATAATAACAAGTGATGGAGAGTTGTGCAAGAAGATTGGGTGCGTGTGCATTAATCAAAATATGTCTGAGAAATTTTGCATTTAACTTTTCGTAGTAGATATAGCTGCAAAACAGAAGTCTCAGAATGTAAATATCGGGGGATACCACCAAAGAGCCCTCTTGAACAATATGTTTATGTATAAAATACCCCTTGCCAAGCTGCTTGGGGAATTGGATGACAAACAGAACAAGAGGATAGTTAAATGTTTGGAGCTGTTTCTATTGTTTTATATCCTGTTTTTATTTACATATGGAGTCATACACAAGCTTTTGTTCCATCTGCTTTTTAGCTCTGTCTTGTCTGCATCTCTCCCAGAGGCCTGAGGTACTGTGATACTGAAAGCTTGCCTGTGTCTATCCCCGCCATACACTTGGTCCAGTTAAAGATACCAGCCACTAATTCTTGCCTCTTGCCAAACCAGTAGTTATTTCTCTTTAAAACTGAAAAACAAACAGAAGGTTGTTGTGCAGAAAAAGGTTGGAGACGAGGAAAATTTTGCTGCTTGGAGAAAAACCAAAAAAAACCAAAGCAACAAAAAAACAAAACCTTGCAGTGAGGTGTCTGATTCACTAAACTGCGTTGCCAAAAGGAGGCAGAAAGAAATAGGAGGCCAAAAGATGAGGAATTAGACTGAAAGTTCTAGGTCTCTGTTTGGAAGCACCACCAGAAGACTAAAGATACTGTAAAATTTGTAAGCAAAATCTACCTGTGCATCCTCGTATTTCTTCACTGAGCATCAAAATTTATCCTTTCAAGCTGACTCAGATGAGGTCAATACTAATACTGCTTTGTATTTTAATATACACATATATGATATCTTTTGGGAAATACATTAACTTTATGGAAATTAAATTAGCCAGAAGGATCTCTGCACTGATTTTGAACTTGACCTAAAAATCCCAAATAGTTGCACTTATGCAGCTTGTCATACTGAAATGTGACACAAGCAAATCTGTCAAAATGGTTAATTATTTTCTGCTTATGATTGTGGTTTGGTATCCAGTGGCTGCTGTTCTTCATGATGTCTAAAAATCTAGATAAAGCACTAGCTCCAGCAAAGTAAGTGGTAGAGCCACACTGGCTTAGCAGTGCCAGTTTTTCTTCACTTTCCATTGGCTTCAGCAGGTTTTGGTTTAGACTTTTAGGACTGCAGTACCTCTTAATTATTAAGTCTCCTAGATGGGTACCCTTCTGGTAAGTTGTCTTGTTACAAATGTCAAAGAAGAAAAACATTTTGACAGTTGCGAAAGGGGAATTGATAATGGCCATGTAACATTTAGAAATATTATGCATGTGGGAGGGGGGTATAGATACTGATCACTCTGGTTTGTTAGCATAGAATCAAGCAGCTTGGTTATTTATTCCACCCACTTCTGAAAACTGCCAAACTCCCCTCCTTCCCTCACCAAGAGACATCAAGCAAATGTAATAATTTTTGTTAGTCTTTCTTAATTCTTGACCTTTCTAGAGCTGAAGAGTGATAGAAGTAGGTCAGTTATCAACAAAGGCTTATTTAACCTTATCCACATTAGAGAATTAAAAATCCAACTAGTGGTGTCACCTTTAGGTTTAAGTAACTCAAAAGTATAAGCGCTGGAAGCTGGAAGTGTTTTGCTACAGGCAGTTCCAGTTAGTGCCATAACTGGTTCACCAGTGGGAACGTATGTCAGTGATTTCACTGGGGCCAAGATTTCATGTACATAATGTGATTGTCTTTTATTCACTAACATAGACATGACCTTAAATTATCCTAATTACTATAAATATTCTTTTCGGCCCTCCTCCTCAGAGATTTCTAGTAAAGACCAATCCAAATGAAACTCTCCTATTTGCTATTGAATTTTCTTTAATTTTTGCTACAACTGAAGTTCAATAATTGATTCATGTTGGAGACAAAATCTAAAGCAGTAACTTATTTAGGCTTTCTGTTTACAGTTGTCATTTCAACTTCTAGACAAGGTAGACTTGTCGATCTGCCTTTATGGTTTGTGGTACTCGCACAGTGTTTCAGTGTTTGGGTTACAGTTATCTCATCGGACTGTTTTTAAATAAGGCCAACTTATTTTTAGCAGAACTTCTTTAGAAGGTTGTGTTTCTGCATAGCGTGTTTTTATAAAAACATAAATGTTGAGCCCAAATCAAAATGCATAAGAGTTGCAGACAGAATTAGTTTAAGTATATGAGAAGATTTTAATTGCAATTGTCTGGCTATAAGCAACAGTTTTATTAGTAATAACTTATTTTTGCCACAGGGTTAAAGCTGAATTTGGGTTTGTAAATACATTCCTTGCTCTTAACACTGTTCTGTTGCTATTGAACCGTGAAATGGGTTAAGCTAGTAGTTGGTGTGTTAATTTATAGAGTGCAAACTGTCACTTCTCTAAACAAAACAACCATCACTCGACAGAAGATTCAGAAAAGCCTATTTTAAGTATACTTCGTTTGAAAGTATATTTTGCACCTCTCATTCTTTTTACAGGACAGCATGCTACTTATCCCTGGACTTACAGCAGTGTCAGAGCACAAGGCTTGGGGACTATTTTTTTAAGCTTATTACTTCTGCGCTACTGGGATGAATAGGAAGTGTTCATTTTTGTGTGCGTAAGAATGTTGAAGAAACCCTTCTCAGAAACACATGCTCTTTGTACACCTTGCCTCTATTAGAAGGATGGGTTCTGGTTTTGGGATGCTTTAGCAATGGGTTGCCAGCATAAGAACCTAAATAAATGGAGGTAAGGTTTAAGTGATTTTTAGAGACAAGCATGGCAGTGAAGCACACAAAGCAGCTTCCTCTTCTCTGTAGTGTTTTGCTGTGTCCATAGCACACAGCTCCTTTTTCCTTTCTCCCACCACCTTCTACTGGCTTTTAAAGTCTCCGTTTGGTAACTTTAACACTGGAGAGCTGCTTTTTGTTTGACAGAAGGCTTGTTCATCTGCAGCTGCAAACTTTGCTTTCCCTCTTCATAGCCTTTCTTACTTTAAAGACTACAAAACAAATTTTGAGACTCTGTGTGTTGAGAACTTGGAGCCAAATGCAATTAGAAGTCAAGGAAATTTGGATTAGAGGATTTTTTGGTTTGCTGGGACATCATCTTGCTCTTGGGACTACTTGCCAGTTTAGCCAGTCAGACTGCATGGTGGGAAATCCAAGTGATTGTGTATCTATGTTGAAAAATGTTTTAATTTGGTTTTTCTCTGTATTGTTCTAAGGGTGTATCCTCCAGGCTGGCTTAATGAACTCAATCTAGAGGTATGCTGAGGCACATCTCAACACTTGACAGCCAGCAAGATGGCATGCTATGACTGGCAGACATGTCTTGAGCTTGTGTAATTGTCTGCACTTGTCATATAATGACAAATGGAGCGATGATCATATTAGACAACAAAAAATGTTCAAAATAACAAGAAGGGTCTGAATAAACTCTCAAAAATCAAGAGATTCTTACTTGACAGCACATCAGCATGGATTTTTTAGCCTAAATTAATGCAATTGTAGGAAAAAACAAAAGTACATCTGTGTGAAGTTAGACTACCAATCAGAATTTTTAGCCTAAACTGAATTTCCTTACAGTTGTGAAAGCAGGTCCTTTTAACATGTGCTTCATAGTGTCATTAAGAACACAATTAAGCTAACGTCATGTATATCAGTAGGTGTTTAAAAAGTTTGGTAACTGCATTTTGCCTACTGGCTGACAAAATCCAGCTTGCTGAATGAGCTTTTTTTCATAATAAGGATGTAAAAAGGATGAATTTATGGAGAAAACATGACCATAGGGAATAAGCCATAGTATTGAAGTTTAGGCAAATATGTTTGAAAATAATGTCAATTCCCCTTTTTCCCTTTTTATTTGTCCACTTTCTTGCTAAATAAATTCCACATGCACTTCCCTTGGAGCTGGAGCTGTAGTTGTAGTAGTAACTTACTGGTGTAGTAGTAGTTAGTAACTGCATAGAGTTGTGTATTAAGCTTTTTTTTTTTCTTAGAAGCAGTTACATTTTTCTATCTTATCTAACTTAAGTAGTGTATTGAGAGAGAGAATTTTTTTTCTTATATTTTGTGACTAATGGAACACATGCCAAAGAGCACTTTTCTGAACACCAGAGGTGTCGGAAAATTTATTTTAGTGCATTTTCTTTAATTAAATGCAACAGGATTTATTTCAGTGCATTGTTGCATAGGAGCAGCTGCAAAATATAAAGCTAACTGGGCAGAAGCTGTATTTCTAGAGAAACGGAGGTTGTTCATGAATATGGTTATTAGTAAACCTTGGAAAAAAGGACACAACGGAATCTCAAATTTCTTCACCTCTTGCTGTTCAATGTACCAAAAAGCTGCACCCTATCTTTTGGGGGCCCTTACTATAAAGGAAGTGATAGTGAAAGGTGATGGTAACAGTCTTAATTAAGACGTCTATTTCTTGCAGTTGTATTTTGTGATAGGAGAGAGATTTCTAGCAAATAACCACCATCTGTGCTCTAGCACATAGACAATATAAAATCTCTTCCTCTGCCCCCTTCATCCCTAGACTTCCTGGAGAAGTGCTTCAATTCCGGGCCCCCTTCTTTGATATCTAGGCCTAATATTACACTTTAAATGTTAATGGTATAGTCTCAACAAAAGAACTTTTTCAGGGCAGCTGCCCTAAGGCTCAGAAGTGCTGGGTTGTTGAACAATAAACAAACACAGTGGGAATTTTAGAATTCACCTTTTAAAAGCTAACTAATGCTGTTGTTGAGGCTGATGCCAAAATATGACTTTTGTTTTCCTACTGTCTAAGCGCTCCTGTCAGTGATTCCTTTTTTTTTTTCTTTTCTTTTCTATTGTCTGATATTTGTAGCTGCTGTAACTTCATAGTTGTCAACGTGCTTTTCAGGCAGTTGATTTTTTTTTTTTTTTTTTTTTTTTTTTTAAGTTTGAATTTTTGACAGTGGTTTTGTCAGCAGTTTAACTGGTGCAAAATGGTGCTTTGCATGGGTCAGTTTCATTAGGCAAGTACAGCTGGGACTCTCATTTTCAATGAAAAAGCTTTTAAGTGTAGTCAGTCTTAAAAGCGATTATATAAAAATAGCAATGTATTACAAAATAGTTCAGTCTGTGTGGAATCAGTCTCATTTATCTGCTGCATCGATAAAGATGTTGCTGTTACATTTATCTCTGTGAAACTTCTGTCCTTTGTAATCTGTACACCTTGTTATAAGCACCACCAAGACCATGTATGTACTAGGTAGAAGGTAGGGTAGAGAGATGCACCTTATAGACTTAACTAAACCAGAGATGCATGAGCTTGTGTAAGCTGTAGTTTGTTTCATAAGAGGCTGAGAAGGGATAAGGAAAAGATGTTAAAGGACAAGCCAAACATGACTTACTTTTTCTTGTGCAGGGTAGATGCCTTCTGACACATTAACATACTGTAATATGATACTTTCTCAGTATAGACATGGTGCACAGGAGCATGATTTTAATTCTGGATGTTTGCTTGGTTAATTAATGAACCTATAGAATTAGCACTGCAGAAAAACCAGTTTGACTTGAAGATCCCAGAGTTAGCAGTGCTACAAAAACACGTTCCTTTTCTGCATTAGCATGTTTTGATCTCGAAGCCCACAGAAAGCCAATAAATCTGCAGCTTCAAATTGCTGTTTAAATCGCATTTCAAATGGAGAGAGAGAAATGCACTACAGTGACTACAGCCTTACTCTCATCTCTGTTAAAGGGCAAAGATTTAGGAATTAGGAGTTGGTACGACTGAAAGAGTTGATACTTGGGAGCCAGAATACAATGTGCCTGACATCTGCCTCGGTGTGGTATTTCCTCCAACTTCAGGTTTTTATGTTGTTTTTTCCTCATCATTGTAGCAAAAAAAACTTAATAGTGTTTGGTAACTAACTACATTAGTGCTCTTGCACAAAAGAGGGGAAGCATTTGGAGGTACAAATGTTGTCAGCACTGGAAAACCCTAATATAACACTGCTTAATCTTCATGCGTTGTTAGTCTGTCATAGTGGAAGAGTATTAGGGTTGCTGGGTGGTCAGAATCTTCAAAATGTGTTAAAAGGAAGTCTTTGTTTTTACAAGTAAATGAAAGGTAGGTTTTGTTTTTGTTTTTTTTAAATATCTCTGCTTATGGCCTATCTATACTGGGGCTGTCTTTATCAGTGTAGTTGCATCTTTACTCTATAGCTAGGGCTTGTCTGCATGAGAACTACAGCAGTGGAACTTAAGGTGTGAATTTTAAACTTGTTCCAAAGGTTGTGAGAGAACTTTTACTGTGGCACAAGAAATATTTATTTAAGTTTGTGAAACTTGTTCTAAATCCCACTTGTCTACTCTGCCTTTGCATTAATTTGACTACATCTTTATTTTGTCAAGCAACTAGGAGCTATACTATTGCAATAGCTTTCCCTTCTTGAGTTTTAGGAAAAATCAGTGGTGAGCATGTGGTCTGAGTCTGATCTACATTTTTTTTTTTGCATTTTCCATAGTATCTTCTTGAGAGAGAAGGCTAGATTTGTTTTTAAGTACTGAGAAACAAGTCACAGATATTCATGTGGAAAGATTTGTGGGGGGGTGAATGAAGGCAAGTAGCATATGTTTGATGCAGCAGTGCAGGGATGGAAAGAGGAATGACATGATCAAAGCCACAGATCAGGAAGATGATCTCTGCAGCAGGATGCTGAATATGGCAAGATTTAATTTGTGAAGATCAGAGAAAAGGATATTGCAATACGTGATGCCAGTGAGAACCTGGGCAAGCATTTTAGCTATGTGACTTAATAGAACTTAAGGTTCTCATAGTAGAAGGTCATAGTGTAGGGTATCATAATAAAAGATTTTGCAAGTAGACCCCCAAAAATGTGGAGGCTAGTGCTAGTCACATCTTAGAGATGTTGGGCATAAAGAAGTAGTAGGATTTTAGACATAGCCTGGATGTGAGCATGCATAGAGAAATCTGAATGAAAGCTGGTGCCCTGGTTATGCACCCAAGTGTTGTCAATGATAAGATCATAGTAGAAGATGTTACAAGTAGAGCCTCAAAACGTGGAGGCTCGTGCTAGTGCAAAACTCAAAGAAATGTGATTAGACAAAGCAAATTGTTCTTTGTGAAGAACACCATCTGGCTGCTCTCATCTTCAGTAGAGTGAATGCTGCAGAAAAAGCAATGTGGCCATTATTGGACATCTACCATATTTTCTCACAAGCAACACTCACTTTCCCGGAGAAAACAAAACAGCTGCAGGAAATTGTGTGCTTGTTATATGCAAGAAATACGGTAAGAACAGTTTCTATTGGTTTCAAGCAGAAGTGAAAGTAATACCTGTACAGGCAGGAAGTAGAAAGGGGAGCAGGCTCTGCTTCCTAAATGTTTTCACTCAGTTACTATAAGCGATTCTCAACTGGGGTGCCATGATACTTTGGGGTGCCTTGAGAGCCTTTCAGGGGTGCTGTGGAGTGCCAGGCAATGTTAACACTGTTAGGTGTGCAAACATGATTCACAACCCAGAGATTTATAATAGAAATCTGTAGAGTTAAAAGCCTTCTGACCTGGTGTGGTCTTTCTGAATTCTCTGCAACAGAATTACTCTATTTTTCTGTAGTAAAAAAAAGTAGTAAAAACAGGACCTGGCACTTTTTTTTAAGTGTACCTTCAATCTAAAAAGGTTGAGAATCACTGTCATAAAGAAATAGCTTGTTTCCTGATTCTGCCTTTCAGAATTAAAGTACATATTTTCTGGGCCATATTGTATGCAAGAAAACACTGGGGGGGGGTGGAAATTGGGGGTGCATGTGAATAATTTTGAGCCAAGTAAAATGGAGAATTAGGAATTATATCAGTAGAACATAATTTAAGGCTCTTGAAACTTCAGTGGTCTCTTAGATTAATTCATGCACAATAATAGCGGAAAGGGTCCTCTGAAATCATGCGCTGCCTGAATTCAAACTGCCAGGGTTTGTGGCATTGATGTTCTGAGGCAGTAATTAAAATATCCTGTTTTTTAGGGGGACATGATTTTTCAGGGAGCTAAAATCTGGACCCAAGACTTGTGAGAAGGCAGTTCTTAGAGATGAGTTCAGCAGCTGGGCCTGAAAGAATGGTTTTCTTATTGCTTCAGTCTCAGTCAGCCTTTATGCTTCTCTCCTTAGCTATAGTACTCATATCTCCCCTCATTATCCTTCTGCTGCTTGCCCACTACCAAATACTCTCTTTCCTTTGTCTCTTCTGCCTCCCTCGGTTTCCCATCCCATTCCCAGGCACAGACTAGCACTCACCTGGGCACAAGAGAAGTGAGCAGAAATCTGGATTCCAGCCCCCAATCTTGGTATAGCAACCTGCTTGTGTGGCTTTATTTTTTTAGCTAAGATGTGGCAACATCCTAGTGTGGACAATGTAACTTTGATTTTTGCCATGTGTAAGTCACCTAGGTCAGTAGTGCTCAACCACAGGCCAGGGTTTACCAGGCGTCTGGGAATTTGGAGGCAGGGGAGCAGAGGCAACAGACACTTGTCACTACCTGCCCGCCACCAAATTTCCAAACCCCATTCAAAGGGGATTGGGCCTGCAGACTGACCAGGCCTCACTTCTCTGGCCCACAGGGCCAAAAAGTTAGGTATCACTAATCTAGATAATCCCAAGGATCCCCTAATTTTCAATGTCTGTAAAAGCTATGGATGACCAGCATATAGCTTCCTTTTTCTTTTTTATAGGAAAAAAAGGCGATAAAATTCTTTGTCCCTGCCTGTTCCACATAATTTTTTTATTTTCTATAACAGCTGTTTGAGATAATGGCCTTGAATTATTCTAAGTGAATGCTGAGAATCTCCTTCACAGAATCATTCAATGCTCCAGATTGTGAAGTGAGGAGCAGGAGGGATGTGTGCAAATCTCTGGACCCTTAAAAGCTGGCTCTGACACTCTATCATGGTCCATGTTTAAAGGAAAAATTCATGGGAGATCTCTGGAACTATCTGGACTCTTGAAATGTTTTCTTCCACATTAAGTGAGACTCGCTTATCTAATGGTGAAGTTTAATTTAGAAGGCAGTGCCTTATGTTCATAATAGCTGTCTCATGGGATTTACAAGAATTAGTTGCCTGCAGTTCCTTTGATAAGAAACTTAAGACCAGGTCAGCGTAAATGTATGCAGCACAGAACCTGGATCTCTTACAATCCCTGACATCATCATCGTTATTTACTTAATTTTTTTTTTATAACTGCAGAATATTCTATGAGTTCCCCACCTTTCCTGCAGAATCATGTTCCAAAATCTCAGTTTAAAAACAATTGTTTCTATTCTTTATGTTTCTTTGTGAAGAAAACCTTGGCAAAGTGAATGGAGTATAGGCCAGTGAATTTATGCTTGCTTGAATCTGCAAACAATTTGAAAGAATAGTTTTGGATTATGCCATTCGATTTTGATCATGGTCTTTCAGACCTCCTGTGGAGCAGGGTCTTCTTGAAAGTTTGCATTATTTAACCAGTGGTTTCTTTCTGATTCCTCACTCTTCCACTGACTGGAGCTCATATTTTTATTTTTTTTTCCTTCCTGGTTTTGCTATGTCCACCCCAGCCTCCTACCAGGTGGTAGTAAAAGAGTAATAACTCAAGTATGAAAACATTGAGAGAAGACCAGAACTGATAGTCCTGTTCCTATTCCTATACCCAAAACTGCTCTCCTCCGAGTCATTTTGCCTCTTTGGGCTAGCAACATGACTGCTTGCTCGTTCTCTTTTGTCTGGCATCAGGTATCAGCTTCCATATCTGTCTGGTATTGTCTCTGGGGATCTCCTCGAATTGCAATTTTGTGATTGATTTTTTTTTTTTCTTTTTTTCACAGAAACTGCTAAAAATGACGGTTTCTCCAATTTTTTTTGGTACAGAATCGCCAGAAAAATAACTTAATAAAAATAAAGTGCTGGCTCCGCAGCGGGAACCAATGGCCACTGCCGCCTGCTGGCAGGGGAAGCTGCCAGCAAGAAGGGGAGCAGCCAAGATGGCAGCCACTCCCTTCCTCCACCCTGATTGGCTGAGGGTTGCATTTCATGTGGCCCCTCCCCTCTCTACCAATTGGCAGTGAGGGGAGGCACTACCTGGACCCCTCAGCCAATTTGTGGGGGGTAGAGGGAGCGCTTGCTGTGAAAAAATTGTGAAAATAGCACCGGGCACTGAGCAGCCCCCACTTTTTTTTCCTTCACCTCAGTGTGATTTATGCAGATCCCTAATTATTGCTCAGCGTGCAGATTCTATCTGCCTTGCCTGGGCATTTGTAAAGATTGCAGCTTTCGATTAAATGGTGTGCTGTTTGTTGGATATTGCATTCACTCAGATAGCTGCCCAAGATGTTCATCCTGTGAAATGCAAAAGCATTTTATACCAACAACAAACAAGTCTCCCATTGGGCATGACCTTGACAGAATAGTGTGGGCCAAACTGAACAGAATGAGATCTGGACATGGATGCTTCAAAACCATATGACCACTGCCAGAATATAATCTTTAGTGTTTAACTCGATAGAAAAGTGAAACCATCTCTAGTTTTTAGACCTTATACAATGCTGAAGCTTCAGTTGCCCGCAGCTGTTGACAAAGTCTCTTAATATCTACTTGCTTTCTTACAGATGAGCCTAGAAATTGAGAAACCAAGTTTAGGTGAGTTGCTCAAGAAACTCTTAAATAGGGGAATTTAGGAGTTCTTTGGTCTGTGCTCAGTCCATAGAAAGCCATGTCTTTTATTTGTATTATTGCAGTGTCTAAAGACACTGTTACCTGGATTGCAGGTGAACTTATCTGTTGGCTACTGATAAAAGAGGCAAGAGACAGGTCTACAGCTTGACCTTTTGTCAATTAGTCCTCAAAAAAAGAGAAGAAAACAGTTATCTCAAAGTCTGGCTGACTACCCAGGACAGCACAACATAGAGTCTTACCTGTATCAATTGGAGGGACTGAAGAAGGAGAGGAGGGTAGTACAGAGGCTAGCAGAAGATCTTGAATTTGCCGAGTTTTCCAAACTTCCCTTATATTTGTAGATAGATTATTTTAACATTCTTATAAACATTCTTTGATTTGTTTTTATTTCCATATTTTTGTTTTACTGAAACAGATCTCTTGGGGACTTGGAAGATGCCAATTAGTTGGGATGCCAGTTAGTTGGGGATTTATGTCCTTGGGCAAGTGGAATGGAGGATTTCTTATCTTATCCCTTCACCACTATGGAATGTCTATTTACCACCATCCTGTTTTCTCCTTACTTCAGTTTACAGCAAGGGTCAGCAACATTTTTGGGCAGAGGGCTAAAAACACAGCAACCTTGACTTGTAGGATGTTGGCGTGCCAGGGGCAGATGGCGGGGGATCCACAAGGGACACAAGCCTTGGCCTTTTCCCTGAAATGCAAGTGCCAAGCAAAATGCCTTCGTGGACCATGCTCTGGCATGCCTGCCGGGGTGCCTACCCCTACTTTACAGTCTTCACTGACAAGGCTGCCTTGTCTTTGCAAGTTATCTAATAAGCTTAACTAAATACATTTATTATAGCAAAACAGCATCTAATACATTTGGTTACATCAGTCATTATTACTAACACTTTAAGATAAAGTTATGATATATTATATTGGGATTATTTAATTAAGGCTTTGTTTTATAATATCTCTTTTCAGGTCTTGTGCTCTAGTTAATTAGATGTCATTACTGGTTTAGCTGGTCACGTTAATTCCTTTCTTTATGTAGCGGACAAGCTAGTTGTGATAGAAGAACGAACCTTTGCATACGTCACAAAGAAACACACCTTGGGGCATTCTGCTTTAGGCCTAGCTACAGAAATGTGACTAGGCCCCTTGAAAATGGCTAAAGCTGGCAACAGCATCCAAACTGTTAGGATGTGGTTGCACATGTTGAATCTAAACTAGTTTTAATCCCTGACATCCTCCTTCAGATGGAAGGTATTCTTGTTTCAAAGATCTCCCCTTGCTTGTGGGGCCAACCACAAGTGTCAGTGTGGTGTGCATGTGACTTTTGGGGATGCTGGCAGCAACTTTTTTTTTATCAAAGCACCAGGTTGTGACTGTTTTTTTCAAAAGAACCACTCCTAGTATTTGTCTCTGGCTTGACCAGCAAGATGCTGGATTAAGTTGACTAGGGGGGGAGCAAGGAGAAATGTTTGGGCTGTACTGTAATATCAAAAATCCGTTTTCTACCTCTCAAGTACAGTATGCAAAAAAAAAAAAAAAAAAGCAGCATTATCTCTTAAGGAAGAATGAAATGAATGTTAATATACTGTTGCTCATATTGCAGCACTTCAGTAGTATTAAAAATCCCACTTCAATAGCTTTGCCTATAATCTGCCAGAGTAAATGTTGGCTCAGAAGCAGCTGTGGTAATGTAGTTCTTCTCTAAATTTGTTTGAGTTCAACTAAATTGGGGCCAAGTGAAAGAATTAGTTTTTCAGTAGTGCTGCCTCCAGTTCCAAAACACTTCAGCTTCCACTAGCCATCCTCCCCCACTCTGTCTCCTCATATTAAAAATGTTGAGTGCAGCCTGGTCTGTGAAATCTGCCGAGGCTCTATCAACTACTCTGGCAGTAAGATTACTTTTGAGTTTGTCAGTTGTGTAAAAAGTGGGGGCTGAGCAGAAAGGTTTTTGCAATTGTATATGGGGCCTGCTAATAATGTGGTAAAGTAATAGTTTAATAAATATTATATGGTGTGAAGAATGTGGGCTGGCGTGGGCGTCTGACTCTTATATTGGACATCTGGATTTACTTCTGGACTTGTGGGCATGAATTCAGAATATGTCCAGGCTTATTGCTAGGCCTTTTCAATGCTTTTAAAATTATATAAATACAGGGACTGTTAACAGACAGCTTCCTAAAGACAGACAAGGGGAAATTCACTTTATATAGGTGCTTCATTTTGAAACATTTGGACATGCAAATTTAAAGGCATCTAATTCTGTTTGCTGCTTTTGGGATAGGAAAGAGAATAATTTCTTCATCAATTGAAAGAAATGTTAAGGTTTTTAGAGGGAAGCTTTTATTGGTGAATGGCTCCTTGTTGGTTTGTATGGGCTACAAACAGAAGACTGCTTTCCCTGGGACAAAGCCTTTTATTTTGTTATCTTGTAGTACAAACCCATTGTCCCACCCCAAGTACCTGTGAAGAACCAAGATAATATATTTTTTTTTTCCCTGGGACAATAGGAACTAATTTGAGTTGCCATTCAAGATGCATGTGTAAATGAGGGTGAAAGTAGACATTACAGTTAGACCATACTAAGTCTGTTGAATGTTAAGTGGTGATAAAGTTAGAATGTGCTGTGAGCGATCCCAGGTTAGGCGATAATACTGTGTCTTGTCTGCACAGTCCTAATTTGCCATTAGAGGGTGGCAGAGCAGGGGTGTGGCTAGGAACCAGGATACCTGAGCTTTATCCCTGCTCTGGGTGCATCCTGGGCTGCTGGATGACTGCAGGTTGCTAGTTTCATCTCCGTGGAGTAGACTAAAGGTATGCTAGCATGAGCACCAGGTCAACCCATAGCTTAGAGTAGTAGGGGTTGGCAACAATTTTGAACAGACTACCAAAAAAACCCGCAGACATGACCTGTAAGATGTTGCATTACGTGGGCTGATGGTAGGGAAGCTGTGAGGGGCCTGATCCTTCTTGTGGCAGTGCAGCTCCGGCCCCTTCCCAGAGGTGCAAAGGCCAAGCAAAATGCTTTCACGTGCCATGCTCTGGCATGGGTGCTGGGGTTTGCCTACCCCAGCCTAGAGCTAACCCTTGCCTGAAGTGGCACAATTTTGAGACTCTCATAGGGCCCTTAGCATTAGTTAACAACAGGTAATGTTTAATGTGTAGATACTTGCATTTTAAATGCCTTTAGTATGGTCTAAGTATAACGTACAACTTCACCGTGACTGTCTCACACCTGTTTTGATGCCAGTTGTTTGTTTTTAGCCTTGGATTCTATTCAAAGGCAGCAGACTTGCTCCACTCCTTCATCCAGGTTAAAGTTGGAGCAGCTTTGCTGCATTTGTATTGTTACCCGAGAACAATTTAGACCATACCAGCTGCTACCCTTTTGAAATGTTCCCCTTTTGAAAGGGCTCCAACAAGTTAAGCTTTTTCACTTGTGACATTCTTGCCATAATCAAGTTGTGGTAATTATTTTCCTTTGAATTCCAGTAGGTGTAGGGCTAGATCCATCTCTGCTATAAATTGGCAATCAGACTTTGCTGCTGCTCTGCCAAATTCAATCAGCTGATGGTGTTTTTCACCACATAGTGTCAGCCATGTGGTTTAAAAGAGTTGCTGTACAGGCAGTCCTCAGACTTACAACACAATTGGTTCCTGAAAACTGCGTCTTAAGTCAAAACATTGTAACTCGGAGCCAATTTTCTCATTAAAAAAAACCCCAATGTTATAAATGCGGGATTAGTTCCTGAACCAAGGCCCGATACCCTATTTTCACCAAAAATACCCCAGAATTTTGGACTTGGTCAATTATAGATGAGTAATATAGCTACATTAATGCATTTATATTGTAAATAGCAATCATATTGATTTGGAAGGACTTCTTTGTGATGACTTTGCTGGACTTTTTGAAAGGCTCTTGGTTGCACTTTTTGAAGGGTTCTTGTCTAGAGTCTTCTCGGGAGTCTTGGCTGCAGGTTTTTCTGGAGTCTTGTCTGCTTTCTTAAAGAAAGTGTCCAAGGCAGTTTAGACAAATGTTCTCCAGGGAGATGAACGGCGCAGCAAACTTGTTCGCTGGTGTGGCATTGCATTGGATCAAGCGTTGTAAAGTCGAAACTGATGTCATAAAGTTGAAACAGGGTGTTAATTTATAAATGTTGCAAGTGCGAAATGTTGTAATTCAAGGACTGCCTGTATTGAGAGAGAGAGAGAACACATATACAAACATTTTCCTAAATGCTTTGGGATCATTTAGTATGAAGAGTACTAGATAAATAAACAATCAAAACTTTCACAGTCAAAATTAAAATATATCGTAAAAAAATCAAGTAACTATAGCAGAGACAGTAGCTGCAGTGCTTTTATTGTGGCATTGGTTTGCTTGTGCTTTGCACTCAGAAAACATATCAGTTCAGTTATACGTTAAGTTGCTCTTCCACCTCTCGTCTCTCTCAGTTGCTCCAGTTGGAGACAGGCGTACAGTCTTGTGAACCTCTGTTCTGCACATGTTTATATACTGCTCAAGAAGAAATCACTGCAACTAATAAATACGTGCACTATTCCTCTAAAGACATATAAAACATATTTGAGCTATAAGGCTGTATAAACATCAAGCAATTCTGATGACGACATGTAAACCACAAGGGGGAAGGCTGACTGGCTTGATCTCTTCAGAACCTAGAAATGTTTGCATAGCCTTGTTGCTCAGCTCTGTCTCTTTATGTTTCATGAAAGTCTTAAGAGAAATGCTTCCTCCAGTTGTGCAATACAGCAAACTGCTGCCCTGTCATCTCAGTGGGATAGGAGACCCTTGCTCCAGTTTCTTGGCTTAAGGTTTGATTCTCCAATACTTGTTAAACCTTGTGTGCAAAGTAGGTATAAATGACCCCCAACTTGCAAAGCACAAGACAATGTGGATTTCAGCCTCCTGCCCAACCACCTCCTATGATTTTTGGGGTCCCTTAAGTCTGCTTGAAAAATTTTTCATCTTGATTTTTTTTTTTTTTTTTTTCCTGGAACTTGAAATCCAGCTTGTAGCCACCTGTTGTGGCATGAGAGAATTAAATAGGACTGGAGCCCAAAGGAGTCATCACATGCAGTAGTGAACCTCGCACCAGCATACCTAGGTGCTAAAACCCACTTTGGGAAGAGGAATGTTAAAAGGTATGTAGAATGAAAGTGGGACATAGTCATGGCTGAAAGAAATTGCATATATTGCAACATAACTAAATATGATTAAAAGGGATTTTTTTAAAAAGAATCTAGTTTATATTTCATCTTTTTATGCTGTTTGGTCTTTTTTAGAGAGAAGACCAGTTTTTGCCAGATTTTGGCAAGCCAGTTTTTACTTTTGTTTCTAATCTCATTTTTCCCAGGGTTTAAGTACATAAAAACAATTACCATTTACCATTCAAAATCATGGGAATGTGTTCTGTATTTAAAACTTCAGTGGAAACAGGTTGCAAGTCCCATTTCCCCTGATTCCACATCGGTTTGTCACCAAAGATTTAATTTTTTTTTACAGGTAATGTGGTCTAAATGTGTCAAATTGCATTTAAAACGTCATGCATTTTGGTGGGGGGGTGTTGAGCCTTTGGTTTACCATTCAACCATATTGTCAGCTTTTCATTGCAGCCGGGAGGACTAGAATCATAGATACTTTTAGATGAAATCAAATATTCTTGAGTAATAATTGTATGACTCCAGAAACAGAAGCTTTAAGGAAGACATCTCTCATGAGACTCCTGGCAACACTTGTAACATGCGTATTTGTTTTGGCTTCTACAGACCTGTAATGTTTCCCAACATGAATTTAGTGCAATATTTCCCCTGCCTCTCCTTTTTTTTGAGCTTTGCTTATGGGGCAATATTTCACCTGCCTCTCCTTTTTTTTGAGCTTTGCTTATACTAAGTGGAACTGAATCTTTATTTCCCCCCTCCCTGCCCACTGGCATAGCTGCCAGAGAGGGAGAGAAGTGCCTTGTACAACATTTCATCCAAATAACCGTCCCTGTAACCTAATTCTCTCCATCATCAGATTATGGCGAGAGTGGTGTGTGAGGACTTTCTTACAGAAGCACAAATGAAATGACATTTCAACCTCAGTGACTTTATTCCTCCTTCAGATGACTGGGTTAGTCTCTGACTGGATGGTAGTCAATTACTGCCCTTTATTATGTTTTAAGAAATACTATGTCAGTTTGCCTGTCCTCTGGTTTAGAAAGGGAGATTGTTTGTTTCTTCAGGTCATCACTTGGAAGTATGGCAGATTGCTTGTGAAAGGAGTCACCTCTTGTACATACATGTGAACCACATTTACTATTGATCTGGTGAGTAAAGATGGCTAGCTCTTTTTTTTTTTTTTTTTTTTTTTTTTTGGCTTTGCTCTATTTCTAACTTCTAATTTGTGGAAAGTTGGGGTGTGGTGGTGGAGGAGGGGGAGTGGAAAATCAGCAAAAGATTGAACCTGTAGCCTAGCAGGGCTTGCAAAGGGAAGTTGTCACTATCATCTGTTGTTTGTATACATAACTTGGTTTGGCTGGTAAATCCCGACACCTTCGCAGCTTTTCCACAAGTTTCCTCACTGCTCTGAATGCACAGGCAGTGCTTTCTGGGTAGTCCTGTGAGTTAGCTATGATTTCTCTCTTTGTGAAGGCTGTATCTTGACAAAACCTTTCCTATGGTTATCACCCCCTGGATCTGCTATGTATGTACCTTTTACCTTCCTGATTTAGCAGTTGTCACCATCTAAAAGCTGACACTTGTCAAAACAAAGAATTCATGAGCAAAGACAGAAAAAATAGTAGCTCTTGCCAAGTTAGCTTTGGACAAGAGGTTTCTTATGGTGACTTCATTCTTACCATCACAAGCATAAAGAAGGTTTCAGTAATTAAATCCTTTAGCAAACTCTGGGTTAAACGGAAAAACGTTTCCCCTGATTAGTAATTGGATCAAAAATTGTACGTATTGTTTGTGCCCTTCCTATTGGTAATTTCTTTTTGCAATGAAATATAAACAAACCTGGATATATAAGATTTGTTAAAAGTAATTTTTCCTGAGTATCATGCTCTATTAATCCAGTCTGCAGAGAAAAGCCTCTAAAGCAAATAAGTGGTTTTAAGGAACACAAATCCTGTGCGCTTCCTGGTAGAAGTTTTCTTTTATCTTGGAACACAATAAATTCCCCTCCATCTCAGAAAGAGCCAAAGTCTTTCTTCCCCCTCCCTCCCCCTCCACACCCCCCCACAAAAGACAAACTTGGCAGTTAAATGAAGATACTGCTATCAAGAGGAAGTAACTGTAAAAAGATGAAGCAGACTAGTTGTGAATCTGCCAAAGGTGGCCAGCTGTATTGCTATTTCCAGCTAATTCTAAGCACTTGGAGTTTTCATCTTAATTAAAGACTAAAGGTATATTTACTGATCATTAGGATTGTTCCCTAGAACAGGTTTTATTTTATGCTTCAGGAGTGGGGGTTGCTACAACATGCAGTAACTAACCATTAGTGTGTCTTTTCCCCATAGCCAGAGCATATAGGGCCCTGTGATCTTTTGAAAATTTAATTTGCACTGAGATACATTCCTGACGCAATGAAGCCAAATCAGTTTGACTTTGGTATTTGTATTAGATGGAGCCACATGGGTTTTTAATTTTTTTCCTAGGTGTTTGGTTTTGGGGAAGAAAGTGTGAATTTAACAGGGATGAAGGAAGGTATTTGTTGAAATGATTCAGCTGAGTTCAGTTTGTGCAATCTTCTCTACACATCCATCTTCTTTTCTTCCCACCCCCAACTAGTCCTGCCTATAAGAAATACTGTTATTGCCCATCGCTTTCCCTTCCTCAAGGCCTTTAAAAAATGCTTTCTAAAATTCGTGGGGAATGAGGACAGCAGAACAAGGCTCCAGCTTAGTATAAGTTCCTGTGTGTCTTAACTACATATTTTTATCTTCTCCCAGCCCTATCCTCATGTGCATGTATTAGAATCTGTTGTTTTTGGTTTTGATATTAAATTACAATCAGTGGGCATGTTTCAGGATGTCAAAAGAATGCTAAAGAAAAAAATCTACAACACACAATTATATTCTCAGTTTTTCAGTTAACGTATGATTGCTTTGTTACTTACCACTAAATCCCTTTTTAATGCATCTTCCTGATCAGTATTAAATAGGAAATATGAAGCCAGTTATTTGCTGTGGGGCCTGTGACCAGATTAGTAGTTTTGATTTGGTTGAAGCAGAGTTTGTTTTGTTTCTATGAGTTGTGCTAATTTTGTATTTTGAACAGATGCAAATTTGCTCTGCATCCATTGGAATGCGGTTCTGTGCTGTCTCAGTTGCCTTGGTGCCTCTCCATCTCCAGTTCAGCTTCTAGAATGAGTTGATTCTGTCAGAAAGGCCACCTATGCACTGTAAGAGAAGAATGGAAGGACTGTGAATAATTTCATGCTTTTGCTAGCAACCTCCATCCAACTCTGGCAACTGAATAATGTTTGGCATGCACATAAACAATTTAGAGCCCTCTTGTGTATGGATGGGATGTATTTCACAAGCCTATTTAGAGGACTTAAATTGTTCTTAAGATGGTAAATTTCTTTAGAGTAGACAAGGCCAGCGTGTGCTAAATCAATGAGTAACAGATACTTAAAAACAGAAAAGAAAAGAAGCTGTCTCATTTTCTACTCTTAGAGTTCAGTGTATTGTTGCACAGTTTGGCCTTCTCCAGTATTGTGTTAACAAAATCCTCTCCTCCTCTTCTCCTCCCCCCTCAATAACTACTTTCTCCCTCTTACCAAGAGCATCTTCCTTTTGCATTGCCTTCTGTATGTTTGCTTGTGTTTTGCTTTTAAAGGATAAAATAGTTGTTTGTGCAGAACCAAGTAACTAACTGGGCACTGTTGTCTTGAATTGCCTATTTAGTGCGTAGTAAGTCTCTCTGCCTGAAGTTGTTTCCCAGGCCTAAAACTGGAAAGAATACCAGAAACAAAGGACTTTCAACCTGAGCTGTGGTTATGACTTCTGTCAGCCTGAATTTGCTATGGCTATGGAAAGAAGGCACGCAAATTCTCTCTTCAAGAAAGCGCACAAATGATGTAGTTAAATTTTAAAAGTCTGGCTTGCTTTCTCAGCTGCAACAACTTGAACTGGGAGTCTGCATTGCAGGGTAGAACTCAAGTTTACTAGGTGGCTGCTTAAGTAGAGTGACCATACATCACAGTTTGGCCGGGACAGCCCTGCATTTTGAAGGCTGGCCCCAGTTGGCTGGTCAGAATTAAAACAAGAATCCTAGAATTGCAAGGGTGCGCAGCCCAGTCCAGCAAAGAAGCAGAATGGGAGAATGGCATGGTGTCCCAGGCTGCTGTACCTCCCCGCTGGACTGCGCCCCTGCCTGCCAGCGTCTGCCACTTGCCTGCAGCAGCACCGCTGACTTGGGATGGAGCAGTGTCCTGGTTCTTTATGGTCACCCTGTGCTTAAGGCCTCTTACAGTTGGTGTAATATACCAATTTCGGTAGAAGCTTCAAAAGAATAAACCTTAAAAAGGGGAAAGGGAAGACAAAACCAACCAACCATTTTCCCTTTTATTGTATACATAAGTGAATTTCCCCTGCTGCATTGTTTGTACACTGTTGCTAAATTCTTATGCAAGCATGCGCACACACCCACATATGTGTGCGCACGCACGCATGCACCTGTAGGCATGTATGTAGTGAAATCTTGTTGAATTTGGTATCTAACTTGTAAAACCTCTTATTTGTGTGAGGCTTTTAGTGTTTTACATAAAACTCAGGAACAATTGCTGCTGCTTAATGTTTAAATAAACCCATACATATCTAAAATGCTGTTTAAATGTCTGTGGGGCCTTTTTTTAAATGGAGTTTGTGTTCGTGCATTTTTCCCATCCCTACTCAGAAATTGGCTGTGTTCAGAAATGCTTGTTGCTCTTCGGTGTAGAATTACTACATTGAAAGACATGCATGGAAAACCTCTAGGAATATTTTTTACCCTTTGGGTCTGCCATTTTTGTTTTTAGATTAGCAATGTAGGTTTTGATTTATTTATGTAATTATAATTATTGAACTAAGTAAATACATTTTAATCCATTCTTTTCCTTCTTCTATCCTCCTTTTTCTTTATTGGTCTTCAAATTAATTTGCACAATCAGAGGCTGAATTTCCTCTAAGTGATAACTTTGTTGTATAGTCCATACCTATGAGAACTTTGCTTCCAGTCCACTTATTCGTAAGAATTTGTATTGAGGGATATACCCAGGAGAGGGCACTAGCTTAGCATATTGGCCTGAAATGCAGGTCTGTCTAAACCTGGTGTCATTTTCAATTTAATTGGTGATTGATCAAGGATTCCTGGATTTGAAAATCCTATTTGGAGAGGTCCTGGTTATACTTGGCTCTTATGAAGCCATAAACTATACTAATAATTCAGATACAACAAGAGGTGATTCTTAACTGCTTGCAGGCAGGAGAGTAATGACAACATTTAAAAACAGAGATAGCTCATTTCGATCCCTTTCCATTTCAAGTTATGAATACAATTTATAGGCCAATTATGGGGTGGAAGAATCTGTTTAAGAGACTGAGAAGCCACATGTTCTCGCTGCAGCTGATGTTTTTGTGCTGCGGAAGCAGGCCTTCTTGTAGCTCTTGTTCACAGAGGTAATGTCGGATCATATAACCACATGGGAGTCTGGCAGTGCCTCCTGTAATTAACAGCACAAGGTCCACATTCTTAGCTTGGGACAGTTTTGAAGAAAGGTTAATACTGCCCAGGCCTACAAACTTATTGCTAATGAACTGCTCGCGGTAATGTGGCAAGCAGCTTAAGCGTGTAGGTTCAGCAAACAAAATATGGTAGAAAGCTTATATAATTAGCATCAGTGTTTCGTACAAAACCCCACATCTACAATATCAACTGACTTGTCTCATTATGGGCTGTAGCTGTTACATGAATCTAATAAGACATGAATCTTCAAGACAGGAATAGGGGAATAAGAGGAGGCGTGAAATTGGATTAGAGTCTATAAACATAGATTGAATTTTGAACTCATGTTCCCAACCCCCAGCTAAACTAGAATTCGGGCTTCCCTTTCTCCTTTTTTCTTCTTCTCCCAAATAGATACTTTGTTCTGAAGTGTCAAAGCAGGAATATTTATATTTGCTAATTTCCCCAATTATGGATATTTTTGTGAGTTTTCTTGGGCTGAAATGTTGGTCTTCTATTGAAACTTAATTGAGAGATTTGTTTATTCTAAACTTCTAATGTGTATTAAAGATTCCTATTTTAAAAGATGAGAATGGATTAAATCTTATCTTTCTGGTACGCTGAAATTTATTTTTCTAACACATGTAAATACCCACTTCCCTGCCTTTCTCTTACTGTTGTCTCTTGTCACTTCTGAGCGTTATATGTTCAGGTTTTTGTATGGAGAAAAAGAAGGAGAAAATACTACAAGCTCATGGTGCAACACTGCAGTTCTTATTTTAGTTGCATAAGAATGGGAAAATTTGGCACTAATGCCTCCAGAACAGCCTTTACTTTTGTCTCCATGATTATGCTCACTAGTAAGCCATATTGTGTAGCATTTTTCAGCTTGCAATGAAAGAAACTGCTGTAATATATGCTATGATTGTACTGGGGTACTGGAAGGTTACCATGGGAATACTTATTGTTAATTTCCTGACTCCTGCACACTTTAATATTTCTACCATTTAAAGCCTATTTTACGTAACGTATTAAAAATGTAAATAAAAAGCACACGTTAAGAAATGCAAGTCAGATTGCTGGAAAAAGTTCTGTAGGATAGCAGCCAGCAACTTTTTGGAGCTGCAGGTTCTTAACAATCTGGCTTGCATCTGATGTGGGTTAGTGTTGTGACCTAGCCACTGCCACTTTTTTTTGCGCCTCCTGTTTGCTCCATGGCGCCATCTCCCAGCCATCCAACTCGGATGCAGCAGCCTATGCCGCTGGAATGCCACCAAAGTCCTTTGATTCCTTTGGTTGGATCCAGTGGCTATATGTTGCTGACCCTTGCTGTAGGATAGCATTTCCCAAGCTTTTCCAGCCCAAGGCACACTTGCATTCATAAAAAAATTTCTGCAGCCCACCCGTTAAAGCATTCCCCATCCTCATATCTGTTATAGCTCTTTGCCACGGCAACGTTCTGCAGCACACCTGTACATTTCTGATGGGACACTTTTGTGTCATGGCACACTGGTTGGGGAACACTGTTGTAGGAGATGAAATAGCACCTAAAATTTAGTAGCTAAAGGTTGACCTTATGAAAGCCGTAAACTGAGTCGTTTGAGGGAAGCTCCCAAAGCAGTCACCGTGGGGTTTGTGTCAAGGATGGTTAAATTTGAGCAATGGGAGGTAGTGACTATGGTAAGAGCAGTTGTAGTGGAGTGAGGAGAGAGAAAAATACATTGCAGGGGCATAAGAGAAAAATGGCAAATAAAAGGGAGGCAAATCGAGAACAGAGGAGCAGCGTGGAAAGAAGAGAATTAAGGGCTACTGCATGGTAGATTTTTTTTTTTTTAAAGTTATTTTTTGGGTGTTTATAGTTGGGAGGAGGAAGGATTAAAAAACGGGCATATGAAAAAGGATGAAAAGTAGTTTTCCTCTTAAAAGAAAGGGAAGGAATAGAACTGAAGAAAGAGAGCAAGTGCCTGAAGGAATATATTAATCAGATTAAAGCTGGTCAGAAAGGTAGGTCAGAGTTTTTGTGTATACGTAGTCATCTTGTCATCATTTAAAACTTTAAATATTGTAATTTCATTTTTTTATTATGTTCTAGCATCCTTTTTACTTAATCATCTTTCCAAAAGCATTAGATAGTGTGACAGGAAAGAGGTAGAATGAGAAGCATTCAGTCATATAAAAATATATGTAATTTAATACAATCCTCATGCCTTAGTGTAATTTGAGGTGGAGAAGCGGCAAAACATTCAACGGGGCAAGAATAAGTAATTAAGAGAATTATAAAAACAAAGGGCTTGGAGTGGGACAGAGGGATAGGTACCTCTTATGAAAAACATTAACAAATGATGGTGCTCTTCTTTTGCATGTTCTTCTTTTGTTTGAGGTTTTTAGAAATTATTGCACCAAGACATGTGCCAAGTGCCCATCAAGCCTTTTTCTGAATGCTAAGGCTAAGTACAGACAGTCAAAAAGACCGAGGCTTAATCTATTCAATCTTTGCAGGTTAGTTTAAACTACGTAGATTGAACCTGTAAGCAAGTAAACAAACATTCACTTTTAATTCTGGAAATGCAGCCACATGCCTGCAACGGGGGTGGCCAGAAACTGGGGGGTGCTAGAGCACACTTCCCTGTTTGACTGAAGCAGATAGTTTGGGCCAAGACCCACCTGGCCACCCTGTGAGTGGGGGTTTGCAAAGGATGTGCAAAGCATCCTGGGATGCTGGGGGCCTCTGAGTTAACTTGAATTTGGAGTGGATCTGGGACAGAAGTTCAATAAACTGATTAACCTATATCACTTAAGTCTGATATTACATCTATCCAGTAGAGGTGCATCGATATATTGTCCCATAGCATATTGGCACTGATAAAAGGAAAATTGACGTTATTGACAATCAGGTTTTTTTGGGCCAATGTGGCCAATAACATCACTGAAAATGCTGCATATATGTGGGCAGCTGCAGCACGCACATGGCCAGGAATGCAGCTCGGCAGCTTGGAGAGCAGCAGCCAGCAGATAAATGTGGGGGGGGGGGGGGCAGATCAAGGCCCCCATGACGAGGGAGGGAGTGGGGCTTGGGCAGGGGCAGGTGCTGCTTAGCTGGGGTGGGACGGGGAGCAGGACGGATCCACAGGTGACTTAACCGGGTGGGGCAGCAGGGTGGGGAGTAGGGGCAGGTCCCGCAACTGCATGCACCCCTGGAGGAGGCATAGAGGGAAATGTGGACCCCAGATTGTTGTGCAGGGTGAGGGCAGGATGCCTGTGTGCTCAGGGCCAGGGGCTGCACCAGCCTCTTCCCAGCAGGCAGGCTGGGTTGGGCTGGGGTGGGCAGAGGTGCTGGGAAGGATGGTCTATGGCAAATTTTGGGGTGGCTGTAGCCTACCTCCCAGCGCCACCACCTGCGCCGAGCACGGCCCTGGTCCAGCTCCACTGCCAGGAAGAGGTCGGTGCAGTCCACAAGCCTGCAGTGGACATCCTGCCCTCACCCCCATACACAGATCTGGGGGGCACATGCCTGCCAAGCCTCCCCCGGGGGTGTGCACAACAGTGGGAACCACCCTACTCCCTCCCTTACCATGGGGGCCTTAATCTGCCCCCTATGCCCCTTCCCTCCCCTATACCCTTCCCCCCCACCCCCAGACTTACTGGTTGGATGCTGCTCTCTAAGCTGCTGAGCTGCATATTGGCAATCAGATTGGTATTGGCTAATATGGCTGGTTAATTGGCCATTGGTATCAGCCAAAAAAATCCTTTCTCAGTGCACCCCTACCATCCAGGTTTATCTTATATTGGTTTTGGCCATTTTGAAAGTGGTTTACATGCACTGGAATTCTGTTACAGATTTGAACTGGTTTTCGATCACTTGTACTGGTTTATGTGTCATTTCTGTCATTTCCCTAACCTGAAAGATTTATAATACGTTTTTGAAGAAAATACGGTATTCTGTTCTCCCAAGAGCTTTAGTTGAGGTTTTACTGAGAGTTTTCTTCATTCATAGTCAGGTAATTCCTGGTATAAAATAGGGCACGCTGTTAGAGCTCTCTTTATAAATTCAGCTTTTTAAGTCTGACTTATTCTTCCTAATGTAATACTTGAGCATGGAAGAATGTTACCCTTGTCAGATGTGATATTTTCAAGGGCATGTATTTAGTACTGAGAAGAATACTGAAAGCTCAAATGGAAAGCTGACTAATATCGGTAAGCTAAAAAAAACTAGTTCTGAAGCAGCTGTTTGATCTTTACAGATAAAGATTGAATTTAAATATCATTGCTTAAGTTTTGTTACTGGTCTTTTATGAAAGCCAACCAGTTCCATTTTCCATGCAAAAAAATTGGTTTGGGCTGTAGTAGACTGAGTGGAAAAATACACAGTACTTGGAGGGTAATCTCTGAATGGAGATGCATTTTTACCGGCTCTGTGTGACATCAAAATGAGGGTAGTCATTGGTTGAGATGGATACCCATGGTCATTCCTTTCTACCAACTTGTCATTCCTTGCTCTCTTTACCTCGTGACCACTTTTGGGGAGACGGAGGGTTGTTTGGTTGGTTTTTGTTTTTTTTGTTTGGGGTTTTTTTTTTTGGGGGGGTGCTTTTTTTTTTGTTTGGGGGTTTTTGTTTTTGTTTTCTGCTGCTTACCTCTGTGGAGGAGTTCTTTTAGAACCTCTCTTGCTGTAGAGAGCTGTTCTCTGTAGTTAGTCCTCCTCCCTCGCAACCTTTTGAATAGCCAATCTAAGGTAGTCTCAAAATGAGTAGTCCTTTTCATTTCTGTGTTGTCAGTTTCTTTTGAATTGGGATTCCAAGTTTAGAAAGCACAATTCTTATGAGTTCCTGTTTCTCTGACTATAATCTGTCATCCAACAGCTTTTTATTAAAGAGATGGAGTTTTGTCCCCTTTCCTAAATACAGTTAAATGTTACTGCAAAAGCATGTTTGAATTTCAGACCACTTTCATAATTTGCTGAAAATCTTTGTATGCCCTTGAGCAAAATTATTTGTTTGCTCTTCCGCCGCTTTAGTATTAGTTTACGTAGGTTGTTCATGTTGGTTCTTCTTGCTGTCTACTTTACCTGTCCATAGACAGATGTCTAATTTTTATTTTTTTAAGCCTTTGGTTTTGAAGCTATCCTGCATTGTGCAGACATGAGTACCAATTTAGAAATGTCTGTCCTGCATTTCATAAGATAACTGTATTTGACTTTGATTAAGGAAAGACTAGGCTTCTTATCATGCATTGGGTCAAAATTAGGTTGATACATGAAACATTGTTTCTGAGCTTCATTGGCTTCCATATGAACATTCCTGCAGTGAAATAGTAGTACCCTAAGGTATAGATAGAGGAGATCCAGGGAAGGCTTTGCTTTCTTCCATGTCTGTGCATATGTGGAAGGAAGTAATAGTCAAGGGTTTCATGCCACACTTTGGTGCTGGCTGGCGTATAGTTTAGAAATGTATTGAGTTACTCTTTTTTAGCTCCCACTTCCATCAGTTGAGGTGGTCTTTTGAAGGAATTTTCTCAAGCAAAACTCTATACTTTACATATTCAAGTATTACAAATGTTCTTCCATGGGAACAAGTTGTAATACAGCAGACGTATAATGGCTACAACCAGCTTCGATGTCTTTTATGAGGAAAGAAAACAGATGAGTTGGGAAATTTTCTTCCAAGAACTAGTTGTTTTTGGTTTTAATTGCTGAATTGAATCATTTCAATATTTCTGAGTAATTTGGTGTTTGGAGATGCACAAGAGATTTTTGTCTCATTGAAAGCTTTTGTTGTTGGATGAGTTTCCTAAACAAACCTATACAGTATATTTTCACATATAACACACCCCAGAATATAATCCTCACTTCTTTTTTAAAAGAAAAAGAGCAGAAAAAGAACTTCCTGTGTAGCCAGTAACTGATTGGCAATAATAGGGAGCAGAGCCTGCTCATTGTTTTGTTCCCTGCAGATGTTACATTTACTTTAGCACATGAGTGCTAGAAACTGTTCTTACCACATTTCTTGTATACACTGCACACAACAATTTCCAGCAGCTGTTTTGGGAGAGAAATGCATTTTGTATGGAAAAAAATATGGTATGTTGAAATTTTCACTGTCTGTGGCATGCTCTATGGTCCAGCCAAGCATTTAAAGAGTAGGTTATATTCAAGGACTTCTGGTGATATCCAGGAAGTACTTTATGTTACTTTGTGGTAAGGTTGCCTTTCCTTAATAGTCTATTCCCAGTTTCCATTACTTGTTTGGGTGGGGGGCATTTTGAGAGGGGAGGAAATCACTTGGGAATTATTCCAATAGACCTAACTTACTTGACCATCATTGATTTGATTTGGACAGAGCCACAGGCCAGGAGTAGGAAGACAAGCTGGAGATTGGGAGAGTAGGGAATTGACCAGAAAATCATGGATGTGTGGAAGGAAAAATAAATTGCTCTTGTCTATCCACATTAAGAGGGTCTCATGATATTTGTGGTGCATCCATGTGCACGTTTAAATTCTGCTAAGCCAACTGAGCTGTAAAAATGGAGAGTAAAACGGTTTCCCCTACTACTCTGGTAATTGGCAGAAGGCAGAACGTCACTGGTGGCTGAAAATAAACAGATTTCAAGCATTCCAAGACTGAGAAACCTGCTTTAGTTTTCTGAAATCAGTCTCTTTGGTGTTCTGCTAAAAGCTTAATTGGCTGACATTTTGTATGTGAGAGATTTATTTTGCCGGCCTAAATTGAGTTATTTAGTATAAATGTTTTTGTGGGGTTTATAAAATACCTCTTCAGAACATACATGTGTGTATAAACTCTGGAGTATTTCTTTTGAGAGAGAAATAAGTAGTACTGGCTGTTGTGGCTTTGGCATAGGGAGGAGAATTTAATGAGGAATTCAGTTTACACTTTTAGTTAGCCTCCTGAGGGATTTTGTTGGTTAAAACTAAATATCTGCTTTTTCTGTAATGCATGTGTTACTGTGATTCTGAAAGAGGATGAATGTGTTAATGTGGATTATTTGCGATGAAAAAGACAACCATTTAAAGTAAAAGCTAACCGTTGCCCGAGCGCTCCATTGCCTGAGCGATTCCATGATGCTACAGAAACGTTTTAAGAACTGAAGGACCTTGCACAAGTGGCCAGGCTTAATGAGGAGGTAACATTATGGTGAATTTTGGTGTCTGAGCAATAAAATGCTGACTTGTAATCTTAAATGCATTTTAGAGATACCTGAGCTAATGTCCGACAGGGTCAGTTAGCTTTTTGTGACTATGACTAAACTGCTTCTGGAACCCATGATAGTGGTTATCTCTGTGGCGCTGCATTGTGCAGTGTGGATGTGTCCATGATCTCTTGTGCTGTTTTCAATTTTAAAGTACAATGTACCGACAGAATTATCTCAACATGGGGCTCATTCCTGATGCTGAGTAACATTTTTTTTCAAGAGTGCCAAGCTCAGTTTCTAAGGCTAAGTACAGACATTCAAAAAGTCCAAGGCCAAATTGATCTAAGTTACATGGTTTTCCGTAAGCGACGTGGTTTAGATTGATAGCAAACATTCACCCTTTGGTGGACAGAAGCAAATCTTAGACTGGATTCTGCCATTTTAAAACCACTCTGTGTATGCTGAACTTCTGTTCTGTTACAGGAGTAGACCAGTTTCTGATCACTTATACCAGTAGTGTCTGTACAGTAATGTGTAATGTCTGTACCTGGCCTAACAGGTCACTTTGGCACTTACACTCTGAGGTCCTGTTTTTCAGTGCAGCAATGCACTTGGGTGAATTTTGAAAATGGACCTTGGGTGTTCTTGAAAATTTCAGCCTTTACTTCAGTCTGTATGTTTTAGCAAGGGACAGTCTGACTTAATTATTTAAATGTATGCTTTTAGTACATATCCCTACTACACTTAGATGAAATGATAGCTATTTTTTAGACAGGTTGCAAAACAATAAAAAGTCCCTGTTCCAAGTGCTATTCTCTCAGTGTTGGTGCCAGTAAGCTAGAGTGGTAGGTAAAAAGAACAATAATCTCAGCTAATGTAACTTTTTGGGGGGGGGGGTTAAGCTTTTCCTTCATTGGCAGAAGCATATCCATGGATCATCGCTATTTAATGGAAAAGAAGTTTAGAACTGGAGAATCAATGAATGAATATGATCTCCGCTCTCCTTTTTCTTGTGTTGCTCCGAAGTCATAACACATGCTTCCTTGTTCTGTTTTTAGTACATTGCAATTAGCATTTTCATTCAGACTTTAAAATTCCTTGGAGCTTTGCCTAGGAAAGGACTATGCACTTTTAACCCAGCAGCTGAAAAAAAGATTCACATCATATTAACCATGAAATTTGCAGGTCAGCTTTGGAATTTCAATACTCAGTACTTATAACTTGTAATGACTTGCTACCCAGTTCAGGCTCCCTCTGCACAGAGAACACGAGGAAAGGAAACCCATACAGAACTATCTCCTACACATTATCAGATGTGTCAGGTTTTTCATTGCAGGCTTTCCTTTTTGCGCCATTGCACAGCTTGTGTAATAGTATGAATGGTATCTTTTTTAGGTTGACTCTCTTGTTGGTAACAAGTAGGAGTTGAACAGTCTTTCTTGGCTTTCATGAAAACGTGGACCTTTCAGTGGCTTTATATGGTATTATAGGTTTAAGAACCAGAAAATTACTGTCTTTTAATAATTTGGACATAGAAACAAACTCAAAATATTTAAAACCCTGAGAACGGCAATGTTTGCTACGAGCCAATGTCTGTTTATTGGTCTCAGTTTTCTCACCAGCAGGTGGTGACAAAATAATACTTTGCTATCCTGGGAGGCACTCTGGGTTTTGGAAAGTTATCTTTTCCTCTTTTTTTTTTCTAACTTTAATTGCTTCTCAGGCTTTTTACTTGATTGTCAAGAATGGAGTTAAGTTTAGAAGCTACTGTACCTTAGTTCTGAATAATCTGTTTCATGTTCTCAATTTTTATAATCACTCAGTTTTCTGTGTGCCATAGTCCTTGCATTTGAGGCTCTGAATTTAGTTGTAGACTGTTTGTGCTTATTTAACATTTGAATAGAATGGCAGAATTAACAACTTGGACAGGTCCTGGCATAACATCTACATATAGTCGCCTTTTTGCTGGTGTATGTTCATAAACTAGCTGTATATCTTTTATAAATAGCTTTTTTCATGTCCTGTAGCTTTGATGTTTTATAATTTTGTTACTGAAAATATTTAAAAATGCTATTCCATGTAAAACAGAATAAATTGAGAAAACTAGGTATGCCCTCAGCTAGTTAAATAGGGTTTTTTTTTCTTTTTCAACTTCAGTTTTTATTGTGTGGGATTTGTGTGCATGTGAGGGTTTTTTTTGTTATTTTGTTTTGGTCTAGTTGTATTAATTGTATCTATCTTCCTCTATTGCTTTCCTATTTCAAAGCCTACTTAAGCTAAAATGAACTTGGTGGGTTTTTTTGACTACTTGCATATTTGTGTTTATGCTATATATTCATTTGATGAGGCCGGTTAATGCTCTTCTCTTTTTTCTTTAATGTAACTTCAGAATCAGACTGGTATCTGATTGGTAGCATAAGTACAGGCAGACTTGATTTTTTCTTAGTCCCATGTATTAAATACTGTCTGAATTTTGCCTTCTTTCAAAAACCAGCATTGCCCTTATGAAAATCTGTGGTGTTCCCTAGCTGGGAATTTTACCTGTGCTACTTAAAAGTGGAGAGTCTTCTGTACCTTTTCAACTCTTTGGAAAGCTGGTTCAATCCCCCAGGTTTATCAGAGATGAGGGAAATTGCAGAACTCTGTTATACAGTATATGGTTGCAGTCTGGGTCACCCTGTCTTCTGTGGCTTGGATATCTTTGACCAGTACTTTCTTCAAACCAGTATTTCCTGTGGTCATAGTACAGGCCAATTCCCATATAAAGCCTTGCATTGCTATATATCTGGCAGTCCTGAACTGCTGATGTAGAAGTAATGTGTTTTGTTTTTATACCTGAAGTCTTTTTTTTATCTGTCTCATTTAATGTTGTGCCACCCTTTGTAAACCTGGATTAAATGTGCATCTAAATATTACTCAGTGAGGTTGGGCATCAATGAATTGCACTGCATTGTAGTAGTTTAATGTTCATAATATTCAAATTCTATTCCAAGTATGTTAATGTTTTCTAAAATTGCTTTAGTGTGTCATCAGCAAGAATGTTGGCTTTGGAAGAATCAGCTGAAGGAGAGGACATCTCAGCAAGAGAGAGGAGCATGTGACTGGCTTCGTTGACTGTCAGTCAAAATGCATCTGCTGAGATGAAGAAAAAATAGTACCCAAGGGTGCAGGTGGAAGGCTGTAGATGGGATGAGAACATTTACTTTCTCGTACAGGCAGATCTTGTGACACACTCCCATCACTCTCATGTGGCACACCCTTTGGGAATCACTGCTGTAGGGTATGCATGTTCAGTTTCATTGCAAAAAGTACCAAAATGCTGAGTAACCAATTCGTGCAACGTAACCACCTCCTAGTGTATAACAGAGGTCATTGCTATCGCTAAGTAGTTTAGGAGAAGAAATGAAAACACCTACAGCTACTTGCTATGCTAGAGAACTGAATTGTTAATAATTGGAACTGCAGAGGAGCTGAGGTAGGCAAAATGTATTTATTCAATTTTTAAAACCCAGCCAAAAAATGGGATACCCCTTGCTACTTTTCAAAGTGCCACCTGATATTTGACCACAATAAATGGACACTTAATTTGCCCTTCAGATGAAGGATACAACAGTGCCCTCGAGAAAATGAGTGTGTGCTAGTTCAAGAATGACTTGTAGGAAAGAATGTTTGTGTGCGCACGCGTGCGCAGGCACATGGTCTCAGCCCTTTTCTCCCTAGTAGTAGATTGGGTCTAACTCAATTTATGAGCTGTGACAAGATTGTAGTGTTGGATACAGCAACAAGCAAGATGTATTGTAAGTGACCCTGCAGAACTGGAGTCTATCACTATATATCTCTGACTTCTATTAATATGGTTAGTGTGGTCTATAAGTATTACATGGGGAAGCAGTGTGAGAGGTGTGACATGGACTGTAATAGAGAGGTGATTTATTTTTTTCTTTTAAAGAAAATTATAGTATTTTATATTGAGGATAGAATTCAGTTTTTCAAAGGACAGCTTAAAAATACTCTTGAGAAGCACTGTTATTTTCAGTTGTATTCTGAAGGACTTTTTAATATGGGTAATGTCTTAAAAGGAGGTAGGAATAAGATCCTTTTTAAGGGTACCATAGTGTTCTGTTAGGGGTGCAAATATATACACATAGTTCACAAGATACGTAGGAATCCATAGCGTCAAACACCTTTTGACCTGTTGTGGTCTTTCTGAGATCTTTGCAAGAAAAGAATTGTTCTATTATTTTTCCCTAATCAAAAACAAGAGCTAAGAGCTGGCATTTTCCAAGAGCTACCTTGCATCTAAGGAGGTTGAGAACCATGGCCTTAATTGCTACTTTCTGTCATGAAGCAATTGGCCATGCTATACAGATATCAAAAGAAGAATATGAAACTTGCATAGCTAGTGCCAGCGTGGACTGAGCTGTTGTAGATTGCACTGGGGCTTCCTTTTGTATCAAGAAAAAGGATGTCTTACATCAGTATATCTAACAAAAACAATTTGCATAAGAAAATGAATGTGTTGAAATATTCCTCATTTTGAGCAAAGCATAATTTTATCTTGTTTTGCATTTTAAGTGCTAAGAATTCTCCCCAGCTTTGCCTTGAAATGTCTTAGTTCTGTGTTTATTATCTGCATTGTTGCTTTACATTTTTGTTTTTTTTAGCCTGGATCTGAGACTTCAAACATGAGGTCCTACAGTTAGAGGCTTAAATCCAGTGATGTATGTCAGTGGGTTCTATTGTGTATTCAAACTTTTGAGAATCAGACACCTAAAGGGCTTATGTATGGGTTAAACAGTTTGCTTTGGGTTCCTACCTCTCCTGAAAAATCTTGGCCTAGGTCTCTGGATTTTGTGTTTAGGAAACTACTGCAGAATTACGTTTATTTCAGGGCTTGGCTAAGGAAACTTCTGAGAGAGAGAACACCAGACATGATGCCCAGAGAACTGCGGAGGGCTTGAAAAGCCTACCTGATGACTAGTTTATTTTTCTTCTGATAGGCTAAAGGTGAAACCTATCTATTATAAAATATTAGAAACAAGATGCATGATTTCAGGTACATCTTAGATTGTGTCTCTGTTGGTTTCATAGTCCTTTATTACCACAGGAGAAGATGATGCTGGAATAGATATGTAATACTTAAAGGCTTCTGTGTTGCAATTGGAGAATCTTCTCTACAGGCAGGGTGGAGAAGTTTTGCTGGAATTGGAGTGGGAGAGAAAGAGAGTATCAGTTTTCTTCTTGACTTCAGTAACCTGGGGGGTTTTGACTAGCAGAAATTCACTATAAACATGGGCAGACTGTTTTGCTCCCAACTGCTGCCAGATCCCAGTTCACCCCATGCTGGGAATAGGAATTTGAGGAACTTTCAGAAACGTAATTTAATTGTTTAGAATCTTTTTGGCTTGTAGGCTGCTCTTTAAAGGTATTGTCCTGCAGTGGTTGTATCAAGTAGTATAATTTTTTTGATTGGACCCTGAATAAACTAATTGAAACTTCACATTTGCATAGAATGGAGTGGCCAAACATTAGTAGTAAGAATTTCACATTTCCAGTAGAGAAATTCCTAGAGTGTTTTTTAAAGACAAAGCATCCAGAGACCTCCAGTCCAAGGCGCTTCAAATTGCTTAGAGTAATGATTTTCTGAGGACTGTTGGTTTTCATTATAATTTGGCAGTTGGTCTGGACAGTCTCCCTGGTTTCTGTAAGAAAGGCATGTAACACTTTGAAATTCTGTAATGCCTTGTATCAATGGGCCTTAAAGCATTTTGCAAAGATTTAATTATTCCTTACAACACCATTGCCAGACAGGGAGGACACGTTAAGTGTACTTTTATAGGTGATGAATCAGGCACGCAGTACCTTGCCTGAACTTAGACAAACTGGAAGAGCTTTGCGGTACGTGACACTTGTGCTTTCACCATATAAATCCTCTTTCTAGCAGTAGCCTGGTCAGACATTTCTCCTTCAGTAATGACACTTCTGCCGCATGGTAACATTATAATAATGTACTGTGCTGGGGAAAGATTGTTTGCTGTATGTTTGTGAAGTTAGGATGGATCATTACACAGCTTATTGTATGGTTGGCAAGTAAGATTATGAATAAGAAATCCATCATTAAAGAAGGCATCCCCGCCCTTTTTAAAATGTGCATGTAAAAGGTAATGAAGTGGGTAGTGGTTTTGCCTGATGAAATTCTAGTCTTGTACACACAATGTGCTGCTTACTGTTGTGACATGAGCACTTACTAGGGTTAGGAAATTAGTGTCCACCTCTGGAGTTTCTGGAATAGACTATGAATAGTGTCTTGTCTTGGACTAGAATGATTTGGCCTTGAACAAAAAGTGCTCCAAGCAGGCCTACCCACAAATACCGTGGGAAGAAATGAAAAATTGCACAGCTTTGGTTTGGTAATAATGTTATTGAGCTGCTTTTTTCTTTTTCTTTTCTCCTCCTTTTTTTAATAAACAATTAAAAGCTGTAAGGAGAGTGACATCCTCTTTTTAAAATCTACTGTCAAAACAGAAATGAAACGTACAATTGCAACAAAAAACAAATTCTATTTAAGTAACAATGACCTGTCTAAGTTGTCCACAGTGTGTGGTCCATGGAATTGAAGCAGCTTCTGTTTAATTTACAATATGCACAAACTCTTCAGTGCTTCTTTTTTCTTTTTTTTTAAAGAAGTGCACTGTTAAAGGAGGAGGACGAGAAGCAAACTGACAGGCTGTTTATCATGTAGCGTGTGACTTACCAAACTGATTAATTTTTCTTAGTGGTCCAAATTTGTCACTTCTGTTTGGCAAATCCTAATAGTGAAAAGTCTGAAAGCAGCTATTATTGCCTTCCTTCTGACCTCTGCTCAAGTCTTACGTAAATTTGATGTTAGATCTTTTATATTGAGATTATGCATAAATATTGGTTTAATTAGGGACTGGCCATTTTGGTCCTTCTCCAAAATTTGAGCAGTGAGCAATATGGGATTTCCAGAAGGTAGATATTTCATTGTGTAACTAAGTAAATATAGACTATACACAATTCCACTTTGGATGTTAAAGCACTTTTTTCTTCTTCAGTGTCCCTTTTTTATCCTATGTTTTCTGTAGCCAGTTTTAATATAGGTAAAGAACATGAGTAGCAACTTTATCATTTTACCTGTGAAACTGAATGGAAGAGTGATGAGAATGACCAGGAGAACCAAAAAACAGGGTAGATATGTACCTTTATAACTAAAGGTTATAAACTATAATTAACTATAACTAAACAGAGATAGAGAGAGAGAGAGAGAGAGAGAGAGAGAGCACAAGCCTCCATGAGCCCAAGTCCACTTCCTCAGGTGCTGTGAAAGAGTAGGCAGAAAGCAGGGTATAACAAGAGAGAAATTAGGTTTAAAAAACAAGGGGAAGGGGAGAAAGAGGGGGCAGTGCTAGGAGAGAGGCAAAGGAGCAGTAAGCCTGTAGGAACGAAGAGGGTCACAAAAGCTAATTCAGGTAATGAGGTAGACAAGGTTCTTTGGGTAACTCCAATACCTTTTAGACCAACTCATTATTAGTTGGTCTAAAAGATATTGGATTTACCCAAAGAACCTTGTCTGCCTATGTCCTTAGACCAACACAGCTGCAACCTGCACCCCTGAAACATGGAAGGTAATGAGGTAAACATCTGTAGTTCCTGTTTAAAACATACTTAACAAAGAGAGAAGCAAAACATGAAATCACTTCTGAGATTTTTGTCTTTAGGCTCATCATGCCAGGTTGTTTCTTAACTGAATATTTAAAAAAAATAAAAAATTCTCCTACTTATCTGCATTGATTGAAGGGCCCCTACCACAGCTGTGCTAATCCTGTCCAAATGGCTATCCAAGGCTGCTTGGATGAATCATCCCTTTGCAGGAAACTTTGTTCCCACAACAGACAGCCGCTGCCTATTCTGCTGAAGGTGCTGTAAGGGCTTGTGTAGTCGAGCCAGGAAAGTGGCACCCTTCCCTGCTCAGAGGCTAGGTCTACGCTTTCACTTGAGAGCTCTCTGATCTCCTTTTTCTTCATTTAAATTGAGAGGCAACATATCCCTCCTTTTTGCCTGCTTTGCTGTTAGATGAATGCTTTAGCTGTAAAGTGGGGGGGGGGGGGGGTTGTTTGTTTTGTTTTGTTGTTTTTATAATGCTGTCTGCTGCACAGGCCTGCTGCAGTGGCTTTAGGGAGGCCTGCTGTTTTCCAGCTCTAACACACCAGTCCTTACAGTGACCTGAATGGCTCATCACAGCCTGCTTTCAGTGCTTCTCTGCTGCATCCCCTATGAAAAGCATGACAGTGTAGCAGAAGCTGCTAGCCTTGCTTGAACATCTCCAAAGTATAAAAATGTGTGTGCATGCGTGTAGGGGATGAGCATACCTGCATGCAAATATGTATTCTGGATCAGCAGTGTTCCCAGACTTACTTGCTCTAGGTTTTCTTGGCTGCATGGATCCTCCTGTCCTCCAGCATAGCTTCCCAGTGCTCCTGTGCTCTTTCTTAGCAGGCTTCCCTTTACCCTGGTACAAGAGTTATTATCTAACTCCTGTTTTTTCCTTATGGCACCGTAGGCATAACACTTCAAAGATGCTGTAAGCTATGTTGGGTATACTGAAAACCTGTAAATTGTAGGACTTTTTTCCCCAATCCTGTCTTCGAATCTTCCTTTTTTTCAGTTTTTAGTGTCTTAAATATCAGAAAAATATATCAATTGTATGTGCAAAACTGACTGTCACAAACCGTAAGAAAGTGATTCTCTCAACCAGGGTGTCATGGCATCCTGGTGTGCCTTGAGATCCTTTCAGGGGTGCCATGGGATGCTACACAGTGTTAGCATGACTAGGTTTGCAAACACAATTCACAAGGTAAACCCAATGAGTCAAATAAGAAACCATAGTGTTAAAAAAAATTCTGACCTGTAGCAATCTTTGAGTGCTCTTCAAAAGAAAAATTGCCATATTATTTTTCCAGAGTAAAAAAAACAAACAAGTGAAATTATGAGCTGACATTTGGTGAGGGGTGCCTGGAGTCTAACCAGATTGAAAACCACAGCAATAAGCAATACAAGGAAAAAGAGGGGCAGAGTTGGAGTGGGGGGAGAGGACAGAGAAGGGAGGCCTAGAAAAACAGAAGTGTGCAATGAGCTACAATTTAGCTACCAAAATATTCCAAGGATTCCTTCCAAATTGCACCAAACTTTTCAAAGCAGTTAAGCCTGCCATGCATGACTTCTCCATAAGTGCCAGTTGTACCATCTCATTGTACAATATTTCAAACTTTGGAGATGTCCTGTTTTTCCAATGCAACAATATACAGGTTTCCCTTGCTTTATACTGTACATGGGTTCCTGGAAAATGGCGCATAACTCGAAATTGCATAAAGGCAGCCCACTTTACAATTTAACAAATAGGGATATGTTCCAAGACCTCAACTGTACAGACCCCCAGACCCATTTCTACCACTTTTACAAGACCATTTTGGTACTCAAGAACAGGAGACAGTACACACAATCCCAGGGTGGTGGTGAATGTTATCATAATGGGGATGGCAACTACAGAAACAAATCACAGACTATGAGCGAGCAGCTCAGATCCACACAGGAGACTATATTTTTGTGCACATCGCTCCCGCAGTGCACTGCACAAAGCAGCTGACTGGGCTTCCACCACACCGATCACATAAGAGTGAATTTTACCTTGCATATAACAAATTTTTGGTATAAAAAGGGTCATCACATAAGCGAATTCACACATACAGAACCTGCATAAAGTGAGGGGAAAACCTGTAATCTCACTAATAGGGCCTGCTGGAAGAATGCAGCTTGGAAAGGATTCAGTTTGAATTCCTTAAGGATATACCCAAGAACACACACATTATATGCCAAAGGTTATCAGTGATGTGTTTAAAATCATGTAACCTCTAGTTTTATAATTTATTTCCAAAAATAATTACTAATAGGGCATGATCAAAACATGTGACCAAGCATTGCCTGCAATGCATCATGTCTGCCACATGTTTCTACTGGTGATATATTTAATCTTTTAAGTTTAGAGGGAACCAGTGGAGATGAAAATTTATCTTTTGTTGTCTAAGATTAATTGTTGATGTTTCAATATGGTGAATTGCTGATTTCCACTGGGATTGTCATCTGGATACCTAGGTCTCCATTCCATTTCAATCTTAAATAATCTGCATCGGTTTTTTTATGTGACATTATATATACAGAGTGATGGCACAGAATGAGGAAGACGAAACAGATTTCAAGGCAAAACATAATAAATCTGGACTGTTTGCTAGACCTAAAGCCTCAGCAAAACTGATTTTTCTAATTTCATAGATTTCATAGACAACAAGGCTGGAAGGGAGCTCGTAAGATCATTTGGTTCAGCCCCCTGCCCAAAAGGCAGGAAGTCAGCTAGGGTCAAAGGATCCCAAGAAGATAAGCATCCAAATATTTCTTAAAAATGTCCAGAGTAGGTGCTTGCACCACCTTTGGGGGCTCAGACAGTAAAGAATTTTTTCCTTATGTCCGGCCTAAAACGGCCTTACAGGAGTTTGTGACCATTGGATCTTGTTATTCCTTGGGGTGCTCTGGTGAACAGGCGTTCTCTCAGATCCTGATGCACACCCCTTATGTACTAATGCTCAAGGCAACTGCATCTACCGTCATTCAGCTTTTTTTTGGAAGATCGAATTAACTCATCCTAAAACACAAAAATTGATTTAATTCAAGATGTCTTATTTATAATCTGGCTCCCACTCCCATTCTTGTATTCAGGAGATATTAACCTTTTTTTGTCTCCATGGTGGGTGAATCACATCATTATTTAAGAGTTCAAATTTTCTGCTGCTAACACGATATCCTCCAACCTGGAAGACTGTTTCCCATGGATAAAGCAAAAGACTAAAAGGATGTATGCTCCTTGTCTCTCCCTTTGACCAGTGAGGTGGATTGACATATGCAACCCATCAGCGATTTACTTTTATTCCT
>NW_005842229.1:1504055-1516529 GCF_000455745.1 Alligator sinensis
GATTCTGGATCTCTTACTTGATTAGGAAATCCATATACAACCTCTGGACCCTTCCAGTGCTCAGAGATCTCCACTAAGCTCCCTCGTTCCCTGTGGATCTTCAGAGACTCTGTTTGAAGTCCTGGAAAGTTTCTGTCATGAGAATGTTAGGAAAAAATATGAAAAGGCTGGTTCTTCAGGTGTGCATGGCCATTTGAATTTCTAGTTTGTCTTGGCAGGCTTCTCTGAGGGCTTAAGTTACTCAGAAGTATTGGGACTGTGAACTGTTAACATGTGGTTTTCTTTATCCAGCTTGTTTCTTCATTCTCTGGCTTCTATAGAAGAACTTCAAGAGTGCACTTAAAGAAACCAGGTTTGTGTCCTGCTTTCTTTATGATATGTTGGGTGCTTATACACATGCAGAGAGGCTGCTCTGACACATTGCAATTACAGTGTGTCAGAGAAGACTCAATTAATCGAGTCTCCTGGAGTGTGGTAATCTACCATGCTTCAGCAGACGCTAGCATCGTGTGTATTGGCATCCTTGAGCTGAAAACTGGTGGCGGGGGAACTTTAAACTAAAGCTGGTTTGATACTGATACATGTAACACTTTGGGCGCTTTAATAAGAGCGACTCTTGGAGCCACTCTAATTAAAGCTCCCCTGCCTCCCAGAGCAAGTCTATAAATGCCTTGTGATTGATTGATTGATTTTTTTTTTTTAATTTTTTCTTCCTGCCTGCCGTTGCCCCGTTCTTGTGTCATATTTGGTTCTGCCTTTTTTTTTTTTTTTTTTTAACCTTGATAAATATCAGGAATAACAATAACTGATTTTTAACCAGTTTTGCTGTGGATCTCTTTGGAAGGCTCCTCAGTGATATATGTATTGGGACCTACCTTACCTTTCATTGCAGGAGTAAATGTGTTGAATCTTCAGCTTACCATCTTTATTAGTAAGACTTCATCAAGTATTAGTATTATTTAGTTGAAAGGAATTGGATAGAGTGTTAAACAATTGGAATAAAGCTTCCATTTCTTTTCATTATTCAGTTTTCGGTCCGTCTCTTCAGACATCTCTTGTGATATCCTTTTTAACAACTATTTAGTCATTGAGTCTTGTAAACAGGACTTGAAATACTTTAAAGAAACAAAATGCAAACGTCAGGACTCCTTTTTATAAGCTTTTCTTGTACATCATAAAGAAGCAAAGGGCACAAACCCAACTTTTTTTTTCCTTTGCAAGCTACCCTTTAAAGCTGTTTTACAGGAAAAAGCCTCCAAGACATCAGACAGCGAGTCAATGAGCCTTACCATGCTTTTACAGGCCCTAACAAAAGCTTAAGTTAAAGTGTTAGTAGAAGTTACTTCATCTAGATTTGCTATTAAAGTGGTGTTCTGCATGGCTGTTGTGGCTAGAAGAGCCATTCTGGGATAAGATTCCTGCCTTTAGTTCCTTCAGGACAAAACTGTCTCTTTTTCTATCTTAGGGATGTATTTGGTAGCCATGTTGGTCTGAGACAAAAATAAATGCAAAACTCTAGAATGCTTGGTTCAGAAACGTAGCTTTTATTTTTGGAAATATAAACTTCATCGCTGAACAAGAAGGAAAGGTTTTTTGAGCCTCCCTGCATTTCTGACATCTGACACCTCCAGGGATGAGAACAGCCTTATCTGCACATCAAGCAGCACCTCGCACAAAGGACTCTCAGGGACCCAGGGGATACAGCCTCAAAAACCCCTGTGCAAAATGAAATTTATTTTCTACCTAAGAGGATTTTTACAATCTTGGATTTTGTCCTTAGCCTGAAGAAGGACGTGTATGCCCAAAAGCTTGCAAAGAAAGATTTTTTTTTTTTTTTTTTTTTTTGGCAATTCCTTAGTTGATCTAATAAGGTATAATCTCTGAACTAAGAGTTCTAGAGTTTTTCATTTCTTTTTGTCTATTTTAGTAATTTATCAGTGCAAACAAGTGATGTTTCATGGAACCTAGAACAGCAGTTCTTCCATCTCTCTGCCTCAATTGTAGGGGAACAGTCTACCTTTCGTAAAGCAATATTTTATTAATCTGGATGTTTAAAGGACTTCCATTTCATTTGGAAAACTTCAAAAAATGAAAAAATAGATGAAAAGGAAAAAATAAGGGTAATATTTTTTGCTCTTTTTTGGAACTGAAAGCTTCTAAAACTTCTGTTCCTCAATAGACCCAAATCAGTTTTGACTATATCTTTCAGCTTAGTGTTCCTCCAAAGATACATTTGATCAGACATATGTTTTCTTGGCCAATACAGATTTCAGTTGTACTGTTTGCTCTTCAGGTTGTTCTCAACATACTGTATTTACCTGAATATAAGAGGAGGTTTTTTCCTCCCTGTCAGCATGGAGAAAAAAGCCCCTTGTCTTATTCACATAAAGGAAAACCTCATTAAAGACATGGTCTTATCATTAAACTGTTGCCAGAAGCAGCATCTGCTCAGTAATGGAAACTAACTATGAAGTTTAATTGAATGTAGTCCATGCTGAGCATGCCTGTAAATCACATGGGCCCATATTAGACAAACATACTGATGGGAACTTTTTTGTGTGGACCTGGAAAAAAAAAAAGGACATATGTTCCCTCCATACAGCGAAGTGGCACTGGGCCTAGAGGTGCTGCAATACCATGTCAGCATTGGGAGGACCAGAGCCAGGTCTTGTACCCGCCCCTTGGTGCCAGAACTGTTTGATCTTGGCTAAAAGGCCAAGATGCTGATGGGAGCCTACCGCAAGGATAAATCAGTGAAACCCATCTAAATAAGATATTGTGCCCATCTAAAATAAAAAAAAAAAAAAAAAATGGTGAGCCACTACATTGCATATATTTTGAGTTCCTCTTCACTCCCACACGAAGCAGCACCTTTCTTTCCCATTTTCAACAATTCCTGTTTCTTCACTAGCCTTAAGTGTCTGGCAAACATCACCAAACGCCTGCGTAGATGAGAGGCTCTGTTGCATATGACTGGTGTGATCCCACCCTCCTTGGGGTAGGGCCAAACCAGGCGTCCCTGTACCTCATCTGCATATAAATATTTGGAGGGTCCCAGGACTTGACAAGAACACCCAGTTTCAGTTCTAAGTGGGGTCCTAATTTGCACATGGATCCTTTGTTGGGGGTATCTAGAGTAGACACGCATACTGAGCAGTGCTGGGCTATGGGGTCACCATGGCTTTAAACACTGACTCTGCTGAGGCTCTGTCTAATGAACTATGTGGTAAAACATGAGATGTTTGATTTTGGACTAATATCAAATATAATTTTTACTGTGTATAAGTAGACATCTGCTTAACTCATGGCGAAACAAGGCAATATTCATGGCTTGGTTGTGGCACAAAGAGCCAGTTTTTGCAGTCATTTCCCAGTGGTCCTGCCCCTTGCTACTGATTGGTGGAAAGGCATATACCGTAATGGCAAATTGTGTGAAAAGTAAATTATATCATGTATCATATTATAAATCTAAATACTAATTTTAACTCTAAATCTAATTTTATGTATAATATGAATTTTAACTCGCATTATCATAATTTATATCTAACATTCTACAGAAAGTTTAGAAATGCTAAATAATGCTAACTTTAATAGAAACATTTTCAGTTCACTGACTGGTGCCTCCACGCCTAGTCTATGTCAGTAGGAAACAGCAATTCTCAATCAAGTGATCTATGATGAACATTTGTCGTGTTGTCTTTGTATTGCTGTAAGCACATTCTAAAATGGCATATTATATGAATAATAAGTGTGAATAATATTGTATGAATAATACACTGCGTTTTTTACGCTGATATCACGGCCAATGCAATATTTTCTCAAGTTTGCCGACAACACTGGGTTTTTTTGTTTTTGCCGCAAAAACTGCAAAACCATGAATTAAGTAGGCTCCTATGTATAAATAGGTACAAAAGTGCTGCTCAAAAGTGTATTTGTGGAGTATCTGTGCTAAAACTAGCAGCAGTTTACAGAAAAGGTCAAATGCGTCAACTGTGGATGAACTAAGTCTCTAGGTACCCATATAAATTTTCAATATGCATATATGGAAATTTCAAAGTCAGTGTTTTTTTGGTCCCTTGTGTTTCAAATTAGCTTCTGCTTGCCCTCTGTAGCCTCTGCCACTTTCCCACACTTACTGTCATGCACATTGGGCATGTGCTTGGGGAGGGAATGGAGCCTGGGCAGGGTCTGATGGTAAGGGGTGGCGGGGAAGGCTGCAGATGGAAAAGTTGGTGGGGGGCAGAGGAAAAGGGGGCCATCTGACCTCCACAGGCACTTTTTTCCATGCTGTAGCAAGGGGAGGAGGACAAAGTGAAGACATCTCTGATAATTACATTCTATACTTGGAAAATTATAACATTTGTAATTTTTCCACATCTAGAATCTAAATATTGAGAGGTCATCTTAAATTCATGGTTGTCTTAGATTCTGGGCAACTAAATACAAAATATGCATAGTATATAACATTGCTAATAGAAGATGATATGTATTTAGGAATCTAGTTTGACTGCTTATTTGCATGTTTCTAGTTTGTGAGAGTGACACTTGACTTGTTTGCCACTGGTGTGTGATTCCTTGTTGCTTACTGTTCCAAGAAGTGAAGTTCCTAGAACAGTGGATGGTTTGTGTGGCTTTTATATTAGAATGAAGAGAAGAGACGGGCTGGGAATTAATTTCTTACTCTTCTGGGTTGTTGTTTTTTTTGGATGGGGGGGTGGGGGGAGGTTCTTATAGTGGTAGTCTGATTTGGTGAGACTGGTTAGGTGACCATTTTTACCTGACAATTTCTTATAGTTTATTTTATGAACTGCTTTTTCAGTGTGTTTCTGGATTTTTGTGGGCATGATGTTCCACTCTGGGAGCATCATTGGGCTCTGGGGATGCATAGCAAGCAGCTGACCAGCAGGGATTTTCCTAGGGTAGTGTTTTTGTTTTAAATGACAGATTTTGCTTTTATAGTCAATACATATGGGATCAAGGATTGATGCCAGGGTCATGCTGCATCTCTGTTAAGAGAAACCATAACAGTAGGTAAGGAATGGTGTGGACCTCATGCCTCAAACATCAGGATAAAAAATCTTGTACAGGAGAACTAAAGTTCAAGTTTCTCCATTCATAAAATTGGGTGCCAGTTCTATTAGAAACCTATAGAAATAAGGCTGAAGTTGTACTATAGCTTAGGATCACATTCTATTAGTAGTATACTGGTGTAAATCTGGAATACAACTTCTTATGTAAAAGAAATGTGCTACACATTTTTAAGTTTTTGCAACAAGGAGTAAAAATTCAGTCATAGTAAATTAAGCACTATATTAATTGGGGTATCACAAGAAAATCCATGGTATTGCCAGCCTTCAGATCAGCCATCCTCTGCTTTATAATGCTGGAAATAAACACCTTTTATGGAGGCTACATTTTCAGTCCTGCATCATAAAACCCCAATGTTGAAGCTTGCTGTGACAACAATTAGTCTGGGTCTTGTGACTCATGTCACAATAATTATAAAGTGCCTGGAAGTGATCATACCACTTCAGTTTTCTAACCAATAAAGGGGTATTTGTCTCTCGCAAATTATATAGCATCTTTATATCCTCAGTCTAACTTCTTCAGAAGTGGTATTTGTTCATGCGTAACATTATACCCAACTAGCCATTTAGCTAGATATCTTTCTGTTTAATGTTCCAAAATCTGAAATGGTGACAAGACCAGAACATTAGACATAGTAACCAGTGATGTATTGGGAACAAATGTAGCCCATTATTCTTGTGGGCTTCATCAAGTTTTCCAAAATAATATTTTTCCATTGAAGGTAAATTTTAATGTTTTTTGAGATTTTTCAGAAGTAGGAGTAAGAAAACATTAGTATAGATAAAAGGTGTGGTAGCATTGTATTTTATTACAACATTAGCCAATCATTCACTTATTCTGTGTGTTCAGAGCTTCAGAGTCACTGCTGTGGTGGTGACAATGTCTGGTACCAGCTGCATATAGGATGCAAAGGCTGAGTCAATAACTCTTCCATGTTTGCTAAAAGTAAAGACAATGATTATTTGTTTTAACAATTAAGTCTGTTTTGCACTCATTGCCTCTTGTACAGAGAGTTGACTGGTGTCGTAGCTTGCCAGGTAACCAGAATAAATCAGAACAATGAATGAATGAAAAAACAAAATGATTAAAACAAACAAAAAAATGAGCCCAGAAACAAATTGCTATACATGACCAGCATGTAATTTTTGAGCGTCTCTCTTTACAAGAAGGGTATTTTGTTTTGTTTATACCAGTTCTAAGCTTCATTAAAAAAATTGGTACTAGATATGGCTGAAATCTGTAATGTGAACTTTTTGGAACAAAAATTAAAAAGTAAATTTGCTTTCTTGAAATAAATTTTACTGAAAATTATAGCTTCTTTTGACAGATATTTTGCATATGCACTTATGCATCATCTCCATTCTCCTTAGCACTTCTTCACATCCTCAAGATGCTTTACAAACTTTCATTTCTTCTTGCACCTTTGTGAGATACGAAAATAGTGTTGCTGTTTGCAAATGGGGAAATTGAGACAAAGTGATTTGTCTGAGACTGTCCAGTAAAGTCAGTGGTAAAATTAAGTTTAAAACTACCTAAGTTTATGCCTTCCTGTCTTGTGCACAACTCTGCCATTCTTCTAAAACCATTCGGAAATAGCCTGCTATTTCCTCTGCATCTTCATGGCTTCTTAGTACTAGAAAATATTGGCAGAAGAGGGAAAGGAATAATGGTTACTTCCTGTGGGTAATTTTTTTTGTCAATCTCAACACTTCCAGTCTTTAATTTTTGTTAGTTTCCATTATCAGTGGCTTATAATAATTACTTATTGAACACATTTCCTCCAATACATTAGATTCCCTTTCTCTTCCAAGAGAGAGAATCCATGGCAAGTTTTGAAACAAGCTGATTTAAAAAAAAAATGTTTTCTCAAAACAGAAAGGACTCTGTTTTAGAGATCAACATACATAATGGGTTTTTTTCATGTTAAGACGGTTGCTAACTTTAACACTGAGAAACCTCAGTCTGAATGTAAAGCTTTTTATAGTCACCATGTGAGGGAATATAAATAGAGCTCTAGATTGAAGACCTCTTTCATCCTGTGCCTGGCATGGTTGGGACAGCATTTATTCGTGTTGTGGAACTGGTGAGTTTGCAGCTCAAATTCCTTTGGATCTGAAGCAGCCAATTAACTGAAACATAGTAGTTTAACTACAGTACAGTTTATATTTTTAGATGCTTTTTTTTTTTTCCTTTCTGGGAATTTGACCAGAAGGCCCCTAATTTTCAACAAGGTCATCACCATTCACCTTTTTAAACTAGTCAGAAAATATTTTAACCCCTTGCATATGTACTGTCATTACAGCTGGGAGAAATTCTAATATTTTTCAGCTGTTTTTTTTTTTTTTTAATGAAAGCTTTCTTTCCACTGTGAGAGGCTATTTTCTGTAGTGAGATATAAAATATGATAATTGTGATGAAAGTGCACATTTTTAAAGACACTATTACCATATTTTTCTTAATTTAATTAAAATAGGTTTAATATGTTATGGCTTTTAATTTTATTTGCTTTCATGTACAAAACACATCTTATCCATTAATATATAAAAATGTTTTAATAAAATTACTGGATTAGCTGGAAAAGGAAGTTAGAAGAAGAAATTACCTTTGGAGGGGAAAAAAAAGGAATACATTTTTGGTAGCATCAAGGTATTAATAGCAGCCATGACAAAAAAAAGTTTCTTAAGATTGTGAAGAAACCCCTAATTGTAGGAAACCATCTTACAGTATTTTTCTTGTGTTTATAAAATCTGACAGTGTGTTTTTTTGTTTTTTGTTTTTTTTTGTTTTTCTGTTGCTATAGAGGCGTAGCTGCACTGTGTTATACCAGTGTGCCAGTTCAGAGTATGGTTTAATTTTTGTAATGGATATGGGCTCATAATGGCATAGGTCTTGGGTGAGGGTACAGCTGTACCTTTATTGCTTATACTGATTGCATTAATACATGATATTGGTATGGTCAAAGCAGAAAAATTGTCTAGTGTAAGAGGTCCTTAAATGCAGCTTGGGGTTTATAACTGGGGTAACTCAGGTATTCAGTTTCTATTGAAGCAAGTGACAGAAGCCATTGTACAATTTATTGTCTCTTTACTATACAAGCACATAGATAGATATGTCTGTTTGTATACAAATATAGTAAAAGTGTGACTCTAAAGTATGTGAGAGACATGGTAATTAAAAAACATGAAAGGTTGAGCTCAGTTTTTAACTAAAGCCTCAAATTGGACATCCCTGAAACATGCCATTTAGAGATCAACAGATCAACATGAAATTTTAGATCAGGGGCTGGCAGCATTTTTGGGCAGAGTGCCAAAAACACCCCAAACCTGAACCTTGTAAGATATTGGCATGCCAGGGGAGCCACAAGGGGCCCAATCACTGTTGTGGCAGTGTATCCCTGGCCCCTTCCCCACTATCCGCCCCAAGGTGCATGTGCCAGGCAAAATGCCTTTGCATGCCACACTCTTCTAGCACATGTGCCAGGGGTTGGCCACCCCTGTTTTTGAGATTTAGACCCTTCTCTAAGCTGTGTTTTGTGGATGAAGAACACAACAGGTGTGGTTCTTTAAACCTTATTCATAATTTTCCATGGAACAGGTTATTGTCTTGAGTGGGGGGGGGGGGGGGGGGGGGGGGAGGGGAGAGAGAGCGAGAGAGAGAGAGAGAGAGACACTAGATATAGCGAATGTGCCCTATGTTCTTCCATTACAATTCATGTAAAACATTATTTAGGACAAGTGCAGGTGACACAAAGATTTGTAGAATCTGCTGTGTGGGAGATGGGGAGATAAAATACATACAAAGCAGGTGCCTAGAACATCTTGTGAATTTTTAAATGTTTTCTCTCTCCTCTGGAAGCCAAACTGACTTAAAATATAAGTATTGGCTTTGTAGCTAAAGCATCACAGTGCAGATGCTATTGCTGGGAAATAAAGACAAGGTAGAAACCACAGGCTCATGAGTCTTTCTTGTTTACAATTGAAATTAATAATATAAATGCCCAGGAAGCGCTCTTCATGCAATGCTTCAAACATAACATCTTTTTAGGGGGTAGCGTTTGTCTTCATATCTTTTTCCAATCTTTTTCTGTAGCAATCCTGACTCCTGGTGACTAGAAACTCATAAACTGTAACAGCTTCATTAGAAACAATCTGTTTTAAATGGGATCTGGGCGGAAGGTAGGAAACAATGCCTGGTGGGATTCCTAAATTGCTCAGGATGTTGTAAACCCAAGTGCCTCCTTTTGATCTCGTGAAGGATCATAGAGATGCAGTAGCCTGACCAAAGGATGTTGTTGAAGGCAAGTGGCAGAAATCCCCTAACTTCCATCCTGCTTCCTCACTTCCACTTGCTTTGCCTGTGGTAGGCATTATTAAGAAGGCGTAAGGAAGCAGCCCAGACAGACTTCCCTTTTGGCTCTTATCACCATTAGTGTGTTGGCAGATTTGTCTGTTCTTAGTCTGTTTAGCTGACATAGGGCCGTCCTGTTGTTAACTAGTTGACTAACTCCTCTAACTAACATAATGTAATTACTGCTTAGGAAGGGAAAAGCATGTGCATAAATAAACTGAAATAAAAAATTAATGACAAAGCTGCCGCCTTAAGTCTTCATGTCAGGAAGAAATAAGATTCAAGTTGTTTACCAGTACAGCTGATGCAGATGGGAACGCATCAGCTTGTCTCTCTGTATAACATAAGTGTATGTTGAACAGTTTTTAAAATATGCATGTTTGCTCCCTTTTTCTTCTTCTGGACAAATGGTTGGAGAAGGCAAGCATTTGAAGGGTTTAAATGGAGCTGAAACATGAGAGAAGGAGTCATCTGCTGCTGGGCTGCTGTTTTCTGCTGAAGCTTTGGGGACCTGGTAACTACGTTCCAATTCATACCACCCAAAATCTTAATGTGATTAGTTAGCACAGAATCTCAGGGGTGAATTGGCAGCATGTTAAATCAGCATATAATAATTGGCATAGGTTAAAGAGTAAAAACTTTGGTGACTTTTAGAGTTCTTTATAAACTACTGTTTTTGGGGAAGTGAGGGAACTGGGGCAAGCAGCAACATGGTCCTGTGGCTTAACACAGGAGAATCAATGCCTTTCATGGAAGTTTCCTATTGTGCATTAAGATTATTGCCCAGATTGTATTTGCAACTTTTTGCCTAATGTTTTAGAAAATATTCCTGTTGCAGGAGGGGTTTCTGGTATTGTGTCTAAAGTTAGAGAATGGAGGAATGACTAAAACCATTAAAAAAAAAAATCAGACAGCTGCATGAGCAATCTTTGAATCAGAACCCTTTAAATACCCTTTAAGCATGTTGCTTTGGTTTTTCTGATGATAATACAATAGAGAAGCGTTAACTACTTGTTCCCTCTTTTCTGTTAGTCGCTACTCGCACTAATTTTTTAGTCTGTTTCATGTGTCTGCAGACTGTTCGGGGGAATTTCTGCAATGATTTGCCTTTGTACATTCAAGGTTATTTTGGCAGCTGTGAACACTAGAGCCATAGTGTGTGTGTGTGTGTGTGTGGTTTATTTTGATGTGAATGCTCTTTTACTCTTTTTGGAATCTGTCAATGGAACAGTACAGGATGTAGAAACAAGAAATCAAGTGGGCAGGATGTAGGAAATGACTGGCTGGGATATTATGATATTACGTGATATAGATATATCAAAGTCACAGCGTGAGTCAGTGGCGCAACCAAGCTTAGATTTTGGAACTTCCTGACTCCCACACCTGTGTTTACTACTTCGGTCATTTCATCCCACGGTGTTATCAGATTTTGGGTTTATACGTTTTAGAAACTGCGGGATTTGTAGACTGACTTTCTTTCCATGTCTTCAGTGTTGACCTCTGCCAGGCCAGGTAAACTGTTTTGTTCAAGCAGTTAGTTTTGGTAATATAGATCATCATTGCTTAATTATGCATTTCATAGAGTAATATTATTTTTTGAAATGTATAACATCATTACCATACCTAAATAATGTCCATATATGGGTGAAATACCATATTAAAAAAAACAAATGACACATTTACACTTATCTACTGTGAGAATCTTCACATATCTTTATATTTGTAATTTGCTAATTGACCCAAGCTGGGCATCTATAATAATTGGAACAAAGAATGGGATTTAAAAAAAATCCAAAATATACATAGACGTTATTGATTAATATACAGCAATGATCTCAAAATGGAGCTTTTGTTTTTGAAAGCTACTGTACTTAAACCCGTCTGGCGTGCATTATGGTGTGGTTCGTAAACAAGATGAAACCATGTAGCTAATGACACAAAATGTTTCCTCCTTTGATCTAATCTGAAGCCTGTCTTGAGCTGCTGGTTTAGATCTTCATCAGATGAGAATATAGGAAACAAGTACTTTAAGTGTTTCTCTTCTGGCAATTAGCCACATAAGCTCCATTATTACTTTTTGTACAGATCAAATAAGGTCAGTGGAATGAGCTTCCTGCATAAAGCCTTAGATGTCATAGCAGACAGTAATTGTTAACATCTCTGTTTAGAGATCTCTAGTTTGAAAATGAATATGGCAGGTAATTTAGAACCTAAGTAGAAAGGTGCATATGGAAAAGCAAGAGAATACTTGCTTCCTTTCAGCTTTCAAGGCAAAGAAGAAAATAAGTGACTACATTGCTTTGCTCTGAAGTATGAGCAGCATTTTCAAGGTTTGATGATGATGATGATGATGATACAAAACCTGGAGACCCATGAACTGAAGGGTCTGTCTGTTTAAAACAAATGACAAAAATGGCACAGTCACTGGATAAGACCTTCAATCTCGTATTTGACCTAGTTTGTGTGTTGTTGTGGTTTTGAGGAAAAATAAATCAGTTCAGTGCTGTTCAGAAGAAATGTACAGTGAGGAGAGCGAGGGGGAAAGAGAGAGAGAGAGTGTGTGTGTGTGTGTGTGTGTGTGTGTACACATCATAATTCTGTTTTTTTAGGCTTACAGGAATTTATAACATATTTCTAAATTACTAAAATGCAGTACTGTTCTGTAGGAGGGCACATGCATTTTTCTACCTGTTTTGCATCTTTAAAAATAGACACATTCTGAACTGGCTAAATGTGACGTATCTTTCAGGGCAAAGCTGCAGTGAAATAGCTGTTGGAATGGGATAACTGAAGTAGACATCATTAGTCATTAATGCTTAGTGATTCAGTTAAGGTAATGCAGACTCAGAACTATTGTTCTTCTGTGAAATTTGATTGGCTCATCCTCACTGTATGAAAAAAATATTGCTCTTTTCCTTCTTTCATCACCCTTCTCTTCTCTCTTTCCCCAATTAAATGTCCCTACTTTCTAATCTTCTAGTCACCTGGTGCATTACGTATCAAAAGTATTGTTTTGTCTATTTTGACCTTGCTCTAGTC
>NW_005842229.1:1516542-1546469 GCF_000455745.1 Alligator sinensis
TGATGAAAAGGCTCTTCCCTGAGGGCTGGATTTGGTCTTTAGGCCATGGACAGGCTTGCTGTGTGAAGCTTTCCAAACAGCAGGGCTAGGGACAGACATTCAAAAAGCCAGAACCTGAATTGATTCAGTCTTTGCAGGTTAGTCTAACTTGCCTACATTGAATCAATTTTGCAAGTGAATAGACATTCACTTTTAACTTGGGGAACGCAGGCCTGCAGTGGCTCAGGCCAGAAGTCGGGGGGTGTTAGAGCATCCTTCAGCTTCAGGGAAACTGCCGTTGGGCGGGGCATGGCTAGCCACAGCAGTAGTCTCAAGTGAACTGGCCAGGGAAGGGGTTTAATTCCTCCCTCCCTGTCCCACTGGCACGGACCCGAGCTGGGGTCCACCTGGTGCTCCCCCCTTGCTGCTGCAGGGGCATAGCCAGATGCCAGCAGGCATGGGGAAAATAACCCCCCCTCCATGCCTCCTTCACCTAAGGGGGGCATGCCAGCCAGCCTCTGGCTGTGCCCCTGCTTAGCTGCTGAAGCAGCAAGCTGGGGCTTGTCTGGCTGTGCCTGTCAGACATCAACTGGGGAATAAAACTGTTCCCTGCTCCCTTTACAGGGGCTGGCATCTGGCAACGCCCCCACCCCTGCTTTGGCTCTCTGGAGCACACAGCCCAGCCCAGCCCAGCCCAGGGCGGCAAAGCATCTGGGATGCTGGGGGACTCTGGTTTAACTTAAACCAGGAAGGGGTCTGTGACAGACATTACATAAACCGGTTTAAGCTCAGTCAGTTAAGTCTGATACCACATTCAATCAGGTTTATCTCAAACCTGTTTCAGCCATTTTGAAAGTAGTTTGTGTGTGCTGAACTTCTGCTCTGTTACAAGTTTAAACCAGTTTCTGATCTCTTAAACTGGTTTATATGCAACTTCTGTTCCTAGCCCAAAGGGTGTAGGTATGTACAACTGAAGCAGTGCTTCAAAAATGGCCAAAGCTTTAAAAAAATTACCTGGGGGGGGGGAGGAACATCTTAAAATATTCTCTTTTGAAAGGCAGCAGAGGAGTGGGGCAGACAACCAATGAGCACTCTCCTGTGTGCTCATTTGTCCTGCAGAACCTCACAAAACAGCCATACAGGGATTCCTATTCTGAGCCCTTTGTTTGAGTACTGCTTGCTTTTGGAGGCAACATACCTGCGGATTTGAAGTGCTCTGGGATTTGCAGAGCTTCAAATGTGTATCTGTCCTTGGGGTGAGGCCATGTTTCTGTGTTCCTTAAAAGTGCGCTGCCAGCAACTAACAACTGTAAAAATAAAAAGTTTAAAAGGTTTAGCCAGTCCATTTTAGAACTATTGTGGCTGGGGGGAGGAGGGGCATGTTGCATTTTAATTATATTTTCAAATGTTTGTGTAGGTATAATATTTAGTTTCATCTCTGTGTTCCTTTTAATGGAAGCGATTAGCCTCCCAGGTTCAGAAAACAACATGGTTATATACCTGTGTATAAAAATTTGGGAAGCATTCAATCTCACTGAAGATAAGAGCCTCATAAAAAACCTTTATCTTGGTTCTTCCTATGTTCTATGTTCTCTGTGCGGGCCGGGTGCGAGCCAGGCCCTTTTTTGTGCTCTGTGCGGGCTGTGGCCAGCAGCCCGGGCACGCGGGGTCGGAGAGGGCGCGTGTCAAGCTAGAATTAGGCACAGACTTGTAGCGGTAGATTTAAAGATTGTTTACTTACACCGGAGATGGTTGCGGTGCAGGCCGGAAAACTTGCTTGAGTTGCGGTTACAGACAAAGACAACACGAACGATCACGTGGAGTTTGCTAGGCTCCACGGAAACAGAGCTCCGGATGCCCTGGACAAGCGCGCCACCGAAATAGAAACTTCGTAGATACGTCTTATAAAATTTATCGCTCGAAGAAGGGAAGAGGTGGGCGATTGATCAGGTCGCCAAACTCCTCTGAAATTCACACAGGGTCTCTATTACCCTGCCGTGTACCCAGAGTCCCCACGAGATGGATGTGGAGTCCTCTTCGGCTTGGGCGGAAACCGCTCAAGCCTCTTATACGGCTAACAGGCCAATCGTTAGCCGCCACGTGGGAATAATTTAGAACTAGCCAATAGCGGGGAACCAATTTGCATGCGGGTGGCGGGAACTCCTTTGCACCCTGCATTCCTCTTGCAACTTGAGCAATGCACTCTGCAAAGGAAGCCACAAATTGGCAGGAAACTCTTCCTTGCACCGGGGTTCTCCTCTGCAGCAGAAAACTCTACCGTGCAACGAAGCTGTAATTTGGTGGGGATAATTCTAGTGCCGAAGCGCACACAAAATCATACCTTTGGGTTATGACATTCTCCAAGTCCATTTTTTTTCAAAGACAAAGAACTGCTCCAACTCAAAGGAGAGTCATTAGCAGGGATCATGGTCTCCTGATTTAAAAAAAAAAAAAAAAAAAAAAAGCCCCAATTTTCAGGTTAAAAAAAGTTACCAAAAACCCACCTTTTTCCATGATCAAAATGAAACACCATAGATGAATAGAGATAGTGGTGTTTCATTTTGATCATGAAAAAAGGTGGATTTCAGGTTACATTTTTAACCTGAAAATTGGTGATTTTTTTTTTTTTTTTATCAGACAAAACCAGGATCTGTGGTCATTAACATATGGAGTCTTTGTATGCAGAGGTGAGAGAAATGACTGAAAAATGTGCAGGACAGCTTTTCTAACTCTCATGATATTGGCTGCTTATTTCCTTCCTTAAGCCCCAGCTCCTGGAGTTTTGTTGTGAGAGGATCTTGGATTTAATTTTTGAAAGTGTGTTTCTAGCTCTTGCAGTCATAAAGAAAAGCTTTAAAAAATGGCTTTAGTCTTGCCCTTCCCTTGTGTTGGTAGCTAAAGATAATCTAGCACTTGTTGCTGAGGACTGTGTAGGGTTTGGGGGTTTTTTTGAGCTGAACTGAAGAAACAAGGATGTGAAATGATACTGTCTTCTGTCTCTGAAAGGAAAGATACCATCTCTTTCATATACACTGGTGTAAATTTTAATTAAACTCAAGCAAAAAAGCACTGCTGACTAGGCTAAAGCAAATTCATTCAGAGGCTGAAGGGTGGAGCGGGAGTGAATGCTACGTGAAAGAGATAAGGAATCGGTATTCAATACCATTGTTCATGTTTGTGATTTAAATATTTATATGCCAAAATTCTTCACTAAAACCCAGTTTCTACTGGGGAATACCCGTCACTGATTTGCAGTGCCAAGCAGTCAAAAAGCTGAGGGGACATAAATTCAACATGGGGAAGCAAATATCCAGTAATGAAGGGAAGGAGAATTGCAGCCACTCGTATCGTTCCATATATTCTCTTGACTAGTTTGGATGACAGCGTTGGCAGACATGTGCAAGCAAATGCTCTTTAATTTTTGTTTTGGTAATTCCTTCTCCCCACCCCTGGCTTTCTGTCATATGTGGCTTCGACCTCTGATTTATATGCATGGCTGCTTGCAATTACTGCTGCAGGGGGGCGAGGGAAGTCCAGGAGGCACATCAGCTGGCAGTGACCATGCACAATGCAGCAAATGATGTAGTGTGGGAGCTGTCTGAGACTCTGTGTGTCTGCAGATATGGTTTAGAGGGGATAATTGACAGCATGCCTGATTCAATACAAAGAACAATGTTTAAGCATGATTGCAGTGATGTGCTGAAATAAACTCTGTTATGATTATATTGCTACATTTTTGGCAGACTTACTGTAAACCACAGTATGTTTTTGGTGTGTACGTAGCTTTTCTTTTTTTTCTTTTGGGTAAGCAGATTAGTTAACATCTGCCTTTCATGAACAGGGGCTTTCATCCTTAATACTAGGGTTAAACTGCATTCAAGCTGTCTATATTCTGTGAAGGTCAAACTAGCGTTTTGATTTCCTCTTCTCCTTGCATTAGTAGTTTCTACTAGAGTTCTGGCAAAGCAGTGCAGCTAAGGTCTCCTTTGCAGAAACAATATAGCTTCCATTATTCTGTTTCAGCGGAAGCTATTGTATGGTTTGTGGCCTTTCTGTTAAAGAGTTTGTCCTTCTCCCCACTTCATATGTCCCTCCTTTAGAAGTGTTAATGCTTATGTGCATCTTATTAAATATTCAACTTTGAAAGCAGCAAATTGGAAGTCGAATGTGCGTTTCTCTCCTGTCCCCACTTAAGATATTATGGCTCAACTTTAATGGGTAATGAAATCCTGCCTGTCAGACCTGAGTGAAATGGGATGCAGTGAAATTTAATCTCCAATAGCCTCTTACTTGAGGCCTGATGTTCCAAAGGAGAATTCTAACGAGAATGTTCCAAGTATTAAATACACGGTGTCACAAATAGGCAACCTTTTTCCTTTTCCTTCCCCTAGCTCGTAATGGGGCTACTCCCATGTTATCCACTAAATGAACCTTTGTCTAACTGCTTTAACATTCACCATCTGGTTCCAAAACCAAATTAGAACACTGCATTGTTTTAATTATTTTCCACTTGTGTGGTCAGGAGGTTATTTGGTCTGGTGAGCTATATTTCAGTCCCTTTCTCTCATTAATACCACCTTGTGCACATACTGCAGAAGTACAGGAACGGTTAAGTTATCCACTTGTGTGGCCGGCTGTTGATACGGCACAGTGGCCAGTATTTACAGTTACAAGAGGAAATTTGTTATATGTGGCTTATCCTGTATGTTTTTTCCCATTACTGGTAATTACTTACTTAAATTTCAATTCAGCTCTGGGAGTAAAGTTTTGCTAAGGATATACGTATGAAAATGTTATCCAAAAATTAAATTTGGGTCACTCGAGTTAGTAGGTGGTACTCATATTCTTGGGTACAAAGAGCCTGTATTCTAGTTTTGAGGAGCCCTTCAATCATTTTTTTTGTGTGGGGTTTGTTTTGTTTTTTGTTTTTGTTACGAAAACTGATAAACTTAAAAATGTACAACACTTGAGTGGGCCAAGGGAACAAAATCTACATTTATTAAATGAAAATAGCTTTGTCAGCCTGCGGGGGTAGAGAATCGTTTTTCATTGTAGCACAGTGCAAATACTCAGAATTGAAAAACAGACACTGGAGATACTTCTGCTAGCCCATTTCATGCGTCTTTACATTTAATGCAGTTTTCCTAAGGGAACAAATCAAACAATGGCAAGCAGTCAGAACTCCTTCTGGTCTAACAGAAGAGATGCCAGTTTAAAAAGTATTGCCCCTCCGCATTAACTGAGGGTGCCTAGTTATTGTTATGCCCTTTGCTGCAAAAAAAACAGCCAACAGTGATCACTGAGAGTGACCTCAGTGCTGTACAAGTACCCTTACAGTATAGAAACGTGGGTAAGACTTTGTTTTGTTGCAAATTTTATTCCTCCCTTGGCCTTCAGTAGTACAGAAAACAAACTCTAGGAGGGCGTTAGTAGAGGAAAACATAATGGTAGTTAAGGGCACTGTGATTAGAGTTTGGCTGGGATTTTGAAGCTCTCTCTGCCTCATGATACTGCTGTAAAAGTAGCAATTGCCTTTAAAGGGCTGCCTTATTATTCTGTGACCTAACTGAAGTGTTAACATGGAGCTCTTTCATGTCTGAAGGAAATTTATTTTGGGATGAGTCTCCACCTATTGCACCTGAGAGTAAGAATAGCAATTTTTTGACATTGTATTGACTTGTGTCCAAGTCACTGCTCTCTTTCCAAGGTCATCATACTTAAGAGTGAGTATTCAGTGACTTCTTCTTCTGAAAAGAAGTAAATCTTCTAGTGCAGGGGTATTCAACCCCCAGCCCGCAGGCCAAATCCAGCCCATAGTGGTGTGTCATTTGGCCCGCAGAGCTGCCCCTGGGTCAGGAAATTTGGTGGTGGGAGAGTGTTGGCAGTGCTCCCCGATGCCAAATTTCTGGACCCATGGGGAACCTGGGCCTTGTGCGCTGTGCCTGATTCCAGCCTGCGGGACTGGGTAGGGCAGTGCCAGACTTCAGGGCCTAATCTTGGTGTGGGGTGTTTGGCCCCAGGGGCTCAATCCTAGGGCGCAGGGGAGCTGCTGGGGCTCTGGGGTTTGGACTAGCCCCACCCCGCTTATCTAGCTCATGGGGCCAAAAATTTGAGCACTACTGCTCTAGTATTTCTGCAAGCACTCATCATTGTATCTAGGTGTTTCAGTGTAATTTTAAAAACACCGTGGAAGTTTTTCTCTGTTTGACCAATTGAGTTTAATTACCAGAACATATTGTGCTCTGATGATGAGATCTTAAGTCTTCATGCTATAGCTGTGTTCCTGCCGAGAGCAACTAACTGCACCTCCAAAACTCTATCCCTATTGGAAATGGGAAAGCAAAACAATAACCCACCAAAGAATTCAGAATTAGCAGTCTACAATATTAGGACAATCTAAGTAATTTCCAGGCCTTTGATAAAAGTTGAACTCCTTCAAGGCAGGGATCAGCAATCTATGACCAGCGGATTGAACCCAGCCTGTGGAACCATTGGATCCAGCCCATGAATTAGGCGTTTTGGCTGCAAGTGCTGTCTCTGTGCTGGAGGTGAGGGAAAGCGCCAGTAGTGGCTGCCTAACCTCTCACCTCTGACCTAGAGTGAGTCATTACAGCCTGCAGCCAGAAAAAATTGCCTACCCCTGCTTTAAGGTCCTTGTTTATTGATGCTTATAACTGATAGGGAAGCAAGAAAAAAGTTCAGGTTTGCTAGTCAAAGCTGGGCAGATTCTGTGTAGCCATGAAATATGTGTGCATTAGGGTTACCATACATTCAGGTTTTCCTGGACGTGCCCTCTTTTTTGGCCCCTTGTCCTCTGTCCGGGTGGGTTTTTTAAAATGCAAGCAAACGTCCAGGCTTTTGTTTTTGCTTGGGGCTGGGGCAGTGGAGAAGCTGATTGGCTGTTGGAGATCACGAGCTCTCCACGTGGGCCCTGGCAGTTGCTGGAAGCCGGGGGTGTGTGTGTGTGTGTGTGTGTGTGTGTGTGTGTGTGTGTGTAAGCTGCTTGGGCAGCAGGGCTGGGAGGGAGCAGGGGCTGCGTGTCAGAAATGCGGGGCATCGATGGTGCTGGAAGGCAGGGGGCTGTGGGTTGGGGGCGAGGGGGCAGAGGCTGTGGGTCCAGAGTGAGGGGACCTGCAAGGCTGGGGGGGGCAGAAGGTCAGAAGTTCGGTGGACCGGCAAGGCTGGGGGGCAGGGGCTATGCGTCGGGAGTGAGGGGAACTGGCAGGGCCTGAAGGAAGCTGGAGGTTGCAGGTCGGGAGTGCGGGACAGCGGTAGGGTTTGGGGGATAGGGGGATGCAGGTCGGGAGTGAGGGGCACCAGCAGGACTTGGGGGGCAGGGGCATATCACTGCTTCCCCCCACCCCTTGGTGTCCTCTTTTTTGAAATTGGAAATATGATAACCTTAGCTGTGTTTCGACAACTTAAACACACAGTTACTTTAAAAGAAAACATTGGGCCTTTTATGAAGCTTAGAAGAGTATGGGGTTTTGTTTTTTTTTGGGGGAGGGGGTTGTGTTCGTTTGCCTGCCTTATCTGAGCCAAGTTTGTGTACGTGTGTTCCAGCCTTCCTTCCTTGCAACATGGATGTGACCACATTTTATAAAGAGGCCATGCTTTGGAAAAGGGGGTATGTTCATTACTGGAAAATAAATTGTTGGTTAATGGAGAATAATTGAACACTGCTTTGGGGAGGGGTTCTCCACCTATCCTTTGACTCTGTGCAAGTTGTACATAGGTGTTGCTATGGGTTTCATAGCACCCTGTGCTATGGTGCTATGGGCACCAGGGTTTCCTTTAATTTTTCATCTTGCATAAATGCTCCCAGTACTGAAGTTTCTCACTGAGTTTATCTGTGGTCCATCAAGCCTGTATTAAGTTTGTTCTCATAGAATCATAGAAAAATAGCATTGGAAGGGACCTCAGGAGGTCATTTTTTCCAACCCCCTGCTTTGCCATCCCCAGCTAGATCATCCCATCCAAGGTTTTGTCTAGCTGGGTCTTAAAAACTTCCAGGGATGGAGATTCCACAGCCTCTTTGGGTAGCCTGTTGCTGTGTTTTGCTACCCTCCTAGTGAGAGTTTTTCCTAGCATATATCCTAAACTTCCCTTGCTGCAACTTGAGACCATTGCTCCTTGTTCTTTCATCTGCCACCACTGAGAACAGTCCAGCTCCATCCTCTTTGCTCCCCCCGCCTTCCGTTTCAGGTAGTTGAAGGCTGGTATTAAATCCCCTCTCGATCTCCTCTCCAGACTAAATAAGCCCAGTTCTCTGAGCTGCTCCTCAGAAGTCATGTGTCCCAGCCCCCTAACCATTTTCAATGCCCTCTGCTGGACTGTCTCCAGTTCGTCCACATCCTTTCTGTAGTGGGGGGCCCAAAACTGGACATAGTACTCCAGATGTGGCCTTACTAGTGCCAAATAGAGGGGAAGAATCGCTTCTCTTTTCTCCACCCCTGGCGAAATAACTGACAGAGCTTGGGAATACACAGCCATTTCACTCGCTACTGTGTAGTAACTGACCATTTACTATCATTCCCATTTTTGTTTTGATTTTTGCTGCCAGTCATCCTTTTAGTTTTCCCTATGTGGTTGGTTGTTTGAACTATGGGATTGGTTACATCATTGTGTATTTTTAAGTAATGCCTTGTATGCAAAGTACAAGTAGCGTGAGCCTGGTGCTGCTGCCCTCAAATGAATAGTAAATTTAGTCACCACATTGAGTGGCACTGGGCCATTAGAGGTCAGCAAATTCATGTGAAACTTTGTGGTGTTCAGGGAAAAGCTACTTGGGTTTAAGAGTTGGAATACTTGAAAATGTTACGGTTCATAAATATGTTCATTAGAAACCATATGCCTTTTAAGGTTTTTTTTGTTTGTTTGTTTGTTTTTTTTTGTGTTTTTGTTTTTTGTTTTGTTTTGTTTTTTGTTAGGTAAGAAACACTGTTTCGTTTACATCATTTTTTAATTGTTGAAATTGTTAGAAATGTTTGGAAATGTAGTGAAACCAGTGCTTGTAGTTTTTCAGTAAACTGGAATTTTGAAGCTGCATTGATAGATTATTGGAAGTTAAAACACATGGCACAAATTTATTTTCCACTTTTAAACTAAGTGTTGCAGTTTCTGAAAGGAGGAAATGTTGTTAATCTGTCCAGACACTCATCTTCCTATTATAAAAGAGAAGAAATGATAGGTTGAAAAATAGTTGATTTGTGGCCAGCACAACTGAAGGGGTCTTTTACATGTTTTTCTGGCCAAAAGATACAAAGGTATAACTTGACAAGCCAGTTTCAGAAAGAGAGAGTTCATCTACTCTTAAGAGTACACAGTGGTGCAGTTGTTGTGATTTATTTTTAAATAATGCTGTATATAACAGAATATTTGCAAGTAAATTTAAAATGCTCTTGGTTGTAAGCATGTGGAAGAAAACACTCTTGTCACGTGGGATTTTCTGTCTCTTCCTCAAATACAGTGTGTTCTGTTCTAGGACTTTTCCATCAGAATTAAGCCTAGATCTTATCTTTTAAGTCTGTTGCCCTTTCCCTTCAGGGTAACTCCAAGCATTCACCTGACAAATTCTTTAAAACTTCAGAGGTGTTTTCTTTATCTGAGTGTTTAAAGAGTTTACGTAAGCTGAGAGGTGTCACTGCACCTCCTTTTTATTTTTATTGGCTAAACTCTTTGCCTTTCTCTTTGAGAGGTAGCTTGGCCAGGGTCACAAACCCAGTGGGATCTCTGTTCTCAGTCTTCATAAAGATAGGATAAGTTATTTGAGTGATTTTCGTCTCCCCTCCCTTCCCCCCTGTTTTTAAAGAAAAATTAAAATTACAAAGTATATATTGGAATGGATAACCATGAAAGAACTGCCTCCAAGTAAATACAAAAATAGTTAGGCAGGCCATTTAACCCAATCAAAATTGCCTAGAGAATGCCCAAAGTTGCATCTCATTGCTCAGAGAAGGGCAGTCTGTCTGTCTGTCTGTCTGTCTTAATTAATTCTCTTTCAAAGAATGAACCAACCAGTCTCTTGGGCTCATTCCTTTTGTAGAGGTGCTAGTGGTGGCTTATGGTAAGGCTACATTGAGTCTTGGGAGCATGGTTATAAACCCTTTTAAAGGGTTTACTATATACGTTTAAATGTACACAACAGAATGTACTTGGCATATATTCCTTTATCAGATAACTGAGAGAAATAGGAGTAGCTTATCTCATCCATTCACATGGCTTTAATTATCATCTTTTTGCTGATTCAGATTTGGATCACTCCATTCCAAACACCTCTCATTCTTTCTCAAGATTTTTTCTTTCCTCATTAACTGTCTTACCCTCAAATTTGGGCCAGAATGACCTCTTGTTTAGCCACCTTCCTTTTCCTTCCTTTCTCTGTTACTGCTGTTAACAACAACTTCATCTTTGCCGACATTCAGGGTTGTTACCAGGGTCTCCTGCTAGCTCTGCCCATCTAGACTGCTTGTTTGTAAGTATTTAACTGTATTTTAACATTGAAGGACCTGGCCTTTCTCTTTCATATTCTCTAGGAGTGCATGCTCTTACTTTGTCTTCACTGTTGAAATATCTTCTGTGGTTTTCCTAACACTCGCTTTACCCCTCTCAAATGCATCCACAAAAATCTTGCTCTCCTTCCCATCCTAAACCTAGTTTATCTTGTACATGTCATCTGGTCCCTCTTCACATTTAGGTATGTTTTGTCTGAACCTTGGTTGTAAACTTTTATGATCGGAACCCTATCTTCTTATATGTTCATATGCAATGGGGATCTTCGGTCTTCATTTGGGTTCTACTATAGTGAGAATAAGTGCATTGCTGACTAGGGAAATGTCAGTAAAGTGAAAATGAATTTCATTCTCATGCTTCTACTCAAGATTTTACTCACTTTGCCAGTTGGGTGGTATTTGATAAGCTATGACGATGAAATGGTATTTCTGTGATGGCTGTGGCTGCTGACAGATGTGGGGGAAAAAACAAACATTCAGCACTTTACCAGAAGAGGAAGCGTGTTAGTTTGACCCGGCTTCCCAGTGTCTGTGTAGTTCATGCGCTTCAGAGGGGCTTTTTGGCACTTTTATCTAATAAGTGCCAAAAAGCCCCTCTGAAGCACGCAATCTGTACAGACATAGGGCAAGCCAGGCCAAACTCACGCGATGCCTCTTCTAGGCATGTGCTATGCTAGGCGCGGGGGTGCACCATGCTTAACATGAAGCACTGTTTTTTGTTTTTTCACATCTGTAAGCAGCCTATGTGTTTAAGTAGCTTGTGAAGGAGGTAAGACTCTCACTTTTTATCAAGTTTTGCGTTAAGATGATCCTTTCTTTACCTTGATAATGTCTTTTGATGCATTGGCCTACAGCAGTAGTGTTCAACCTGTGGCTGGTCGGTCAAATCCAGCCCACAGGGCTGTGTCATCCAGTCTGTGGGTCACCCCAAAGGTCTGGAAATTTGGCAGTGGGGAAACAGTGGCCACCAGCCCCATGTTGTATCAGGCCCATAGACCAACCCCATCCACAGGATCTGGCCTGCGGACCAGCCTCATGGCACTAATGTGGACCCTGTGGCTGGAAGTTTGAGCGCCACTGATCTGGAGAGAGAGAAGGATCTCTAGAGTTTTAAAGGTGTGCTGTGTCTTTATGGATAGAGAAATAACAGGTATTTGGAAGGCAGACTTGACTAACCCTGCAGTGACTTCATGATTTACAGTGGCAATAATACCACCTTTAAAATTGTCTGTTTTCAGTTGTTTATAACTTTTCCCCAAATGTGCCTTTTTTTGCAGCAGGAGTTTTTGTGCGATTTAAAAGGAAATTTGTTCAGTCATTTTCAATCAGGAAGTGTGAAAATAGTGATTCACAAATTAACAAAACTGTTCACACTTTTTCTGTTCATTGCTCAGTAAGTTTGAGTGTAAAACTTTAAAGCTCAGGTTATTACTGTATTTACTTGAATATAAGATGAGTTTTCCCTCCCGCAATCAGCACAGAGAAAAAAGCCCCTAGTCTTGTATTTACATGCAAGGAAACCTCATTAAATACATTGTCTATCATTAAATTGCTGCCAAAAGTAGCATGTGCTCAGTAATGGAAAACAACTATGAAGCTGATTAAATGCAGCCAACGCTAACCATAACTACAAAACATGGGGCCCATATTGGGCAGACATACTGATGGGAATGTTTCTTTTTGTGTGGCTCTTAAAAATAAATAAATAAATACAAATTTAAAAAATGGGCAGATGTTTCCTCTGCAGGCAAATGTCACCAGGCTTGGAGGTACTGCAGTACCTGGCTGGCACTGGGCAGGCCAGAGCCAGCCCTGATGACCACCCTTTGGTGCCAAAAATATATTTTATCGAACTTTACAAAATTTTAAAGTTCAAATGACAAAGTTCAAAGCACAAGAAAATAGAGAAAAACCTGAGCTGGGGGCTACATAGTAAAGGATGGGGGTAGGGGTTGGAATGGAGCTAAGTTGCATGTGAAACATGCAGCCAACTAAGCCTGGGGGTGGGAAAGGGGAAATGGAGGGAGGGGGCGCAACACTTACAAAGCAGCGAATATATAGGAGACCCCGCACAACAGTACCTCATTGTAATATGGAGATGGTTCAGAAAACAGTTACAAATAGCAATATGCAGGATACGATTGTGGGGGTAGGGAAGAGTCCAGGATTAAAAGTCCTTGGAGGCAATTCAGTGCAGCTAGGGCAGGGGGAGAGTCAGGTGGCCCCCTCTGAATTGCTTTGGGGAGGGGACACAAGGCAAGGGGGCTACCTGATTTTCCAGATTCATTTTCCCTACTGTAGTAGTGGCAGAAGGACAAAATCAAGGCAAATGCCCACTAATTAGATTCTATACCTGGAAATTTATAATACATTTGTAAATGTTCTGTATATACAATCTAATTATTGAGGGAGTCATCTTATATTCAAGTAAATACAATTATACTTGATAGCTGATTTGTGCGTTATGCTTGCAAAACAAAACTTGGCGAAGCTAAGTTCTGGATGACTGAAAATTCAATGCAACCACCATATTTCCCCTTAATTTCTAGTATGCATTTGGGTAGTTAACCTCTGTGTTTGTACCTGACTGTGTGCGTAGAATTCTTCATCGTAAGAACTTATGATATCCCATCATACCTACCTTTACACAGTCTCCGAGTTTCTTTTTCTTCACATTGTATGCTCTTGTCAAGATGTCATCAGTGGAACATACCAGATCCTGTCATTTTGCTCTCCATTGTAGTTCCAATTTTGAATGTACTTAAGCACACAGTACTTGGGCTCTACTGTGTAGTGTAAAATTTGAAGTTATGGACACAACCATCTAATGTTGGGTAGAGTTCAAGTACTGTGTGCTTAGGTACATTCAAAATTGGAAGCAGGAGCTGGAAGGGAAGCTGCTACAGCCAGTGTAATAGGGGGAGCAGTGGCTGGGTAGATACCCAGGGACCACAGATTAAAACCCTCATGTACCATCAGTGTGCTGGAGAGCCCTTGGATTGCATTACTGCAACCTGTGTGGTGTGGCACCTGGTCACTTAAAATTTAGACAAACCTGGTCTCGCGTGCGCGCGTGTGTGTATTGCCATACCTCATTAGCTTAATATTAAAAAGCATGACAAAAAAGCATCTAGAGCTGTAATTTGAGGTAAAATTAATAGGGGAGAAAAAAATGTCTTATCGAATTGCTTGGAATTTCATGTTTACTGTTGGTTGCTGTGATCCCAAGTCACAAATGAACAGGCCAGCATTCTGTCTGAACAGATACAAAAAATTGCGAAGTAAGGCTAACTTTAGTGTTATATAAGTTTGTCTTTCCAAAACTGTTCCTGCAATTAACTTAATTCAGAGCAACATGAAAAAAAACCCAAACAAGACCTCCCTCCATTTTCTTTTCTTGACATACTGTGCAGGTGTAAAATAAGATTTCTATCAGGATCTTTCCTGCCAGAAGTCTATTTTCTAGTCTGAACTGATGCACATGAGGGTTAATATAGGCTAGCAATGCTGACATGTTGAGATATAGCCTGTTGTAGTCATCAGATGGAGTCTGAGAGCACCGCAGACTCATAGCAGACTGCTGTGACCTTGTCAGCATTGCAACACCGAAACAATGCAGCTCATCCTCATGATTCATAGATGGTAAGGGGCTGGAAGGGACCTTGGAAGATCATTGGGGTGGAAAGACCAAGCAGGAAAGACTACTGGGGGGTCAGGTGATCCCAGCAAGGTGATCGTCTAGTCTCCTCTTGAAGATTTCTGGGGTAGGTGATTGCACCACCTCTAGAGGGAGCTTATTTTACAGCCTGGACACCCTGACTGTGAAGAAGTTTTTCCTAATGTTGAGCCTGAATCAATCCTCCAGGAGTGTGTGGCCATTACTCCTGGTGCTCCTTTTCCTCCACCCTTGTTCTCTGTTCCCTGTGGTGCTTGAGGAGAAAAGATTCTGAGATTCTTGCAGTACCCTGGGACGGAAGAGAAAGAAATGCTTTCTATTACAGCTCCTCCAGGCCGCTGCTGGTTTATGGTATTCCACTCTGCTTTATGTGTGCAGAAGCAGTGAGGAGCAGTAGCTGCCTAACAGAGGTGAAATGACCAGGGCAGCAGCCCCAGGTACTGCCTTTGGGACCTGTATGCAAAAATGGCTGCTGTTATCAGCAGCATGGGAGCTGACGGCCCTGCGTGGAGCCATTGCCCAGGGCCTAGAGCTGCCATATCATGCCTCTAGTGAGGTGCAGTTCTTTGATCTTTCTTAAGGAAGATGAAGAACAAGGATCCCTGGGCTGCTGGATTTTTGATAAGTTGTTGATGGTTTGAAAACTGTAAATTGAGTACCACCACTGTAGTCCATTGCATGCATGACCATGATATCCCTTTGCTTTCTTGGCCACCTCCTCCAGATGAGTTACCCCAGAGTTCTTCCTGCTATAAACTAGATCAGTAAAAGCAAAGACTGACGCAGTGGTACACCAGTTTTGTGTGCGCACACATGTTGGCCTGGCATGACTTCAGTGAGCTATAGACATCTAGTAGTAAGCCCAGATCCATTTATTAGCACTTGTTTCAGTTTTCGGTAGGATTGTTTCTGTTCTTAATGGTTAGGTCATGGGTAAAGTCAGTTTTTTGTTTTTTTGTTGGTATCTCATGGCACGCTTAGAGCGGAGGTGAAGTTTTCTTTTCTGTTTTGTTTGTGATATGGTTAACTATGAATATGCTCTCCAAGTATATCAAAGCACAAAGCCACTCTCACTGTAGTGTGCTCATTCCAAGAATTTTTGGGAAGCAAACCAAACCGAACTCTGCAAATTACATCTTTCATTTGGTATGGAAGGGTTTGCACCTTTCCTACCCAGAGGAGCAGGAGTGGGGAATCTCAGCTGGAGCATCCCCGCTGATCTCAACTGCTGAGTTAAAGCATGTAAATTGGCAGGCTGTAATGAAGCCAGGATACAAACCACAATGTCCTTTTTTTTACACATGAAAATTAGCACTGATCTGAACTGAGGAATTGAACGGAAAGGCAGTTAAATCCATGGATCCAGCAGTTAGCTATGATTTGTGTAGGGAGATTGTATGCCAGGGGTGAGCAGTTATTTCAGCTGGAGGGCCACTTGAGTTTTGGGGACCTGTCAAGGGACACATCCATCTGTCTTTCTCTGTCTCTCTCTTATGTTCTCACCTCTGTTTCTCTGTCTCTCTTCACCTCCCTCCCTCCAGAACCCAGCCAGAGCTGTAGTTTTCCAGGAGCCTCGAAACTTAGCTGTGGATCCCAGCAGGGACTTTTGCCATGGTGGGCAGGCGGTGGCCATGAGTACAGCCTGCAGGTCCAGAGCCCTGATGTGAAGCTTGCGGGCAGTGTCCACAGCTGATGATGCCACCTGCCTGCTAAGGCAGAAGCCCTGCCCAGGTCCTCAGCTGCTGCTGCTGCATCAAGGGCTGATGCTGCTGAGCAGGAGTCTCGTCCTCCCATCTGGCACCATGCAGCAGTTAGCTGCCTGCAGGCCAGATCCAATGAGTTGGCAGCCGTCCACCCACGGGTTGAATCGAATCTTGCCCGCCCCTGTTGTACACCAACTGAAGCTTTAGGGTTACACATTTCTTTTCTTTGCCTTCAGTTAGATGAGCCCTTATAAAACATTGTTGCAAGCAATGAATAAATGTGCTGTGTCCTGATGCCTCTTAAATTTTACCTAGGAGTATTTGGGAATTTGTATATATTCAGCTAGGCTAATTGGGCTAATGTTACTATGGCTAAAAGAACAAAGCTTTTATGTTTGAAAAAAAAAATGCCTGCGTGATGACTTATTTGTATTCAGGTTGTAGCCAAGTGTGTGCTTTTGACTGATACACTTCAGTAATGTCAGCTTTATGTTATCTAGAAGTTCAGATGATGGAAGGCAAGAACAGGCGTATGTGCATGCTAGCTGGTGAGAGCTCCTATTTTTGTTTCATTGCTGTGGTGTTAGGAGGTAAAATGAGGTTACTTTTGTATTGTCTTGCTATAACTAAGGTTCTGTTGACATTTTAAATGATGACATTTTGGAGTGTAACTTTTATGCCTTGTCTCTCGTTCTTCCAATATTTAACAGATGTTTCATTGAGTTAATGTCGCTCTTTAGTTATCTTTGACAGAAGCAGAGGCTGCTTAACATCAGAGGGTTCAGACTAATGTACATTGATCTTGGCAGGGAGAACATGGGCTCCTTGAGCTTACTAGGCAATACCAGCCTGCAGATTGTTGTAATAACCAACCAACCAATTAATTAATAAGTAGGAAGCTGATGTAGCCCCTGAGGCAATATAAAAATATATCATTGCATGTTTTAAAAATACATGTTACTTTCATATAAAAATACGAAGTTCTTTTCATGTGGAAGGAGGTTTAAGTAGTTTGAGTTACACTTCCGAGGGGGGAAGAAAAAAGGGTGCTTGGGTTATGAACTTGTGCTGATTTTGGGCCTTGCTTGGTGGTTTCATTTTCCGTATTGTGCCTCTGGCTAGTTAATGGCTAATAAAATCTAAAGCGGCTGCTTTCAGCTACCTTGCCTCTCAACCACTACGTAGTGAGAGAATTCGCCTTGTATGTTCGCCCTTACTTCAGAGCCTGGAGATTTTGGGAATTAGTGGGTGTTTCTATGGAAGGAAGTGAGCAGAGTATCTCATCAAATTTATTCTTGCCAGGGTTTGAATTGCAGGGGAGCTTGGAGGGGGGGAGGGGACCTGAGTGCCCCCCCATAAGAGATGAGAGCTCCTCTGTAAGAGAGGAGCCCCACAGGCCTACCCTGCACCTTCGGGTGGTGGCGGCTCCTTCCGGCTTCCGACTGCCACCACCGCAGACCTCCCCCCCCCAAGAGTCTGAATGCAATTTGAACCCTGATTTTTGCTTCTCTGATGTTGACTGCATCCCTTTTAGCTGATTGATAATTTTTTTTTCATTTTCCTTGTTTGTTCTGTGACCCAGAGCTCCTACATGTCCCACATCCCTTTATAATGGACACAGTGCGTCCTTGCAAACTAAAACAACAGATTATAATTGCCTTGAAATAAAGAATATTTAATTTATTTTGGTTGTTTGCATCTCATAAGGAAATTTCAGTAGGAGTGTTAGGTAATCCATGTATATTTGTTCCTCTCTCTTCCCTTCTACCTGTATTAAACGGAGTCAGTGGCCTCTAGTGCTTAGCTTTTATTTATTTTTTTTTTTTAATATGCCTTTTCAAATGATGCTAATGTTTGTTTGTTGTTAACTGAGATGTTGAAACAGTTCTGATGCCCAAGCTCTTCCATGACCAATTAATTAATATTATTTATTTAAGTAATAACTTGCAGTGTAATTTTTGGCTTATAAGAAGAGACTATTCAGATAAAGAGCCTAAAGATTCATACTTTATTTTTCATTTACATATGCTGAACCAGAGTAGCAGAGCTGTTGGAGAAGGAAGGGTGGGAGCATGAGTGCCAATCTCTGTCACTATGGTTTTTGTGATCATACTCTACAGATGTATATATTTGAGAGCAGTTTTCTGAAGTTCAGTGGCTGCTGCTGCCTGCATGTAGCACTGCAAATCTGAGGCTGACTATAGGCAGGCTATAGGGCCTTCACATTCAAAAAGGCCCGTTTTTTTGCTGAAAGAGCAACTCCTGCAAGACTGGTACCCCTTCTACTCAATAAGTCCCCACAAAAAACAAGCAAACAAACCACACCACCCCTATCCCAAGCAGTTTTATTTTATTGTTTTTGCCCCTCCCATCCACCCTAAATGAGAAGAACCACAAACTCTTAGAAGTCTACTGAAAAATTTGCTCATTTTCAACTGAGTGGAAGACAGGTTATGTCTGTTCTAAGATGGAGGGTCTATCCTGAGGCCATCCTCAATTAGTGCGAAGGCCTGGATGTGTACAATACATCTATACTACTGTAACTTACATCAGTTTTGTATACCAATTTAAATTATACTAGGATCCATTGCAGACCAATAAGCAGCTTATCCCAGCATAGCAGACAGTCCTCTGTTATTACTGCATCTCAACACTAGATAATGGCTGTTGATAGCCTACTTGTATTGATTAAGCATCTACCTTGGGGTAAACTGCAGACACGCAATACCTACATAAACGTACTTGATATTGGTGTCGGTCTACTTGGGATACTTTCAAGGATGTAGCTACTCCTCTCTTAACGTCGTCGTAGTTATGATCTTGAAAAATGCAACTTTAAGCAAAACAATGTTAAGCAAATCCAGTTATGTCACAGAAGTTACCTACTAGCAGGCACTGGCCAAACAGCATTATAAACAAACATTGCACGACTGTAAATGAGCATGTTCTCTAATAGATCGGCGACATAATGAAACAGTGTTAACCGGGATGACGTTAAGTGAGGAGTACCTGTACTTTTATGCTGGATTGGGTCATGTTGCCCAAGTGCAAAGGTTTGCTTCATCTCTGTTTCTTGTTTACAGAAGTATAAAGGTCAATTATACTAATGTAAATATTGCATGTCCTTTATCGTGAGTGCCTTTTTTCTCATCCATGTGGTGCTTTGTAGCCCACACTGAAGCTGCTCATTTTTTGAGTCCAGAATAAAGATGCATTTTGGAATACAAAGAATGAAATGAAATGTAAGTAGAGAAAGGAAGGGAAGAGCTCAAGGGCCACAAGTGAGGTGCAGGGAATTGTGGCAGTTTTGCTAGCATATTTCTTGTGTTTGAGGCCTGCACATCAGGGTAAGTCCCAAAGACATAGATGAAGGGATGGGAGGGGAAGCAAAGGGGAGAGTCGCCTCTTTCAGAAGCTCAGCAGAGCTCTAGAGTCAGACTTCAGGCCATACTGGTGCCCGAGAGTCAAACTAAAAGGTTATCCATATAGATGGCTTGTAGGTATGGATTATAGGGTGACCGTAATATTGACCCTAACTGTCAACGTAAACATAACCTCAGATGACATATTGATGAGCAGCAATGTAAAACCTTGGTGCTCTTTGCAAGACACTGCATCTTAAGTGTGGTGTACACTTCCGTATACAGACTTTAACATGTTTGAGGTAAAAATGCACGAGCTCTGCTACGTACTAGACTAGAGGAACACTATCAGAAGATGTGTAATATGTGGGGTTCCCCAAAGCTCTGTTTGTATGTGGGTGATTAAACAAGGAGCTGGGAGAACCTGGCCTTTGACTAAGGGTGGGAAAGGAAAGGCAGCAGTGTGTATCTGTACTGCAGCAGACACATACACACATCTGGAATGTGAGGAGACGGGCAGAATTAGGCATGGATGAAGAAGCTGTAAGAATTTTTACTGTATTCACATAATAAGAGAGCTCCCCTTACAGTTAACACTAGTAGTGATCCATGTTGGACTGTTTGGTATTTAAAAATGCTCTAATCTGATTTGCCCCCATTAATTTTTACACTAGCAGTAAGAGGTCATGAAATCACAACATTCCCTCCTGCCTTCTCCCCCCCCCCCCCCCGCCCCCTTTTTTTTGTTTTTTGTCTTTTTTGGTAACAAATGCTTCATGCACTTTCATGTTCTGCATGCTCCGGGAGAGATTCTGGTTCTAATTAGAGTGGTGATGTGGTTCATGGCTTGTTGAGCAGATTAATGTGCTTTTTGAAAATTTTTTTTCCTTTTCCCTTGGCCCCCTGCTTGTCTCCCTGGCGTTTTTTGGTTGTTGCTGCACCTGTATACAGAGCAGTATGAAAAGATTTTTAGTTCCCACTGTGCAGGCTTGGGTGAAGTGTAAAGAGGAGGGGGAAAGAGGGAATCTAACACAAATCTCTCTCTCTCTCTCTCTCTCTCTCTTTTCTCTCTCAACTCCTCACTCCTCCCTCCCCCCAATATCACATCAATTCAGGTTTTCCTGTGAATTTACATGCAGATGTGACAGATGTATGATTTCTCTCTTTGTGTTTTTAAACATTTTTAGATATGAAAGGTTCCAAACCTGATGATTTATTCCCCCCCCCCCCCATTAGAATTTTTCTCATTCTTATTGCAATGGTGTGTAACTTTTGCAGTACCAAGGGCTGGATTGGCAACATGCCAGAAGCCTGAGGGCTGCACTTTGCATATAAATTTACGTAGGGGTTTAATTGGAGATAAATGCACATGTTTTTTTATTTATAGAGCACTGCAAATATACACAGCACACTACTGGAAAAAAAATCTGCTTTTCAACTATTCTGGATTAAGACTAATGGGGTCTAGATGGAGAGAAAACAAAAGACCTCCCTTCGTCTGAAGCTGAGGCCAAGATTTTCCTGACATCCCAGGGCCAAATCTACAGATTTTTCTCTTAATCCATCCATGTTTATGAAGGGAGGTAGTGGCAGGGGTATTTGATGGAAGAATCTACTTCTCTAAACCATCATATTGAGGTGGCCACACATGTCAGATGTCTTTTATTTATGTTCTTCAACATTTGTAGCACTCCTCCCTGTGTGCAACTTTCACCATTGCTGCACTGTGCTATTTTGATGGGATTTCTAAGATATAAAGACAATCCATGTATTATAGTTTAGAGATGACTTAAGTTTCTTTCTGGCTGTCTTCTATGATAAGCAGCCACAATAAGTGGGGGAGGGGGGCGGGGCGGGGCAGCATCATACTGGAAGGTAATATTAATTGAGTAATGCAAGGTAATGCACACTGGAAGGAATAATTGCAGCTAGACATAAATATTGTTGTGTTATTATTTAGCTGTAATTGGTTGAGGAAAAAGACATGTGCATCATTATTAAACACAACTTGCTAAAAACCTCTGGCCAAGATATTAGGAATCAAAGTTCACTGTACAAGGAATTAAAAATAATTATGAAAATATTCCATTGCTGTTTTATAAATCACTGACATGATTTAGCAGCCCTCTGTCACTGTTCAGGGGTTTTTTTTGTGTTTTTTGTTGTGGGTTTTTTTGTTTTGTTTGTTTGTTTTGTTTTTTTGCTTACCTCACCTTAAGAAGGATATTGAAGAAACAAACTAGCTGCAGAAATGAGCAGAGGACTCAAAATTCTTCCATCTGCTGAGACAGAAGAGATGGGGATGGAATTATTTAAAAAAAGGATGTCAAGCTCAGGTGAGTGACATGGGACCAGGTCACAGGCTGGATCAATGGTGCACAGCCAGACATGCAAAGAGGGATCAGAGCCCTGGATCCAGTACACGCAGCATCCACTCTAGTCAGTCTGCAACTGTGCTGTGTGCACACCATGCTCTGCCAGTGCTGGACAGGGGCCCAACAGAAAGAAGCCTGGCATCGCAGGTGCTTGGCTACTGCTGCAGGATCAAGCTGTCATTCTGGGCTTTCCCCTCAGTGCTGCTGGGGCTCCAGTGCTTCTGCCTTTGTTCAGGTGCTTGGCAGCCAAGTAGGTGCCAGAGCTGCAGCAGCAGGGCGGGGGCAAGCTAGGAGCTGTGGCTTCTTTCTGGGGTGGGAGGAGCAGCGCTCGAGTCTCACCACCAGCACTGCAGGAAGAAGCCTGGTGTCTGCTCCCATTAAAGTACAATGACTTTTTTTTTTTGCCATTGGTTTTAGTGAGAGCAGAACCAGGCCAAATACAAGAACAAGAGGGCATTAAATTATACTGAAAGGGACTAATCATGGTGGATAAAAGGAAACTTTTATTTCACGGTGAATAATTAACTATCGAGTTCATTGCCCTCTTTGCAGATCCTTTGCAAGTCGGTCTTCAGCCTCTGCCACACATTTAATTTAAAAACAAGACCAATTAAAGTCCCAAAGAAACACAAACCACTTTGGCAAATTGGGTCCTAATTCTCTTGAGTTCTGTGACCAGGTTTCTGGGCTATTTTTTGTGATCAACTTCATGTTCCTCTGTACTGAGATACTACCACTGTTGCTGTATCTCCCACCCGGTCCGACTCCACTGCTGCTGAGAGCCAGGAAAGGGGAAAAAAATAAAAACATTAAGAACATGGTCTTGGTTAAAAGATAAACATGTATTAGAATTATAAAGAAATATTTTTAAAAAATACTTTAAAATATTAAAATGCATAATCTCTTAACCTTAACTTCTGGGGGCCTGCCAGTAGGTCTGCCAGTAGTTGGATAGGCTAGATAAAGCAGCTCTGTACATTTGGTACCCCTAATCTACATAATCTTGTTTTAGAACTAAGAAGTTTGACTTCATTCTTTCTTAATCTTTATTTTGAATTCTGTCCTTGCAATAAATATCCTGACTCTTTTCTGTCATTGTACTTTTAATTAGTGTGGTTCTGATTAGTTCTTAACTATTCTTGCTTTAGTAAGGCAGGCTAGTAAATGGCAACACAGTTTGCAAAACTCTGTACCCTTTAAGAGGTTTTTCCTCTCCCACTCAGTGCCGTAGTGTGCTAGCACTATGCTAGGTACAAACATTAAAAAAGCCAGAGGTGGAATCTAAGTTGCGCTGTTTTCTGTAAACGGCATAGTTTAGATTGGTAGTGGGAAGAACACACGTTTGCCGTTTGGTTGGTGGGATGGGGAAGATCTTAGGCCAGGTTCAGCCATTTTTAAACCAGTCTGTGTGTGCTGAATGTGGGTATAACCCATGTTCTTTTACAGGTATAAACCCCAGTTCTGATCACTTGTACCAGTAACCGCATAATGTCTGCACCTGTCCTATGTGATGTCCCTGTGCTGTCAGATCCACTTTTGTTCTGTTCAGTGAAATATTGACATGCATTTGTTCTTTGTACCATACAAAATGGTTGCTCAAAGGTTTGCCACATGTTGCTAAGCTGTGCATACTCTTTTTTTTGTCATGTTGGTTCTGTGATGTGCTAGGCAATATTGTGGATGTGGAAAGATTTCTTAGACTGTGAAATTAAGGGCTCTTTGCTTTCTTTCTTGATTTGCTTTGAAAATGTGTGGTTTCTTTAATGTAGTAATTTTATTGAGCAGTTTTATATACAGTTCATATGTGTATATTATGTGTATACTTGTAAAAAAAATATAATTAATTCCAGAAGGGGCATGAAAAAGCTAGAAATGCATACAAATTGAAATATTATTTTCCCCAGGGCCCTTCATAGCTGCTAGAGTAAATTTTGCTGTTTTGCCTGTGTATGACATCTGTCCCTCTTCTGCCCCCGCCCCAAACATACTGTTTTCATTATATTTCGTATTTTTAAAAACAGATACCTGAAGCATTTGTCTTAAGCTAAGTGCTAAGATTGTTCTGTAACTAGGTTATAGTGCTAATTTTTTTTTTCTGTCTGCTCTACCAAGCTTCAGTGGTTTGTGTATATTGCTTGCTGGTTGTACTCAAGCAACCTGATAAGGTCCGGGATAAATTCTTTGCCATACAGCGCTCTGTAAATTGAGAGTGGATGAGTTTCCTGCAGTATTACCATGGCTTTTAGAAAAGTTCTATGGCGTATATTAAACTGGAGAGTCATAGAGAAGATCAGAACCATCTCCTGATTGCAAAAACTCTGAAGTGGAATGTCTGTGGAGCAATCATCAGTACTCTCTAAAGAATTAGCTTTTTGAGAAGAATGCTAAAAATAATAGAGCCAGAAAGGTTCTTTAGCTTTTATTTTAAAAGCTGTATTAAAAATCCCTAGCTCTTCCAGGCTTCAGCATCATGTTGCAGCTCTGAAGAAAGTGCAGCTGGAGAGAGATGAGAAGCAGCTGTAGTGAAAGAAGTGTGCTGGAAAGCAGATTAGCTAATCACAGTATCCTCCATATTTTGAGTTTTAGATTTAAGGGAAATGTACCACCACACTCACGTTAAATGAAAACTAATAAAGTGGCTGGTATGCATCTTTGGAGTGAAGACGATAACATGACTGCATGTCTCAAAAGTAGGATGCAAATGTTAGAAACCATTTTAAAAGAAAACTGTCCATTTTTATGTTTAGTTTCAATATTTAATTGTTGTTAATAGCTTAGAATATTAGATTAAAATACCAAATATTTATCACCATTCATTCAGTTTGGATAATGAAAACAGATAAATCAGTTTCTCCTTTCTAGTTTTCATACTGTAATGTTTTGGGTTCAAGTTCTGCAGGGAAATGTTTTTAAAATCTTCCCTATTTTTTGCTCACTTGAAATTGAAAACAAAACATCGCATGAAAGTACAGTGTGAAAGCATTTGCAAATAAATGTAGATTTCCTTCTAGCCTTTAAAAAATTGCTGTAACCTGATTTAGGAAATATTCGGTGTCATCCCTGTCCCTCTCTCCCCTACTTTTTGGCTCTGACCTTGCAGTTAGTGTTGCTTTAATATTGTATTCCAATGATTTGCACTCCTTTAGAATTTTTGGCTTTCTGGCTTTGAGAAACTTTTAGTATTATTGGCCTACTTGTTGACAGGAAATTTTGAAATGGGAATCCCTGGTGACCCCTGTGGCATTGTGCCATTGTAGAAAACGGAAGGTAGAAGGTGAGGAAATTTAAAGGGTTGGCTTTTATTGCTTTTTATGAACTGGTATCTGGAGGTAGTAAACCCAAAAAAGAAGGAAAAAAGTGCTGAATATAGCTTGCTTTGAGGCAAAGCATAGAGGTAACTCCAGATGTCTTTACTTTTAACCCACTCTTGTGTCTACCCCAGTAGACTGTACTTTTCTGTTTTAATTCTTTGTGAAAGCTGAATACTTGTATCAAATAGGGGATCAATGCAGGAGAATTTGGACACAACCTGGTTAACTCACTGGAAAATATTCCTTTTCTATTTCTAGCAAACTGTTTAACTTGAAGATAAAGCAAAATATTAAAAAAAAAACCCTCTTATAAAAGTAAGGCTGGATTGTCAGCTTTGAAAATGTAGTTTTGGCCAGAGCTTGTCTGTCTTGGCTTGCCAGACACAAGAGCAGCTCCTGGAGAACAGCTGAATGAAAGGAAGGAGACCATAAAGGGAAATGAAGCTTGTGAAGAAAATGCCAACATTTTTCCCTCTTTGACTGTATCAGCCAAACAACGAAAAAAATTCATGTGGCTCAGAAAGCAATTTTCAGCTTCTACCTCTGGTTTTAATCTTATGCATCCTTATGTGTTCCCTTGCCAGTATCCTAGAGGTTTTACAAACTACTAAAGTGTGCAGTGTTTCCCATGGTTGTAATCACATGTAACAAAGTTCTATTGATAGGATAATGCTCACAAAGACAGAAATCGTTAACAGCTTTCTCTGCACTGAACTCCTCCACTTTGCCTTCTTCACTTCCCAAGGGATCAGAGGCAATGGGACTTTTGGATGTGAAAATGTAAAGCCATGGCATAGCCATATGTGGTGCTGCTTTTGAGCATCAGTGGGAGCAATTAAGGGACTGTATCTTGCAGGCAGTGAATCTTCATAGATATCTATACATCCCTTGTTCCCTGCTTCATCTCTTTTCGCCTAGCTACTAGTTATGGAACAAACCAGAATCTCTCTGAAATGTATGTAATGTTCTCAGGTGTAGCTCTACTCTACCTTCTCCTAACACGTTAACTGAGTGCTTCTGTAATTTTACAAAATTCAACAATATTTGACAGCAAATATTTTGAAATAAGAGAAAACAGTGTTATCTTAAAGCCCTTTTGTGTTTCTGTTTTTAGCCACTCCGATCTAGCTTCTTGTTGTGGTATTAAAGAAATGGTACATGGCAATGGTAACCCCAGAGATTCAAAAACCTTGTGGGGCACTTCAACATCAGCAGGTTACCTATGTGATGTATGATTATATTGAAATCAGTAGTAGTTTTGGTATTGGGTTCAAGAGTGTCCTGATTTTCATGCTATAAAGTTTTTGGTTTTAAAGGTGGTTTGGTGCTTCTTACTTGCTTGGTAATTTTTTTTTTGAGGCTTTTAAGAAATCATATTTTACAACTCTTTCTTTGCAACTAAGATGACAAGAAGATAATTGATTTGAGAGAGAGAGAAAAGACCTGTGGTTTTCATAATCATAGGAATCCAGGAACTGAGTCTCAACAATTATAAAATGGTTAGGGTTAAAATTATGAAAGTTGACAGTGCTAAATACTTGTGTTTTTCCTAAATATTTTTCATGAAGAGTGATATTAAGTGTTGGATCTTGAGCAGAGGGACACAAATAAACATGACTGAATTCTTTACATGGATTTTATTATATCTTTTCTTTTAGCAGTATCTTTACAATTATATCCTCCCCCCCATCCATAATTCTGTCAGAATTGCATTCTTGGACTACATACTGTATTTGCTTGACTAGAAGATGACCCTGATTTATAAGACAACTCCCCAATAATTAGATTCTTTATGTGGAAAATGTATAAATTTGTTGCAATTTTCCAGGTCTATACTTGAAATAAATCTATTTATTTGAGGTTTGCCTTGAATTTGTCCCCCTCGCACTGCTACAGTGGGGAAAATGAACCGGGGAGCAGTGGGGATCAGGTAGCCCTTTGTTTTCTGCTTCCCCTCAACTTTTTTCCCATGGCAGCCCCTTCCCCCTCTCCTTACTGGCAAACCCTGCTCTCCCTGAGCATATGGTAGTGACTAGCAAAACAGTAATCTTGAAATTAAACATGGCTGTACTAATTTCCATATAGCATGCTACCTTTTTTGAAACTGCTGCAAGTTTTAGCACAGGTACTCCATAAACAAAATTTTGAGCGGCATTTTGGTACCTACTTATATTAGTACAAACTAAACATGATGTTAGTCCAAAGCCAAAGGCTCGTGATTTATCACATAGTTCATTGGGTTGACCTCCACCAGAATCAACATCATTTCAAGCCACGGTGACCCCACAGCTCAGCACTGCTCAGTATATGTTCGTACTCCAGATACCACCCCCCTGACAAAGAATCCACATGTTAATTAGCCTCCACTCATGACTGGAACCATGTGTTCTTGTCACAGGTGCTGGGATTCTCCAAGAATGTATATGCACATGAGGCACAAGGCAACCCGGTCCACGTGGAGCCACATTAATCACGCACTAGGCCAAGAGAGGGGCCGACAGAAGGATTCCGGGTGAACTGTATACTATGTTGTGGCTCACTGTGACTTGAAAAAGATTTGGCAGTGAGGGGGACTGTGCTTAATGGGTACTACTATGCGTCTTAGGCTACACTAACATATTCTTGTCGAGCTTCCCATCAGTCATGCTCAATGCTGGCTGCATTTAGTCAACTTCATAGTTGGTTTCCATTGGTTTCCATTGCTGAGCACATGCTGCTTTTGGCAGCAGTTTAATGATAGACACTGTATTTAGTAAGACTTCAGCGTATGTGATTATAAGATGAGAGGCTTTTTTTTCATCCCATGCCAGTTGGAGGGGAAAACCTAGTCTTCTATTCGAGTTATTGCAGTATATAGTGACTGGACCTATGGGTTCATTTGTTCTTTTTCGTCATGTTATTTCTGCAGTCCAATATTTGAGTTCTTCCTTTGCATTTCTGCTAGTATAAGAAGTAATCAAATTTACAGATCTGCAGGTACTCCATTTAAATTGATCTCCATGAGCATAGGCTCATCTGTGTTTTGGCTTCTTCTCAAAGTGGGTAGTCTCCTTCTCATCCAAGTGGAATAACTTACATATAAGAACCTCTGTTACACATGCAGCCAAAGCAGAAGACATTTTAGCTTCTACATGGCTATTATACATCAGGTTGATTATAGGATGCAGTTAAGGTTCTATCCATACTTCAGATTGCACTGCTTTGTAACTGCATCTCCTGACTTAATTGTACTTGTAATATATGATTACCGAGCAGAATTAAAGCATACTTTTTATCATGGACAGGCATACATGCATTAGCTTTCCGGCTGGCTGGCACAGGTAGCCATAACAGTGATGGCATGGCAGTCTGGGCTTTAGAACTTATGAACAACTAGAGTATAAGCCCTGTAGGGATTTTTGGCCTCTGTTTTAGTACCCCACCCGGTGCTACCACTTCCTTCCTGCTGTTGTTTCCCATGCTAGCTAAATCAAGGCTAGCATTGATATGTCTGCCCTGTATAGTTTTGCTGCCCAGAAACTGGTACCCAAAATGTCTTCAGGCTAAGAGTTTAAGAAGTGACTTTGCTGGCACCTACTGTAGCAAAAATATTTTATACGGGATAGTACTCTGGCTGTCATCCAGAGCTGCAAGAAGATTATTTCTGAGAAAAATATAGATTTTTCAGATGCTTGAAATGTGATTTGACTGGGTTTGTGTTTAGGCAGAGAAAATCTTAAGTCTGCAAGCTGGACCCGGTTTGATTTTTTTTTTTTTGCATTGTCATAGAGGTCAGGGTTTTGGGGGGGGCTTTCTGTTGGAGAAGTAAAGCTTTCCAGCATGAAAGACTGGTGCCTTCTGTGACTGGGGGGGCACCACAGCAGTGAGTGGGGATTGCCCACTGCTGGTGGTGGTGGGAGAGAGGGGGCGGGGGAGCGGCGAGCGGGGACCACTCGTAGCTGCTGTCCACGCTGTTGGGAGCAGTGAGCAGTGACTTTGGTGGCAGCCAGTCTCGGTTGGGGGGAGGGTATATGCCCCCCTGTGCTCCCCATACGCGTCGCCTATGCTTTCCAGTGAATGACTCGGGACTAGCTGCCTTCCAGCTACTGCAGCAGTCAGAATACGTCAGCAATAATAATGGCGTCTAAAAAATCTCTTGGGGCATGAATATGTCCATTATTTTGCCTGGAAGTCCTTTTGACAAATGCCACAAATTAGCCCTGCACACTACCTAAGCACCACTCTGATCCCCTTCCTCTGCCCAATCTTCTCCACTGCTTCCTGACCTGTGTCCCCTGCCTAATCTCATGATCTGCTTTCTACTCCCTGCCTGATCTGCTGTGTGCTGCTCATAGCAGCTGCCCCTGGCACTTGTGTTGCAGGTTGGCCGGGCCTGGTCCAGATCTACCTGTGAATTTGATTTATTTGTTATTGTAAAAATTATTCCCAATGGTTTTTTGTCTTGCACTCCCCCCACCCCTTGTCTACCTTTGTACTTGCTCCCCTGAGTCTCCTGAGTATCTGTCATGGATTTGGGTGAGACTGGCAAGGCAGTCTTTTGGGTAGTTATCTGTGACTTTTCCAAATATTGCATGGATGCTGTAATTGGGCTATGTGCATTTTCAACAGAGGATAAGAATCCCATGTGGTTTGCTTCTTGTTTTAAAGGGCTTCTGACTGACTTTCTTCAGTCAGGACTGGAGCTTCTGAATGTATACTAGCCAACTGCCTGTCAAGAGTGATGGGGGGGATGGGGGAGCAGGTGGGGATGGAGCCCAGTGCCCCCCTCCACCCCATCCGAGCCCGTTCCCTCCCTCCCTGCTGCAGCAGTGGGGGGAGGGGAGGACCAGGCCTGATGTGGGGGAGGACTGGCCCCAAGAGCAGGGAGAAGCCGGGCCGCTGCAACGGCGGGGAGCAGCAGGCCTGGGCCAACCCGGTGGGAGGGGGGAGGAGTGGGCCCAGATTGATGTGGGGGAGGAGTGGGCCCAAACCCAAGGGGAGGAGGAGGTCCACTCCTCCCCTCCCCCAGCT
>NW_005842229.1:1546673-1573849 GCF_000455745.1 Alligator sinensis
CCATCATCTACAAGGAGCAAGTGGTGGGGACCAGGCCAACTCCAGAGGCCTCGTCTCTTTCCCCGCCCCCATCATCACCATGAGCAGGGCAGGGGGGCAAGAGCAGCGCTGGTGGCCTCGCCGCCCCCCCCCCCCCTTTCATCTGCTCCATTGCTCTCGCTTCCAGGGAGCATGGCCCGCTCCGTCCCCTGTGTCCCCACCATCATGGCGGTGAGTTGCCACTTGTCTGAATGCTTCTTCTCACTCTGATTGGCTGTTTGTCAGCCAATCAGAACACGAATAAAGCGTTACAGACAGATTAAGGCTTTTATAATATTAGAATGGAGGAATTACAGGGGTATTCCTACTTCGGCCTCTGGTTCCTGTACTTCATTTATATTGCTCTGCCAATATCTTCCAATTCCATCTGAGGGTTCAGATATAGTCTATAGCTAGGGTATCAAAGAAATAGCTCTCAGGCTGGATTTGGCCCCATGAACTATTTCACCCAGCCTTAAGGGCTTCCAGATTCCCAGCTGTGTAGAGCCCTGTTGGGAACACATGTTGGAACTGGTTATAGCTGCATTAACCCTTGTGCTGCTGTCACTCAACCTGCTACAGCTGCTGGTCACCCTGCTGCCACAGGGCCTGGGTCCACCTTGTTAAGAGCCTGACCCTGGGTTCCAGGTGAGTTTGACACCATTGGTCAATAGCATGTAACTTTTGTAACTAGCTCTGATTTGTTACCAGAATGTTTTTGCCCGAGTTCAGAAGATGTCGAGATGGTCTCAGTCTCTCTCTGTCTCTCAGATTGTGTCTTTCTTTTCTTTTTTGTTGTTGGTTTTTTTTTTTACTGGAGTTTTCCTTTCCATCTTATTTTTTTCCTTTTCATATATATAGAGAATATTTTAAAGTGACAGCCTTACCAAGTGTTCTGCAGATTGTGTATGCGATTCTGCTCATCTGTGTTAGAGGAAGGGCAAAAGTAGGGTTGGGCTGCAGAATATATCTTTAGTTTGGATTGATATGGATGAAGTACAGGATTTTTGTGGATAAAATGGACAAGTCTTTCCCCTGTCACTTCTATTAATTTATGGATGTTGTGCCTGCATATTCTTATGATTAAAAGAACAATACCTTTGGAGAAGATAAATCTGTGCATGTGTGCACACATCTATAACCTCTGCTCTATTTCTCGAATGCCTCTGATTCTTTGTTTTATGAATTTATCCTAAGCTGCTTACCCTGGCTTACACAGCTTCCTAATGATAATAACCAGCGTTTGACTGTTGCTTTCAACCATTGTTACTGGGGTTCAGAGTTGGTGCTTGTCTGATATTTTTTTTTTTTCCCCCCTTTCCTCTCTTCAATTTAAAAATGTCTTCTATAGAACACTCCCACAAGGAACAGTCTATTTGCTGCACTCTCAGGAATTGTTCAATAAGGAAAATGGCAAAAAGTACAATAACACTTGCTTGCTCAATACTGCTTTTGCTTATAGCACCCCAGGAGAAGTAGCAGAATATACCAGATAAGTATTCTGGTTTCACTTTGCTGTTGTTTTGAGAAATATTGTGATCAGGAGTGAATCACTGGGAGGGGAAAGAAAGAAATAAGATCTCTAAATGGGTAAGAACCCCCTCCCCTCTGCAAGGCATCCTATTCGAAATACAGCCTGCCTTTCTCTGGCCTGCTAATCTGCAGTCATAGTTAATAGGCTTGGTAAGCAAAAATTCAATGTCTCTTTCACTTAAATTGAAATTGGTCTGGTGGAAAAACAAATCTGGACATGCATCAATTTACTCAAATCCAAGATGAAGTTTTTTCCCCCAGTCAGCATTGGGAGGCAGGTTATGGAAAAGCTTTGTCTTGCATTTGAGTACTGGGCCCTGAGCAGGCAGTGACTTGGCATTGGCTTTGTTCCCTGGCTGAAGCCAGAGTTGAACTGCCCCCTCCCCTGGGCTGGAATAGTTTGTTTGGAGGAGGAGTGGGCACGTGGGAAGCAGGAGGTTGGGGAGAGACTGGAGTAAAGGGGGGAACCTGCAGCCTGCACCCCATTCTCTACTCACTATGCCTGCACCTCCACCTGCCTCCTCTCCCCCAGTACCTTCTGCTCAGGCTCCAGTCCCTTCAGCCCTGGCCCTGACTTGCCACTTTTCCCTGACCATTCTGGGCTGGGGTCATGCTGCCGAGTGCCCCAGAGCTAGAGCAGAGCTGCAGGAGAAAGAAAGAGGGGAAGCCGAGAGTGGGGGCAGGAACAGACACAGGATTCAGTGGATGAGGGGGACAGACTGCAGTGGGAAGGGGAGGGAGTGGGCAGACACAGGGGACAGGGGGCACCAGGGTAGGGGGCTGGCAGTGGGAGCTAGGCACAGACATGGCGTGCAAGGGACAGGTGGTAGGAGGGCAGGCATAGTGTGGGGACAAGGGGCAGGGGAGCAATGGGCAGGGGGCTGGCCCCTTGCTCCAACCACTGCTTTCCCCATTATAGCAGTGGAGAGTGGAGGGAATCAAATGTAAAACAACCTTCTGGTAATTCGATTGTATACATATAAAATTTATAAATTTGTTATAGTTTTCTAATTTTATGTATTTATTAATTACAACACATTTGTAATGATAAATTATAACAAGCATAATTTTCTACGTATAGAATCTAATTATTGGGGATCGTCTTAAATTAGAAGTCATCTTGGATTTAGGTACGTAAAGTCCATTATGTCTCTGCAATATCAAACGTTCTTTTCCACATAGATGTAATGGATAATAAGCAAAGGTTTAATGTGTCCAGCTGTTAGTTTGCCCTGCTGTGTTTCAGTATGGCTTTTAACTAGAGTGCTTGGGAAATCTAAATCTACTGCTTAGTGGAGAATTCTTTTTCTTTAAATACCTGAAACTGTTCATTTTTTTTCTCTCTTTTTTTTTTTTTTTGCTAGACTTAGAACAATCAATCTAAGTATCTTATCAAAAGCTGTGGGAGGGTGATGTTTTTGGATACTGCTTTTAACTCATTTTTGTTGTGGGGGAGCAGGGAGAAACAAATGCTCTCTATACTTTGTGTTGGAATAAGAGAGGCATCAGTGACCATTAGGTGCGGCATGCTCTGGGTGGAAGGGCAAGCGGCAGAGGGTATTGCCCATGCACCCTCCCAGCACTGCCACGCCTGCATCAGCTCTGGGAGCAGGGACGCTGCGCTGCTGCCACTTGCCAGCTGGCACAGGAGGGTGTGGGATGCGGGCACGGCAGTGCTAGGAGCAGAAACTATGCCCTGCTGCCACTTGCCCCCTTCCACCTGGAGTGAGCCGCACCCGCCCCAGTTGTGTAAGCAGCAGCAAGGCAAAGCCCCCGCTCCAAGCACTGCCGTGTCTACATCTCGTGCCCCCACCCCAGCTGGGCAGCTTGTTCCAGCCCCAATCCCTCCTTCCCTCCCCCAACCCCAACAGACTTACCAGCTGGAGGTAACTGTCAGCTGCCTGTCTAGTCTATGGCTGAATCTCCAAAGCAGCACCAAATCTTTCAGATCTGATTCAGCTGAGTCGAATCGGGACAGTGATTTGAATCTCTGAATTGAATCACTGTTCTCCAAATCAGCCGAATCCAAATCCAAATTCGAAGTGAATACTTGCTGCTTCGCACAGGCCTACCCTCTACTCCTCCTTTCTGTTTTTCTTCGCTTACTACTCACTTTAGCATCTACAGGAATACAGAGAGTTAACTGTTCTATGTGCCTCTCTGAACCAGTTACTCTAAGCTACCACCTCTCCCTGGCCTTTACCTACAGAAATGTGTTGGGTTTTTTTTCTACAACCCTTCACACTTGCTTCCAGTTTGTCTGTTGTTCCCGCATGTTTAGGCTGTTGATCTTCCCCCAGTTTGCTATCAACTGCTGGTTCCATTTTCCAATTAAAAAAGAATACTTGTTTTATACATGCTGAGCTTTATCAATGAGAGACCCTTAAAGTAAAAAGCTACAAAGCCTAGTAAGTATCCTTCTTTAAACTTGCTTCTTTTTTAATGCCTAGAAAACATGGAGGGCAGTGACCATTGCCCAAATAACTAGCTGCAAGTTGCTTGCTTGAATTTTGTAGTAAATTATGTGACAGATTTGCAGCGCTATGTCATTTGGGGTCAAACTGTCACACTGGCTGTAAGGGAGAAGAAAGAGTAAGAATGCACTACATCTTTGTGCATCTCATACTTTTGGGTTGTGCTTAGATGGGTTACCATTTGCTACATAAGAAACCCAGGTAAAAGGACTTTGAGTTTCTTGAATTTTGACAAAAACTTTGCTAATGCAGAGGTGAGGTTTTCCACATGTGTTTGTAATGTTTTTTCCTACCTTCAAGTTCAAATTCAGTTGACCCCCTGAAAACCAGGAGAATCAAGTTATGTATTAATACAACCTTAACTCTGCCCTTTGAGCAATGACCCAATATTTACATAATGTACACCACACTTATATATGCTGGAAAGAAGTGAGGGAGAATATTAAGATGTGGGTAACATTTAAAAAAAACCATACTGGATAGCATGCTGATGAACAATATATAAAATTTGGCTGGGTGGGGAAAAATGTGGAGAAAGGGTGATAGCGGACAGCAAATGAGATGAATTTGAAGTAATGTTTGCAGCAAAAATACATAAATAAAAAGTTTGGTTTGAAGGTTATGTGCATGGAGGTAAATAACTAGTGTTGGTGTGCAGCTGTTTGGATTTTTCTGCCACTGCTGTATTTGCCACAGTAGGGGATTCGCTTGGAGTGGCATAAGCAGATATAGGACAGAGAGAGGAGGAAATCGGGATGGCTATCAGAACAGGTAATATTGATGAGATCCTCAACTGTGCTCTCAGAAATAAATGGAGGGAAGTCCCTCTAGTTGTTATTTTTTAAAAGTAGACCAGGTAAAACAGGTACACACTATAGGGAACAGTCCTGTATTGGCAGGGGGGGAACTAGATGACCTCCTATCCTTTCCATCTCCAAATTCTGTGATTTTTGAACTAGATGACTTACTATCCTTTCCATCTCCAAATTCTGTGATTTTTTTTTTTTTTTTCTTTCTCCCCTAAACAGATTTATATGTACTCTTCTTTTTTTCCCCCCTCACGTTCTCTTCCTGCCTGACATCTGCAACACCGATGTGAGCACGCTGTCGTGCATCCGTGTAGCAAGAACAATTATGAATGCTGCCATGGGCAAGACTTTAGCTGCTTATGGCCACCCTGAAGACTGGGGATTGAAATGCTTGCAGCTGCTCCAGAACTTGATTTATATGGCATTGCTAACGGGAACCTTTGTGCTGTTAGGGAAGGAGAAAGTTGGTAGAGTGCCCTGAGGCTTAGGGGCTAAGATGAAGGTTTAGCTTGAGCGCCTGTTGTTTTGGGGGAGGAATGAAGCTGTTAGGAGCAGGAGGGAAGGGAACATAAGGCATCATGGCTCGTGACAGTCAACACTTTTTCTGAAGTGATGCTGTGTTCATGAATGCTGTATAAAATAAATCTTTCATCAGTCTCTTACCTGAAAGTGTAGCAGCCATGGAAAGGGCTGCTGGAACTTTTACAGGTAGCAAAAATGATTTCTTTTTGCAAGTGGAAGGCAAAAGGGACAGATAAATTTCTAAGGCGACACAAGAACATACCTCCAGTAAATAAAGAAATAGTCTCCTTTTCTATTGCTAGGAAATGCAAATAGCCACCAAAGAAACAATTGGCAGAGAGAAAGACTTGCGCACTTGGCTAGGAGATTTCCTTTTAAAACGCTGAAGTGGTTTTCATCTTTGGCCGTATGTAGTAGGAGTCAAGGGAAAACTATTTCCCTTGCCTTTTTTAACTCAGCACCCCCCCCACCCATGCTGTTGTTGGGGATCCAATTTGTGTGTAACGGTTAGTGTTCATCTGCCTGTTTGGTCACAGGACCTTCCAAAAACACAGTTGCTTTCTTCTTTACTCCTTCCTTTTTTTCCTCTTTTCTTTCCTGCCTTTGCTTTTCTCCTTGCTCTCCCCATGTGGTTATCTACAGGGAGCAATGTAAAGAGGTTTCTGCTAGTTTCCCCACAGCAGCACTTTTAACTAGAATCAATTTCTGATGCTTGGATCGAGTGGCCTTTCTCAACTGGTACTGAGGGGTTCTGTGTGTGGTGTATGAGAGAGAGAGGAAAATGGGCTAATTTTTTGTTCTTTAGAAGTGAAATCTTGCCAGTTGACTCTTGAGCTCATTTCTGCAGATTTTAATTTTGAGCTTCACTTGCATGTTTTGTTTCCAGTTGCAGTGCTGTAAAGGGAAGACATTTGTATGGTTAAAATGGACTTTATTAATTTATTTTGTTTTTTTAATTTGTGTGTAGGCATTCCACTGGTCCAGAATCTGGGTTTCTTTTCCTCAGTTGGGTGGCTTTCTCTGTCCCTGTTCATAGATTGTAAGATCGGAAGTAGGGTGGCCATCATAGAGGACAGTCTGGTTGTCCTGTATCCTCTACTGATATGAAACTGGACACCTTTTATGTCCTTTATTTTTCTCCTCAAGAGAGAAAAATAGAGGACATGAAGGTGTCTGGTTTTGCATCAATAGAGGGCAGAGTAGCAGAAAACCAGAATGTCCTCTCTGATGGCTGGAAGGGACCTTGGAAGATTATCGGGTCCAGCCCCCCTGCACCAAGCAGGAAAGACAACTGAGGTCACCTGGTGATTGTCCAGTCACCTCCTGAAGATTTCCAGGGTAGGCAATTGTACCACCTCTGAAGCTTGGTTCTTCCCCATGGCTCCCGCTGGCCAAGTCTGGCACTCCTTTGGGGATCCAGCCCTTGGGCTAGGAAGTACTGACATGCCTGGACCTGTGAATCTTGTGGAGTCTGGCACTTACCTCTCTGGAGTCACTTTTTGAATCACTCATCCCCCTCTGTCACAGGGTTCAGTAGACTCGCTCTTAGTATGAGAAGCGCTGGAAGCTGGTGGCTTTAAGAGTCAGAGTGCAAGATTACCAATGTGGAGGCCCTTCAGAAGCTAGGCTCCTCTGCTCTGCCCACCTTGCCCCCTCATGCAGCATTAGTGCAACAGATTGTTAGCAGAGGACCAAGTAGGGCAAGGGAGCCAAGAGAACTCAGTGACATCCGTGTGTTCTCCCTGTTGCAGCCCTCTTCTACTTCAACTTCTGGAGGAGGGTGATTGGGGGTGGAAATGATTAGAAGTCTACTTCTTAATGGTGAGAGAGGGTGGGACCATTATGTACTTCTTAAGAGATTAATGCTTTCCTCTCCCAGTTCCCCAAAGGAGTGTTGGATGGATGTTTAGGATCTGACCATCGCAGATGCTTGTGCTTCAGGGAGCCTAAGCTGTCAGAAGCCTTCCCATTGAGTCGTAGCTGAAGTGGAGCTGTTTTTGTCTGAAGGCAGTACATGGCAAATGCTGATGCTTTTTCCTTGTCTCTTAGGAACGAATAGTGCCTTCCAGCAAGACAAATCCTGAATGTTAATTTGATGTCACGTAAAACTTGACTTTGTACAGGCTGGTATGGTAGTCTACCTCTTCTTTGTGAGGCCACCCCACCAACCTCCCCAGAAACAAACATTTGCTGATTTAAAACGGTCACTTCATGGGTTAAATTTGAGTCGGGTATTTTGTAGAACTCTATGCAAGTAGTATATGGTTTTTGTTGAGTATTATAAATGAAGTGTTTTAGCATCTGTGAATGGTTCATTTGGTATTGAGATGCACAGTGTTTGCTTAATGCTAGAGCTCCCCCAGCCTTTCTCTGCTAATCTCGTCTCCAGTGTTCCTTGCTCCAGGCCCCTTCCTCGGTCCGTGTGTTCACATGTGCAGTACTGTATGCTCAGAGGATAGCATCAATACATTATTGTTCAGGGGTAAAAATAGTTCCTGAGACTGGTATTTTCCTTGAAGCAAAAGCTCAGGCCAGCCTCTTCCCTCTTCAGTTTTCCTCAGAGATTTGTATTTGTGTAGTTGTTTTAGTGGAAGTCTTATTCTCTTCCCTTACCTCATTTGGAGGCAAGGGCTATTCCTAGAACCCCAGTTACTACCTTTCCTCACAGTCTGTGTGGCAGTGGATTTGGGGATTTTTTTTCATCCTCATTTTTCTCTCTTTTATTCCCTCTGATTATATCACCAGCATTCAAGAGGGCCTTGGTCACGAGCTCTCTGTATTGTAGAGAGCAACAGACCAAGAGCCCCTCTATGGTGTTTCCTCTCTTGATAACCAACAAATGCAGGAAAGTGGGATAGGTCCAAACCACAGTGAGGCTAGTAGAGACAAGAAAGGGGGCTGTAGCTTTTGGAACTGTGTTCACCTCTCTGCTGTTCATATGGGAGTCTGTGATGAAATTAGATGTATGCAATAGCTTTTATTTGCCTGCCTCTGGTACCTGCCTTTAAAGTTATAGCACATGTTTAATTTTGATCCTAGAACCATGTTTTAGTTGTTATGGTTTATTGAAAAAAGTGTCTCATGCCATGTGGATTATCTCCTAGAGATGGTTTAAAGAGTAGGGTGGGCCGTTCATTGCATGCTTCTTTTGTGTCAGTCAATCATATTTCACAATTTTCCAGATTCAAAGAATTTGCTACATCTCTTTGCGTTTCACAATTTTATCTTGACCAGTTCAGTGATGATCTAGGAAGCCTGAGTTTGATGTTTTTCATCATGGGAAATGGGTATAATTTTCCATTCCTGGCATGTTCTGCTTTTATACTTGTGTATTTTGAGCTGCCAAAAAGTAGCTATGGAGATTAGAAACCAAAGAGGTAAATGAGGTCACAGCACTTCGTCAGTGCTAGCGAATTGACGGTACAGCCTGTAGAAGTTCTGAGAAGGAAAACGTTCAAGAAGGAAGTAACCAGTGGGTTATTAAAAATTTAATTCCTGGGAAATAACTTTTACTAATGGGAAATATAGATTAGATTGTGTGGTGGCAGAGTGGTTGCTGTCACTTGAGGCATAAGATATGTTTTCTGTCTTCTATAAATCTAAATTATTAATTCATTGGTATACTTAAAAACAGTCCGGTGGTAGAGTGGGAAGGAAGAATGAGACAGTGGTGTCTCGACAAAAAGCTACATGTTTATGTGTATGCTTAGGTCTAATCCTGCAAGTTGATCCATGCAACCAGACATCTGCAGCTACATCAAGCCCTACTAGTGGTTTTTAACTGGCCTGTGTATGGGTGTGAACCTGTGAGCTCCAATTGGCCTCTAAGATCAAGGTCTTAATGTATAAAAGACCACAACCCACGTGATAAAGTGTTTTTATCTGTTGGTGTGTGTATCTGTGGTCGAAACCCATTGAAAGGCAGATGGGAAGCTTGGCAGATGTGCTCCATGTTGATTTAACCACTCTGTTTCCTTCAAAAATTCAGTTGACAGTCAAGGATTCAAAAGGGGGAGTGGGGGGTGGGGAGAGTGTGTGTATGTGTGCGTGCACGTGTCTGATTGGGGGCAAGGGATATATTACTTTAAGAACAGACTTACGGACTTGTCAGATGCCCCTAGAAAGTTAAGTCGTTTTCTAGTACCAGATGTAGAATGAGTATAGGTGCGACTTTAATTTTGGTACAACACTGCTCAGTTAGAATCGGAGGAATGTTCAGCCGAACTTTCCGGTTTATACTTTGTTTTCCTGACTTTAAATAAACATTAAAAAAAATAGTAAGGTCATAAATTGATAGGAGGTTAAAAACCCCTTTCCAAATAAGAGTGGCTGGAAATGGGAAAACGTTTCATCTACTTTCATCCTTGCCATTTTTTTAATCCTAAAGTAAACCTGAAGAAGTTGAGCCAATTTCTATTAAGCAGCTCACTTTGCTTTCTTATCACGTACTGAGCAGACAATTGATGGCATATTTCCAGCTGGCAGGGCTGTTGAAAGGTAGCATGCAACTTCAACTCTGTTTTTTTTTTCTTTTCAAACATATGATTGTGCAAGTCTAACTAAATTCATTGGAGAGTAAATATTCATTCAGTATGCAAAATAAAGAGTAAATCTACAAATTGGATTCAGTGAGTAAACAGAGAATGCTACAGATTTTTTTTTTTTAGTCAACAGGTGCATTAGGTGTACGGATTTTCAAAGCTAGTGTAATATCACTAGGTATTGACTGTTTGTTTAGAGCCCCTTATTGTACCATTTTTGTTGTTTGTTTTATTTTTAGCATTGTAGGTATTGATATTGAATTTGCTGACGCTCAAATATGAAAATATTCAACTTTAATTGGATGATTTTTATTTTCATAAATAAGGCAAAACAGTATTGGCACATAGTGTTGTTTTTCATTTAGTTGAATATTTTGTTTAGGAGTGTGGGTCTTAAAATGCTGCTGTTTTGCTCTTACCACACATTACCTCTTGATGTAGCATATACAAATATTAGCTACTTCGCGCACTACTCCTGTAACGCAGATAAGGTAACTCTGGAAAATAGCTGGACCTCAAAAGAAGTTGGCAGCAAAACTCTTACTAAATTCAGTAAAGGTGTATTTTCACCCATTCTCTCCCTAGCTAGGGGCCAGATTCTGTCCTCGGGTGTAGCTCTGCAACTTCATTTTGTTCAGTGGGTTTTTAGTAGCTGTAATTAGCAGAATTGGACCACTGTAGGTAGGGAAACAGTGACATAACTGTTAAATGAATTGTTCAAGCCCATGTAGCAAATCACTGATTCAACTGGGATTAGGACATGGATGTTTCTGGGTCCTACTGCCATACTATGCCATTGGAAACAGCACATACTGACTTTGAAGACCTTTGACATACTGGGAGTGCTCAAGAGGGGTTAAACGGGTAAAATAGCAGAGTAGGTAGGTCTATGGAATCAGTAGTGTCATGATGAACCTAGATTATGTCAGTTCTTATTATGTACTAAGACTCTTGCCATGAGTGGGCAGATATGAATCAGATCTCCATTTAAATTAAAATTAAGCTGGAGTATATTGCTCACTTTTATCTTGTAAATTGGTCTGCTGTTCATGTGAAAATGCGGAGGTAGATTGTTTTAGATTATGCTGCTATGCACAATCAGATAAAGGAATATATATATAGTTGCAGCATCAATTTAAAAGTGTACTGTTATTACAAAACTTTCATATGCTTTACTTTTCCTACAAGTAATATCTCGGGTTGCTATTAGATATTAGAGAACTAATTTTCTTTGTTTTTCAGTTATGTTTATTTTGCACATGACAGCATTTTGTTTAGTCAATTTGTTTTCCTTTCACAGTTAGTCAGCATCCCCTGTTGAGTGTATGAGAGTTTCTCAGAACAACAGGGGAGAGAGAAATATTAAAATAATAAGAAATTGCAATCGTAAAGCCACTGCAGTTAGTAGGGAGGCTCAGCATCAAGAGACTACCATAATCTCAAAAAAAAAAAAAAAAAAAAAAAAAAAAAAAAAAAAAAAAAAAAAAAAAAAAAAAAAAAAAAAAAAAAAAAAAAAAAAAAAAAAAAAAAAAAAAAAAAAAAAAAAAAAAAAAAAAAAAAAAAAAAAAAAAAAAAAAAAAAAAAAAAAAAAAAAAAAAAAAAAAAAAAAAAAAAAAAAAAAAAAAAAAAAAAAAAAAAAAAAAAAAAAAAAAAAAAAAAAAAAAAAAAAAAAAAAAAAAAAAAAAAAAAAAAAAAAAAAAAAAAAAAAAAAAAAAAAAAAAAAAAAAAAAAAAAAAAAAAAAAAAAAAAAAAAAAAAAAAAAAAAAAAAAAAAAAAAAAAAAAAAAAAAAAAAAAAAAAAAAAAAAAAAAAAAAAAAAAAAAAAAAAAAAAAAAAAAAAAAAAAAAAAAAAAAAAAAAAAAAAAAAAAAAAAAAAAAAAAAAAAAAAAAAAAAAAAAAAAAAAAAAAAAAAAAAAAAAAAAAAAAAAAAAAAAAAAAAAAAAAAAAAAAAAAAAAAAAAAAAAAAAAAAAAAAAAAAAAAAAAAAAAAAAAAAAAAAAAAAAAAAAAAAAAAAAAAAAAAAAAAAAAAAAAAAAAAAAAAAAAAAAAAAAAAAAAAAAAAAAAAAAAAAAAAAAAAAAAAAAAAAAAAAAAAAAAAAAAAAAAAAAAAAAAAAAAAAAAAAAAAAAAAAAAAAAAAAAAAAAAAAAAAAAAAAAAAAAAAAAAAAAAAAAAAAAAAAAAAAAAAAAAAAAAAGTCTAGTTTATAATTTGGTTGCATTCCTTTTAATACCAAGATGGGGAAAAAAGTTAAATGTTCCTTTCTAACTTAAAATTTAACCTGTGCAACACTTTCCTTACATAAATAAATAGGAAGGTTCCCACTCACCCCTCTACCAGTGTAGTCCATTCATATCTGAATTTGAATTCAGCTGACAGCTCTTGGTCATTTAGAGCACATTAGTATATCTAGATTCACATCCTATGTATAGGTAATTTCTTTACAAACAGGAAAAAATGGGTTATTGTTTTTCTGCCACTGTTGAAAATCAGTTGCATGATGTAGAATAATGTGAACTAGTGGCTTTCCAAAGCAGAAACAGTAAGCTGATCACATATATTGGAAGCTGAGTATTAGACTCTGTATTCTAAATACTAAGCCAGATGGTTACATTTTACAGCTGGCAGAGCAAAACCATCGACATATATGTGTTAGTTGCATGATATGTATATTCCTTCAGTATTTTTCCCATGGACACTGGAACCCAGCTATATCATATAACAAACAAGCCATTGACTCTGAAGCTTCATGGGGAATGGGAATAAGGAGAAAACAAGCATGGGAGTGGTTTTGTCCAGTGTACAACTGGCAAACTGTTGATGGGAATCTGTTGAATTTGCTTTGTTGACTTTGAAGTGTAATGTGATATGAAAATAACACTCTTCTCTCAGACTAGATAGTTTTTAAATTGACAGCCTCCAAGGCAGCATTTAATGATATCTAAATACTTGGACAGATGTTTTCATAGTAATGTCCAAATCTGCAATGAGTGCCTAAAAGACTGAATCAGATTCAGTCTGTGAAAACATCAACTAGCTACGCCATGCCTTTGGTAGGATATTTATGTTGGAACCTGTTGGCATAGAAATGCAAGATTACTGGGGAGTGGGTCGCTTAGGAAATAATCCTAAATCATTACAATTCTTAACTTCCTATTTATATGGGACCAGGATTTCTGAACTTTCTCATCAAACACATATTTTAGGGTTGTTACATGGTACACTTAGACTGCACTAAGGGTACTTAAAAAAAACTTGTGCTAAATGTTCTCTGAACATCTCAAAATTTTCAGTCCTCCAGCATCCCAGGATGCACTAGTCCCAGTCTGCTTCCCCACCCAAAGCTGGGATAGAGCCAAGGTGTCCTTGCTCCTTGCTAGACTCCTGTTTGCCAGCCTTCTAGTGACAAGTCAGAACTGTGCAGGCAAGAAATAATACTAACCCCTAATGTGACACTGCTCACAGCACACCCGAAATTTAACACCACTTACTATTCCACAGATTTAGTATGGCCTACATGTAACTTTACTCTTTAGTTCAGTTCCCTCTTTCTGTTAGGACTGCTGTTTTCAGCAAGCTGTTGTGTTCTTGTAATTGGGCCGAATAAAGGTATGCTGCGGAAACAGAATACTTTCTCACAGCAATCTTGATATAATGATGTTGCATCTGCTGGAAGGTATTGTCTATCTTGTTGGGTTTACAAGCCTCATCTTCAAGGATCTAGTAGCATTTTACTGGAGTGGCAGACAACAGTGGCAAAATTCAGGAAAGGCAACTGCCCAGCTTTTAATTTTGCTTCCGTGTGTCTTTTAAAGTCCTCTTTTTGTAGGGGAGGGGTGTTAGGGCTGGTCGGCATCACTGTTCTGTTCAGTTTTCTTGTCTGCTTTGGGAAATTGAAAAGGAGATGGGCTAGAAAAGGTGGATTCTTTTATGCCTGCATATCACCATCAGGAGTGGGTTCTAAACTCTGATCACTTTGCTTGCCATTCTGGGATTGGGGGCCAGAAAGAGGAGGAGCAGGGAGGACCTCATTCCTGTCTGGGTGGGGTGTCTGCTTTAGCCAGCAAATCATTGTGCTCAGCTTCTGGATCTTGATACTGCTTTTGCCTGACAGCACAGACCATAGTAAACTCAATAGGCTGTGGATTACAGAAAACACAAACACAGCTCATAAACTTGCCTGGAGGTTTCCTTGTGTTCTCTTCCTTTACAGAAAGTCTGATGGCAAGTCTGTGGGAGCATGAGGATACAAACACCAGGTGCTGCTCTCTGACCGTGTTGTTTTTTTTATCCTTCTTCTGTTCGCTGTCTTGTCTTTCGCAAGTACCCAGCAATATGCAAACCATGAGAAGCTCAGTGTTGGTTTTGAATAGGTTATCAGATTGAGTTTGTAGAAGAGGCGGGTGTTTCTTCCTATCCTGTGGGTTCTAGAGCTTATTACGGCATGTCTTTTGAGCCTGTAATTTTACTCTAGCATTAGCTGACACTGTGTTCATTATCAACCTTGACTGGTTTCTGGGCCATTTGGGCCTAAACCCATGCCTCATAGATCTGTTGATCCCACACAATTTAAGGTGAAAATGTGATTTGCCTTTCGAAAGGTATAGGGGTAGATGTGTGAATTATAGAATGTACTAATAGCAGGGTATAGAGGCCTGGATTCTAACAATCAGTCTCCAGATTGTCGTAGGTTGGTTGGTCGGTTGGTTTGTTCAACATTATGGGCTGGGAAGAAATCCAAAGTCCTTTTATGATACTAGAATCTGAAAATCATGGCATCTATAGTTTTTACCCAGTAAAGTGGCTAATTTTGTCTGTCCTTGAGATTTATTGTGTTTGGGTCAAGTATTTCTGTGTTGATGGTTCTTTGCTGCAGAGCTCCTTCCCTTCCCACAAGTGGCCCAACAAAACCTCTAACTAGCTGTCCTCAGCAAATGCACAGAATCTTGTCTTTCTGAAATGGAGGTTGTAGTGCTTTGCACAGGGACCAGTACTGTACTATTTACCCTCTGAGATTCACCCTTGTGTAGGTAGAGTGCTGGTCTCAGGAGTACCTGGAGTATCCTGGTCTACTGTTCCATTTTTGTATTGCTAACTGCCTAGGTAATACATTTGCCTAGTGGTTCTTGGAAATATAATGTTTTGTATTCAGCTTCTGCTAAACAGGGCATAAGCAAACCTGTCGGCTTTTCTATGCTCTAGTTTTGTGGGAGTAGTTGGTGCTATGAAATCTTAAATAGATTGAAAAATGAATTAACTAGTGAAAACTCTGAGAATTTATTTTATTTTTATTTTCCCTAAATACCAGAGCTGAGGATTTTTTTTTTCCCTAGCAGCAGAAAAAAAAATCCCGTAAGTGTGCAAGTACCTTACTATAATGGAATAATACTAAGTTCCCATCCTGCAGGTACTAAAGTGTTCCTTTGAACCAAGCAGGTGATTAAAAGCTAGGAGTGGTCCCCTTTATAGCAGATTATGTACTCTAAGGCAGAGCATTTTAAGAGGGGAATTTTATGTATTCTGATATAACAGTACATTAAAGTTACTATGACAATATTAACTTGGGTCCTTTGGTGATAGCGACTATAGAAAAACCTAAAATAGATTAATTCATAATTGTCTTTGTGTTTTTATTGTGGCTTCAAAAATGAACATTTGAGGTCATTAACACTTTTTATGTTGTCCCATGTGGTTTATAATATATCAGTGGATTTTTAAATACTGATAGCTTAAAAGTAGCAGTGCTTAGACTGCAGTTTGACTTTTGCCATGGCAGCTGTATAATTCATTGAAGCTCAGAAGCTTTAGAGTTATAGCTCTGATGCCATTTGCAGCTTATATGGAGAAGCTCTTAAGTTTGTGAAATGTGTTACTTTTTGAAGTACATTAAAATTATAATTTGAATTCTCTGAAATCCTCTCCAAGAAAAACAGCTTTGAATATCATTCCCCCTTTAAAAAATGAGGGACTAGAGCAGGAGTGAAAGCAAGTCTCTTAAATTGAGCTGTAAGACACAAAGATGGATTTGTAAGTGCTAAAATGTCAATCAGTGCACTTAAAAGCTTAATGGCTGTCTTTGATGTGCCTCTGATAACTTTGGTAAAGTTTGAATGTTTCCATTGATCAGATGGAGAGGGAAAGGGGAGAGCAGGATGCTAAACAAAACAGTTCTGGCAGAGCCAAGCAGTTTGTTTTGGGGTTTGAGATCTTTCGGATACATGATTTCCTTCAAAAGCAGAGTAGGAAACAAATTTCAGGCTGTTTTGTGGTATGTAAACGGGGTTCTTCCCCCCCCTCCCCCCAACAGTGTTGTGATATATAGCAAAGTTGGTTGGGAAGAACTGAAACACTTTCGTATGACTGAATTTTTCCCACAAAATATGTAATTAAAAAATAAATGACCATTCGTCAGTTCATAGAAAGACTGGAACACATTTTCATGGCAGTTTCAGAAATTTAATTTTTTTGATCACTTCCATCAGACAGCTCCATTTGTGACATCCGTGCACTTCTGTTGTGGCAGGTTTTCCTACCTGACCCTTTCATGAAACTCCCTCTGGCATTTTCCTTGCTTTTCCCAAATACATTACTTTAGCTGCCAAAGTTTATCCCTTCAACTGCAACCTTTGATGGAGGTGATGTTTGGCTACATCAGTAGAGCCAATTACTGGAGTGATATCTACAGCCATTAGCTATTTTGTCTGTAATTTAAAATGTATTGAGCACAGAAGACCAGGTGTGCAAACACATGGCACCGAGGAGCAGCAAATTAATCCCTTTTTAAAGACTTCTGTATAACTTTGTATATTTTTAAGTGCTTAGCTTCAGCATCCCTTGTAATCTGCTTGTGAGTGCAATTACCAATAGTACCTTTTGGCATGAATTATTTGGAATGGACGTTCTGTGTCTTTGGAAGTTTTTGGACAGATTGATTTGCTAATTATCAGGTGAGGTGTTTTGGACCATGTCTCATTTTATTTTCTTAGACCCAAGTGAAGTAATCAGTTGTGTGTTGGCTTGTCGTTGGGACTCAAATTGCTTTTCAAGAAAACTGTTTTGCTCCTAGTGTATGCATGGGCTTGTCTCCTGATGCAGTCTCCTTGGACTAAAAGCCTGGTCTTTGCAAAGAAAGTATACTTATTAAGCTTGTTCAGTTAAATCTGTAGGGCCCCTTGTATGGACACTGTTAAATTGGCTTAAGAATGGTTAATAGTGATTTAGCTTAATTGGGTCTATTTCCAGCTATAAGTTTGGTTATTTATTTCAAGGTAGGGGTGTCAGACACCCAGCCTGTGGGTTATCTAGGTACAGGGCCTTCTTGCAGGCTATTCTTTGTAATGGCTTCATAACTCAGAGATTTAATGCTGCTTGCCTTAATGCTCCCCCACAACCCTCTATACCCATCTCCTGAAATCATGGTTTTAGCCTATAATCAGTGGCAGGAGAAAAGGCGGGCCAAGAGGTAGCACCTTTACTTTTTGGGTTCCAGAGTCACGCTAATATGGCAGCTCAAGAGGCCACTGTGATTAACACCTGTGCTTGTGGGTCATCCAGCCTTTGGGGCCCAATGAGTTTGACATTCTTGCTTGAAGGCAGCTACTAAGACAAGGAAACAAAACTGCTAATAAAAACTTACTTTGTTACCATAGTAAGTTAAATTTATTATTAGCTATTTTTACACTGATGTAAATGTGTCCTTATGAAGAGGTTGCTTCAACTAAACTAACTTTTTTGAAACCAGTTTATTCAAACTGGTAAAATTCAGGTGTGTAGATCAGGTCTGAATGTCCTACAAGAGATTTGTCAAGCCGTTTCAGAATGATTTGGGGGTAACCTTGCAAATATCTCTGGTAAAAACCAGAATGATAAAAACCATTCTTTTCCTTCTCTTAATGCTGGTGACTTCCTTAATGAGAGATGTGCATGGATTAATCTGAAGGAGAAAGCAGCCTAGTTAAACATTTTCAGAGGAAGAGGGTAGAATTCTTGTTGGTTAATTTATGCCAGGTCAACACTTAAAACTTTTGCCAGCATAGTCATACCAATTAGGAGTGTGAAAACACTGCATTCTTTGCTGACAGTAGCTGGGCTGACAAAAGCTCCACTGTAGACCTGGTTACAGTGACACAAAGGCCTTGGGCTGGTATAAACTGCCCTCTCCAAAGGAAAGTTTGCCAGAATAATTGTATTGACAGACTTTTCCTAGTGTGGTCAAGGTTGTAGCTTCATTGGTCTATATTCTTAAGTAAAATTAAGAAAGAAAACTAAATTTAGCACTGTACTATTTCTTGATTTAGTAGGCTGAGTGACTGGCACAGCTTTTCTGAGTTGTCAATTTTATAAATGTCCAATGCCCACGATATGACCAGAGACACCTTTAGGTACAACTACACTATTTGAGCCTGTTAAAAATAATACATAGCAGGAAGAGAAGAGAAGGGATGGCAAATCTAGCAATGGACTTTCAAGCTGTTTTTCTTTTTTCTTGTTTTCTCATGGCTGAGAGTCTGGCACTGGTATCCTAGCACATAATGGTCACAATTCTGTGAGCGAAGGATAGGGCATTGTGTTCCGAGGGTGACTCAGTGTGAAGATAATTAAGAGTCAGCATGATTGGATTGAATACAAAAAAAGTTCCCCTCTAATTTTTATATATAACCTGTGAACTCTGTAGGTCACTGCTTGCTTTTCTGTATTTACTGCATACTGTGGCTTTAAGTACAATATAAGAGTATTGAATCAAAATGAAATTCTTATGAAACAAGATACTTGAGTTTTACCTATCTAAATTGGCTATCAAATACCTTTTCATTGGTGCCTGCTAGGCCTTATAGGTATTGCTCAGCTGTACTTAGAAAAGAGGTTTTAATGAGAGCTGGGAGACAAAATTGCCAATTCTGCCCAGCAATTGTAAGTGGAGGTGTAAAGCTTCTAGAATTAGCAATAATTTGCCAGGTTTTTACCCTCCCGTTCTCCTCCTGACACCCAATCCTTCACCCCTGCACTCTTTTTTTTCCTTCTTTTTAAAATTTTAAATAAGCTAGTGTTTATGTCCAGATTTATAAAAGGAAAGTCCTTCTGTGGTTCTTGGTCTTCTGCAGTGTAATCAAAATTGTCGGATCAACAGCTGGAGGAGGTTTTACCTCTGTTTAATGGATCTCTCTTCTCTGTTCTTTGACTGTACCATTTAACCATGAATGTGTAGGGCTCTGGATGTCACAGTACATGTGGCTGCCTTGACTACTGTCTCGGATGTCTGACATGCCCAGACTCCAAAGAGCTGACTTGGCAGCTGCCCAGCAGCTTTTTAGAAAGGCTCAGTTGGTGGCCAAAGATTCAGGCTGTCAGAGCTGTGTTATGCAATAAATCGTTTTTCAGCAGAAGTTCCTAATCCAATTTCAGCTGTAGTCTTTTAATAGGCTGTAATCAAAGATAAGTACACGTTATTTCATGGCGTTTCATAGAAGTAAAACTTGCTGTGTCGGAACCTACTTCCATCAGTTTCTTGTGCACAGGAATAGGTCTTCAGACTAAAAGGAAACACTGTTTAAATTGTTTTCTGTCAGTACCCTGGGCATGCACATGTCTGCGTGCCTACTTTGTGCAATTAAAGTGACCATCACATTTGTATGTTAAGGGATTTTGCTTATTTAAAGCCAGCTGCCACATGAGTGAAATTTTGATAAGAAATTGTAAAGAACTATTTTGGTCGGATGTAAATTGGCTTCAGGGAATAGCCTATATATAAAGATTGTACTGTTATAATAAATATACCTAATTTTATGACATCAATTAACTATTGAGGCATGGTGTCTCCTTTTTAGGAATAAATCACTTGCACTTTATATTCATTATACAGCTGTCTCTCTTTCCTCATATTTAGGTCATTCTAGATTGAAGTAGATGTTGATTTTTTTTTTCCTTTTTTCTTTTTTTTTTAAATACAATATCAGACTTAAGTATATGAAGTGATGACCGTGTACTCATTTTAAATGTATACTACGTAACTGCTGAATTCACTTGCCTGTATAGCACAATGCCCATCTAAACATGCTGCCTAGTGCTTACGTAGTTTAAAAAAAAAAAAAAAAAAAAGCATCTAATATACTAACTGTGAGACTCTACTTTCTAACTAATTGTACTCCATTTAACTATACCAGACATAGTGATGGGAAGCAGCTGTCAAAGGGTTGCTATTAGAATACTTGAAAACGATGAAACCCTGTATTTTCAAGACTTCTAGTATCGGCCCCGAGACAGTCTATTAGAAGGCTTGAAAACAAGCTTGGGGGAGATGGACAGTTTCTGGGTTGTAGATTCAGTAGTAACATTACTGTAAATGTCGCATTAGGTTTGGGTAAGGGCCAAGGTGTTTTTCAGTCCCAAGGCTATGCACTTAAATGGAGTATGCTGTATTTTGCTATGTGAATACAAGGAGTTATACCAACTTTGAAGGCTGCGGGGTGGGATTTGGATATTCCCTCTTGCTATATATTTTTTTCCTTTTGATCCCTTTCCACCCCAGAACAGCCATTAAGTCTTTGGAGATGTGTTTTTGTGTATGTTGAGCCTTAATCTCCTTTATTTCTGGATCAGCTAGATGTAACTGTAGGTTAAGGTACTTGGGGCACTAGAGCAACTATTGGCAGACGAGAGACAAATAAATGTAAAGCTCTTTTCTAATTTGATAGATGAGGAAACAGGAACACTGAATTCAGTCTACATTTATTGTTTGGGTTTAGTGTTTCTTCAAGTGTTTATCTTGGCAAACCAGCAACGGAAACACTTGATACATTGCATGCTTTCACTATTTTCATATTGAGTATGACTTTTAGAAGTGCAAAACATAGCTGAGGACTATGAACTTATGCAAAAGGAGGTGTTACCCCTGCGGCCAATATTGAATGGATATTTAACATCGTAAGGCCAGGATTTTAAAATCTGACTAACAGTTTTGCATGCTTCAGTTCCTGGGTACCTGTGTTAAGATGCTGTTGTTGGTCGTACCTGGACATAGGCAGGCAAGGTTCTTTGGGCAGATGTGATATCTTTTTTTACACCAGCTGAATAGTTGGGGGAAAGTTCTTTGCAAGCTTCCAAGCACAAAAACCTTTTGTCAGGCATAGGGAGACTTGGGCGGTGTTAACACATAATCATGATAAAGGGTGTTTGTGCCCAAAAGTTTGCGAAGAACTTTTTTCCAATTATTTATTTGGTCTAATAAAATATATCACATCTGCTTAAAGAACCTTGCCTGCCTGTGTTGAGATGCACTTTTTATTTTAGTGTCTCATGAGAGAGAGAGATCTATATATAGATATCATCGTTCATCTCTCTCTCTCTCTCTCTCTCTCTCTCTAGATATAGATATATTAATTATAGGCATGCGCGCGCGCACACACACACACACACATGCAGCGCCATTTTAAATACGTGATCTTTCTTTTGTCTCAGGGCAGGTGCCCAAAATCTCTAGTCACTTGGATTTGTAAAACAGTTTTCAAATATTACTCTCCTATGCTGAAAATATTTTTATGTGCACACAATGAAGCTGATTAAATTCAACTGTGCCTAATGGCCTTTTGTTTCACAAAAGCATAGGGAGTTTCAGATTCCATGTATTTGTTATTTGACCTCTCCCTCTCCAAAAGAAAAGTATGCTTCAGATGCGGCAGAAGGTAGAGTATTTATTTTAATTTGCTGACCTTTCAGGATTGGAAGGGCTGAGAAATGAAATGGGAACAGTAGAGCAGAGGGGGAGTTGTACTTCCTTCTCATAGACACTTGGGCTAGGGACAGTCATTACACACAAACTGATTTAAGAGGTCAGAAACTAGTTTAAATCTGTAACAGAACAGATGGTCAGTGCACATAAACCAGTTTGAAAATGGCTGAACCCGGTTTGAGATAAACCTGGTTGAATGTAGTATCAGACATAACTGGTTTAGCTCAGACGGGTTTATGCAATATCTATCCCAGCCCCCTTGCTGGTTTAAGTTAAACCAAACTCCCTGAGTGGGGCTTGCTGCTCCAGAGTAGAGCTGGCCCCTCCCCTCTACACCCTGGCTGGAGCTCCAGCAGAGACTGCAGGCATCTGCCTGGTTCCACCCTGCTCTCCTCCCCCTCTGCTCCCTAGTCCCCGCTAAGCAGGAATTATTCCCCTATCCCCTCTGCTTTACACAAACACCTCTCAGCATTAGCTAGTAGACCACATGCTGGCTACAGTCTGTGCTATAGCAGACAGGAGAAAGGCAGAATCAACAAGTAGTTGGTAATGTCCCTCTGTTTTCTTAATTGCCTGATGAACAGTGAGTTAGTGGTGATAAACACTGTGTTATCAATTCCCTGCTGAGCTGGTCAGAAGTGGTCCCTAATCAGTGTCCTGCTGGCCTGGCCAGAACCCCCTCAGCTCAGCACTGGAAGGGAAGGAAGGGCTATTCTAGTGCTTCCTGTCTTCTAGCGGAAGCCACTGCTGGCATGTGCCTGCATTTCTGGGATGTCTGCACAGTTACAAACTGATTCAGCCTAGCCAAGTTAGACTAACCTGCAAAGATTGAATCGATTCAGGCTCAGGCTTTTTGTGTCTCTGTCCCTAGCTCTGGGGTAGACTGAAAAGAAGGGTTTCCACTCTGCCCCGCTCCCCTTTGTCTGTCAGTCATGGATGAGGTTCTTCCCCAAATTTAACCCCAAACCTACCAAAATCTGCAGCATATCTGAAGTTTTTAATGGAAATTGGATAGGAAATATTAGAAAAAAAAATCTTCAGCCAACTATCTAATTACCAGAAACAGCCAATGCTGATGCTCCTATAAAATTAAGGAATTCTCTTTTTCCCCCCCCCCCCCCAAATTAGTTAAGTTCTTAAAAACATGACCAAATTTCCTAAATTTAGATACCTTAAGCCTGAACTTTATTAGTTCAGAGAATATGTTTGGTGAAGGCTAAACGAAAAAACTATATGATGTTAAAAAAAACAACCCAAAAAAACCCACCAAACCAAAAAAACCCCAACCTAAAGTGACTGGAACTGTAGTTTGACATAATACAACATTTTGTGTTGTAAAAGTCTAAGCTGAATGATGCCTGCTAGGATCTGTAGTTTGTTTGTTTGTTTTTTTACTTTAAATAGCCATCTTATAGAATAGTAGGAAGCTTTTTTTTTTTTTTTGTGCTGTAAGTCTAGCTTCTGCTGGTAGTATCATCTATGGACAATGGTTCATTGGATGCAGGCATGAAACTAACCTCTCACACCTGGAAGTAGGTGAAGTTGAGTTAGTGGGCCAGAAAGAAGTTTATCTACTGCATGGAAGATTTGTAGATTGGGGTGGTCACTTTCAAATATTTACTGGGCCCTGACCTTTTTAAATAAAAATAACAAGGGGAATGAATAGAAAAATTAAAGTTGATAGAACTTCTCCAGTGAAGATGACTGCTAACTTGAAGTGATAGGAGAGACAGATGCATAGACGATATAGTACAACTTTGCATCTTCATATGAAGATCTTGAGAGTTCCTTACAAATATTTAATGAAGTGGGTTTCACAACTCCTCTGTAAGCATCATAAACTGATGGATGTACAGAGAGCAAACCCAAGTGACAAGAAGTGATTTGCCCCAAATCGCACAGAAAATTCATAGCAGAGCTGAGAGCACAATTGAGGTTTTCTAACTAGACCGTAGGTTCCTTTCATGGTGTAGTTGTCCCCAGTAATTGTTTTATTAAAATTTTAGGTTATACAAAAATGAGACAAAATTTATTGAATGTCTTTTTATTTAGTAAACAAAGACATCAGTTAAGCCCCTAGTGGAAAAAGAATTAATTGGAGCCTAATTCTCCTTTAAACAGTAAAGGAGGCAAAAAGCAGATTTTTTTTTCTCCCAAAATTGGTCATCAGGAAAACAGTGTTTTAAACAGTTCTCCCTTTAAAATATCCCTGAGGAAAAGGCAGAATCTTGTGGTTTGTTTTTCCCATTGCTTCAAAATGACCTCCTTACATATGTGGCAATGATTGCCTTGGGGCTGCCAAAACCATGAAAGTGTATTTATTCATTTAGGGTAATAGGTACCAGAGTAAGCTTTACCAATTGGTGACTCAAAACGGTGTTTTTTTTTAAATTGGTTTAGTTGTTCCTGGCAGAAAGAATGGGGTCAGGAGGTGCTTACTTGGGAAAGACCTAAAGAGAGCCTTGGAAATAGGCCAGACCTAGTGAGTCATAATCATAGTACCTTACAAAGTCCTGACGTTTGAAATAAAACCATCGCTGCTGTTAAAGTATTTACATAAAGTAAAACAAATAGCTTTATGCACTGCATGCTCTCTCCTTTGCTCCAGCTGCTTTTTTACCTTCTGAACTATGACTTGTATTTGCTTAAAACAAGGCTAGGCCAGGGCAGAGTACATGATAATATCTGGTGATGAAGGAACAGAGAAACCAAAGTAATGGATATCCAGGCTTTCTGTGCTGCTTGTTAAAGCAATAGCATTCAACAGTATATGCTCATAGAGAGTAAAGTTCACCTGTATGTGGAGGACAGCACAAAGCTACACACCACTTACATTGTATTTTGAGGATGTAATTGGACTTAAGTGTTGCATAGGCTTTGTCTTGTTTATTCAGGGATGAAGTACACTCACAGTGAACGAACTGCAATCTCTGGATGCCTGGTGAGGTGCGAGGTGGTACAGACAAAGTGATTTTCATTTTTTTAAATTGTATTTCAGAAGAAGGTTGTGAGAGAGTTATAACATGTTCACCATTGTACAACCAAAGAAGCCTGAAAGCCACTAATCTTGGAACAAGGCTGTTCTTGCTCTACTTAGCTGAGCTAATAGTTCTGTAGTGGCTTAATTACTTGCCTTTTATTTGGTAAAGAGTCATGTTCAAAACCTAGACTGGAAGAAGGTTGTTCTTCCCTCTCCATTGTATTCACTGATGATCTGTCACTAGTAAGTATTTGGTAGCTAAAGCTCAGATACTCAGCTTGAGGTTCTGCAAATTTGTATTGCAAATAAGATTTATGGATTGAACTGTTTCTTAGCAAATTAAAGAAAATATTGCAATTTAAATAGACAAGAGTTAAGGTACTAGACTTGCTCAATTTTCACTCCTCTTAATTTAATTATGAGCAAAATTAACTCCTCAGTTGTAGCACCAGAAGGGAACATTGTCTGACCTGGATAAAAAAGGGTCATTCATTCCCGGAATAAATTCCTGTTTTAACAAGGGCATATTTTTAAAGGGAAATTGTCCTGTCCTGATTATAATTTTATTTATTTATTACTTGCCAGTAATGGAGATTCTACCACTTCCCTTGGTAAACTGTTCCAGTTGTTAGTTATCCTCATTTTTTAAAAAATTTGCTCCTAAATTCTGGTCTGAATTCATTTATCTTCAACTCCCCAGCCATTGAATCTCGTTATATATATCTTGCCTGCCAAACTGGAGAGCCCTTGGTCACCAAATTTCTGTTCCCCACACAGGTACTTATAGAGTTATTAATGCACCCAGGAACCATGTCATAGATAAAGGTCAAAGAACTTGCACTAGAAGGTATTAAAAAAAAGTTTAATATACATGTGAGCTATTTTATAAATGGAAGTAGTTCTTACCCTTGGCTGTTAGTGCAAAATGAGATATACTGCAGTTCTTCCTTAGACAGTATTACAATATGGAAAGTTCTGACCCGTGCCATTATAATTAAAGGTGTCAAGAGTTGCAAGTTGTGAGCTAAAAGAACTCTTGGGCTCCACATCTTTCTAATTTTGCTTGCTTTTATGTTGGATGCTTGAGGGGAACATTATGCTTATTTTTTTGTGGCGGATGTTGTTATGCTGTAACATCTGGAGATGTACAAAATATGGTCACTCTCAGCGGCTTGGACCCTCATTTTCCTGTACTTGGATGACAGTGTGTGGAAGAAGTTGTGATCTTTGAAGTGGAGCAGCTGCTTTTTTATCCACTTATATTACAGAATGAGCAGGACTTTGACCAGGCTGGGGAAGCTTGGGTGTGAAGAGGCCTTCCTTTTTTAAAAGTATTTAATTTGAGAATTCTGCTAATGGGGTGTAAATGTTAAAGCAGTATGAGTCCCTTTGGTTCTTCAAATACAAAAATGAGACGGCCATATAACAAATGTTATCCTGGTGCTGCAGTGGTCAGCTAATCAGATAATTTCTGATACTGTTGTTCCCTGATGCAGTGATTACACACAACCTCGCAGCTGTGGAAGGGCTTTCGTCAGAGAATGGACTACAGAGATGTTCTGGCTTTTGGCTTGAGATTGTTGCTCCCACTTTTTACAGTAAATGTGCAGCCAGTATTTCTTCATATTTAAAATGCAGATTAGGCAAAGCAGCACTTGGCCTTTGATGCATGACCTTTAAAATAATTTTAAATTATTTTTTTTTTTAAGTAAAATCTTTAAAATGGGGTAAAATAGATCAGGAATACATTTTTCTTTTACTTCCTTTTGAATCAGGTTGATAGCTAGGGTGTTCCAAAAGATACCGTACCTTTCATAGGTCACTAACTCAGCTGCAATATGCTGGCTGATCGGTGTATGGCAGGAGTGCTTTAGATCAATCCTGCCTTCAGTTTTCACTTTGATGCCACTGCAACAAAATAATGCTGTTGCAGTGGAAGCCAACTTTCACGTAGTGGTTAAGTGGATTTCAGATTTCTCTAATTTTTTAAAATCTTTGTGTTTTTTGTATTTGTTTTTATTAAAGCATCTGGGATGAGCAAAAGATACTTGCTTTCAAGCGAGTTTCAGATCACTGCAGGATGTAATGTCTTGTTTCCACTGATGGAAAGGTGAGGGAGCGTTTTTTTGTTAGTAGTGTTGCCAGTGTCGTACATCTTAGAAAAAGGAGAGAGGGGAGTTTCCTGACTTGCTCTAGGGAACGAAAGGCATCTTGACTTTGGGTTGTCCGAGGAATATAGTATAAATAGAACTTGATAATTATCAACTTTTTTTTGCGTATATGGCTTAAGTAAAACCATGTTACAATATGGGGTGATATAGTTTTATTGCCTCTTGTTTGAAGGATGTGTATTTGTGGCTTCACAGCTCAGAAGCTGTGTACTCTGACTACATTTGAAGTGCCAATAAAGCATAATGTGTGGTTTTACTTTGCCCCTCCATCTACATAACATTGCATGCACTTGCAAATGCTAACACATTACAGTAAGGCAAGAGGTCGAGCAATTTCAGTTATTATTTGTTAACAGAATGAACTTAGACAACTGCATTAAATGGTCAAGGGCTTTGTCCATCCCTTTC
>NW_005842229.1:1573880-1582281 GCF_000455745.1 Alligator sinensis
AAGGAAAGCTGTTAATTAAATCATCATTCATTTTTTATCTGATAATGGACTGAAAGGTTAGGACACAGCCAGCCAATACAGCCAAGTTTATGGTTAGTAATGTCTATATTAGAAATAACCCTGATTTGTAGTTTGCTTTCAATGTGGACTTGTATGCAAGAAAAATTCATTTATTAAAAAATTAACAGGGCAATCAAACTTGATTGCTGCCCTAACTTTGCCAGTTTTGGTCACGCCTAATAGGGGAGAAGAGAAATCTGTGGGGTGCATTTGTGGTGGTAGAAAACTGGTAAACTGAAGTTCTGTTTGAGTAAACTTCTTTTGTTACACCAACTGAGCGCATAGCACTCCCCTTGAGTATTCTTGCCTAGAGAATTTTTCCTGTACTATTGCTGTTCAGTTTTGAGTTTGCTTTCTTGGCTTGAAGTTCCCTACGCTCCATAGCTCTCTGGGCTTAGTTTTGTGGTGTTTGTAGTCAAGTAGCATGTCCCCAGTGTACTTTGAACATCCTGCTGAAAGAATGCTACCTACTGTCATCTCATTGTAGTCACTGTTTTGCTTCTCCCTCTCCCACTCTCTTTTTCCCTCCCTCTCCCTCTTTTTCTCTTTCTTCCCTCCCTCCCTCCCCGCTTAAATAATTTGCTGTTAAATGGGAGAAAGCATTTGTGATGATTCAAGTGTCAACAGCCTGTCTCAATCTTAATCTCAAATATTTCAGTGGAATAGCTAAGGGGGTATCAGTGGTTACCCTAAAATAAGTTTATTTTTTTTAAGTGAATGTTATTGGCCACTTCTCTCACTGTATAAACTTCATTGCCCTCTGAAGTGGATCACTGATGTTGGTGTTTTGGTTTCTCAGTGAAGTGTGGCAGTCCGCTGGGCTCTGCTTACCTATACAAGGACTGTCTAGAAATTGTAATCTTCCCTCTCGGGAGTGATGCAGACTTTGAGGAAGTCTAGGGTCAGAAACCATAAGTAATGCTTGTAAAATTTCTGCTACAACAGGGAAGTTAAAACACAAGAAAATACAGTTGTAAAGAAAGAAGATAAATATTTGTGCACAATATTCTAGCTCTACCTACCTGAATGCTTAAAATTGTTATGGAAACGATGTGTGGGGAATTAGATATCTAGGTGAAGCAGCTACTAAACATTACATAGTGTGGTATTGCCTTTTACAATACTGTATTTTTCTCCTAAAAATAAAATTGAAAATAATATACCAAAGGGGGCTAACATCCCCTTAGCTATATTCTGAGATAAATCCTTAGTAGCTTCATTGTCTTCAAATGCGTTGTCATGCTTCAGTGAAGATAAGACTGCTAAACTAGAGAGCAGACGATGTTGCATCACTATATAAAGATACTGAGGCGTGAGACAGTATCACAAAAATGACAGTGTGAGAGACTGATTTAACTGCATTTTGCTCAGTACTTCTTTGCAGCTAAATTCAGTGTTGTTTCCCTCCTAATGGTCTCTGAGAGTGTTTCCCAGCTGTGATAAATTTCTCCATAAGGTAAGGTTCATCATAGGGATTTAAAAAATAAATTTTACTTCCTCTCTAGTAGCTGATAGTGGTTCCTGCCAGAAGCAGGATAATGGATGAGATGGATTAATGGTCTGATTTAGTCGAAAACGGCTGCGTACCTGTTACGTGTCAGTACCTCTCGTGTGCAAATTACGTGCGTTTTATAACACAGCATTTTATTCTTTAGCATCTCTTTTTCTAGGTAGAAATGATCTTTTTAGCTCTAAATTTTTAGACCCTTACAGTTAATGTTTCCTTTCCATTATCATCTTCTCTAGGACGACAGTGATGGGATTCCGTGGTCAGAGGAGAGGGTGGTACGAAAGGTCCTTTATTTATCTCTAAAGGAGTTCAAGAACGCACAGAAAAGGCAGCATGGTGATGGTATTAATGGCAGTCTCAAAACCGTGAATGGTAAGTTTCTTCCTTGGTACCACTGGAAGAGTTTTTCTCTCATTTTTATGCTTGATTTTCAAAATTTGACTGACAAATGTGCAGTTCAGGATTTGTTTTTGAAGTATTTAAAAGGTTCACTTCACCTATATTGACATGTTTGTCTCTGGTGAATTTAAGTATCTATTAGGAATGTATTGGGAACTATGTACTGAGAGAACCTTGCTGCCCTTGGGATTTGAAATAATGTATTCTCAATCTGCACAGTTTTTAACCTTTTGGGCAATTGAGGAAGAATTTCAGACTGTCTTTGGTTGAGAGAGACATGATGCCTTGAAGGGAAAGTGTAAGATGTGGCTCTTATGGACTCATTCAGCTTTGAAAAAAGCTTTATTTCATTTCATTGCACCTAGAAAATGATGGCTAGCAGAGTTCAGGTTTCTGGGCAAGTCAGGTGAAAAGGAAAATACAAACAAGTTTTTGAGAGGTTTTTGGCAGCTTCTTCTCAGTATGAACATGTGCTAGTATGTGCCGCAAATTAGCCCTCACCCTCCCCAAATGCCACTCTGATTCCCTTGCTGTGCCTGATCGGTTGCTTTACTTTCTGCTTCCTTCCCTGTACTCCCTGCCCAACCTGCTACTTTGCCTTCTGCTCTCACCCCTATCTGTCACTCTGCTTCCATCTCCCTCCCCAGTCTGCTGCATGCCACACACATAGGCTGCCTGTGCCACAGGTTGGCCACCCCTGTGCTAATACATTAAAATAGCAGCTGGGTGCTTGCTTGTTACATTATCGTATTTCTGTGCAGCTTGTGCTTTTGCCATGGTGAGTCAAATTTCCCTGTTCTTTAACTGAGGAGCTTGCATATTACTAGCAAAGCAAAAAGCTAGTTGAATGGCTAGTTAAATGCAGACAGACTGTGTATGACCAAGTTATTGCACCACAGGAGCAGCAATGACCTCTTCAATGTGATTAAGAAATACTTTTGATTTCTGAGTTCACTAATAATATCAAATGATCTGAAGGGAAGGAACACTTCAGCCTTAGCACCAAGTCAATAATGAGCATGGAGAAGTACGCAAACCAGCTTTGGCTTTCTTTTTTTTTCCCAACACCTCTGCTTCATTGATCTTCTGTCAAACACAATTTCTTTTGGAAAGTTTCTCATTCTATTATGGGGCTTTTATTTAGTCAAAGGAAAAAAGTCTACAGGCATGAAGCGCAATAATTGTATGTTAGTAAGCTTTGATGATGTGCCAGGTTACAGGATGACTGAGGTTTTTATGGTGTCTGGTTTCTCCAAAGGCAGCTTAGATGAAAAGTGAGTTGGCTGGGAATGCTGTGTCAATGCAGGTACCAGACATGGAGTATGCCACATATTTATTCCAGCAATGTCACGGCTCATGCCTGCAGAGCATGCTTCACTAATTTAGGTTTTTATAGTAGCATACTTCCCCCTAACTCCTATCCCACAAGAAGTGGGTGACTAAGCTTTTCCTGAACTTGTATGACATCCATTCTAATTCCTTCTATTCATGAATTGGTTCCCTAAGCTTCCAGCCTCGGTACTGCTCCATTTCAGGAAGACAACTGTCTTTTGAATATTTTTTAAAATCAGTCTTAGAACAGTGGTTCTCAACCCATGGGTCATGATCCAAAAGTGGGTTGTAAGAATGTATGAAAGGCTCACAAATGGATTCTCCTTTAAAGGAGAAAAATGTGGGAAACCATGGCTTTTCCTTTGCAGCCAGTTCTAGCCTTCAAGGGGCTGCTTGAGGCCTCCCCCTATGCCCCCACACTGAGGGGCTGGGACCTGACAGTGAGGGGCATTGGGTTGGGACTGGCCATCGCTGTTTACAAATTGGTCCTGGTACGAAAAAGGTTGAGAACTGCTGGTTTAGAAGACAGGCTGGCTTTTTTTTTTTAAAAAAATGAGTTTTTGGGAAAGGGAAAAGGATTAATAGTAGTGTGACATGGGAAAGACGAGTAATAAGATTTAAGAACATATACATGTCGTGACATCTTTCAGAACAGATCCATTGCTGCTTTACATAAGCTGTGTGACCAACACTTTCAAATGAGCTAAATGCCTAAATGTGATGTTATGTAAGTGGCTTCCTTTATATTGATACTGAACTCCTGTCAATTTTGTTGAAGAAATTCTGGCATCAGTGGTGCTCAACACGCCTGAAATGCTAAGGCCTTTGTTTAGGCCCCTAGCCTTAGGTTTCCAAGATTTGAAAGTTTATCTTGTACATATAACAAGGAGTAACACCAAATTTTGTCAAATAGATCCTGGGTTGCACAACTCCTTTAACAACTGTGCTGAACTTGCTATGGTGTCTTCAGGTTGTTGCAGGTGGAGAGAACCTTTCAGCAGCCTACAGACATAAGGAGACTGGGAGCTGGGCAGTGATGCTGAGAAGAGCTGGGCAGCTTTTTCCACATCACCAGTCACTAGGTTGTGGGTCACTTACTGAAAGGAGGAGGTACTTTCCCTGATCTTCATCTCGTTGCTGGCATACTTGTAGAAACCCTTGTTATCCTTCATGTCCTTTGCTAGGTGCAACTCCAATTGCTCTTTGGCCTTCCTGATTTCATCCCTTCATGCCTGAGCAATATTCTTACACTCCTCCTTAGTTACTTGTCCAAGTTTCCACTTGTGAGGTTCCTTTTTGTGAGTTAGCTCACTGAAGAGTTCCCTGCTAAGCCAAGCTGGTCTTCTGCCATACTCGCTGGTCTTCCTGCACATCAGAATATTTTATTTCTGTGCCCTCAGAAAGGTTTCTTTAAAATACAGCCAGCTTTCTTGGACTCCTTTCCCCTTCAGACTGGCCTCCCAAGGGATCCTGCCATTTCCTGCGTTGGTCAGGTCTGCTTTTCTGAAGTCCAGGGTCCTTCCTCTGCTGCTCCTTTTTTCTTCTTTTTCTCAGGATTGTGAGTTCGGTCATCTTCTGGTTGATGCTGCACAAGTTGCCATCCATTTTTATATTCCCTACCAATTCTTCTTTGTTTGTGAGCAGCAGGTCAAGAAGAATATGGCTCCTAGCTGGCCTCTCCCAACACTTGCAGCAGGAAGTTAGTCAGAGCATAGGATAACAACAGGATAGCCTTTAGCTACAATGTGCCTGTGCTTTATAGATTATCTTCCAATGTGTGGGAACTTCAGAAGGAGTCTTTTCCATCAGTTGTCAGAAAATCCTTTGTAGTTCTAAATGGAATAGTCTAATTCAGCTTGTGGAAACAGGGTTGCACACTGAAAAACCCGAAGGATATGCATTGTGATTTTGATTATTACTGCCTGTCATTTGTGATCAGATTTTCATAATAGAGTCTGGGGTTTGGAATTTGTATACCAATTTTCAGAAGTATTCTCCTAAGAGGAAAGCTAATTCCCATGGGAAATGGTTTTTTCCTTTTGTTGCTTTGAATGTGAAATATGGCTGTAAAAAAAGCAATAAAGAATATGATTATTGCTTGCATTGTGTTTTAAAAGTAAATTCACTATCCTCAAAAGAGTAGCTCGTAGAAGCTTGCTTTTACATTACCGTTCATAAACAGTAAAAGTACAAAAGATCATTTTTTGTTCAAGATGATCAGAAATACCAACCTGTAAAGATGACAGCGTAGTCCTTGAAATATTCAGATGTGTATTGTATTGTCAATGGCCTTAGGTTAGTCTTACAAGGATGATGAATGAAACCATCTCTAAATGTGTTGTATTGGTTAGGACTAGTGAAAAACACAATCTAATTAATTATGAATGTTAAAGTATAGGATAGAAGATTTTGGTTGATGTTGAGCTCAAAGGCTTAATCTCCAGGTATTTTTCTCTTTAAAGCTTTAAAGTGTTTCTTGATAATAGTGGATGTGATATTTTGTTCTGTTTTGTTTACTTCATCTTCCCTGAACCTTAGGGCTGTGAGAAATTTCTTTCAGTTTAGTGAGATTTAGATACATGCTAGGAATATCTTCCTGTGCATATATTTCAGGTACCCCAGTCAGTGCTTTTAAAAATGCAACAAAGTGCCAAAGTGCAGTGGTACAGTTGAGTATAACCCAGTGCCAGCAACCAGTTAAGTAAGCATATCAATTTGGAATATTATTTAATTTTTTTCTGGTCTCTATACCTATTAAATTGCCAAGGCTAGAATTGGGATTATGCAAATCATTATTTTAAATAATATGAGGCTCACTTATATTTGTGCAGGATTTCTGTATAATCTTTGTATTTTTTTATCTAAATTTTCAAAAGAGCAAGTCAAAAGTCTCTCTCTCATGCACATTCAAGATTAAATAACAGCTCTCTTGCACTCTCAGGAACCTGGGTTGGGTACTACTGAAAATTCCCAAATCTCTTTTCCTTTCTTTGTTTTTACCATATATTTCATTTGAGAAATTTTAATTCTCTCGAAATTGTTAATTGTTTGAGAGAGGTTCTTTCTGAGTTATCCATGAACAGATGCAAAGATCCTGCAGGCCATAGAATGCCCTTGGCAACACCTGTCCAATGCCACTGTTTTCAGAGGATGCTGTCATTACAGCTTTCAGTGGTATAAGGCAGGGGTCTCCAGCCTGTGGACCAGATTGAGTCTGCAAGGCCATGTAATCTGGCTTCCCTATTTGTCTGTCTGAAAATTTGACTGCAGAGGAGCAGTGACCTGTAGGGAGCCCTACGAGCCAGATGACAGAGTCCTGCATGCTAGATTGCTCTGGGGCACCATGGAACTAACACATGAGGTTGGGTTGGCGCACAGGATCACACCAGTATGCTGACCCCATGCTGGGTCAGGCCTGTGAATACTGACCCCACGCATGGTACTTGGCCTGTGGACCAGCTCTGCACCACTTGGCCGGCCTGTGTGGCCAGATGCGTGAGCACTGTCAGTGCTCTAAGGAAATTAGAGGAAATGTTCTCTTTAAATTAATCCTGCCTTTCATTTTTTCCAAAAGTTAGAGACTGCTGTCATCCTATGACTCATTACTTTGAAACATCATTTCACTCTCCTCCTAGGAAGAGCTGCTGTTGTCCCTAAGTCTATTTATAGTTAAAGTAATTCTGAAAATAACTTCACCTGCCAGCAGTCTTTTACTGTTAATTGTGGATGCGAGAGGGTAAGAAAGATGATGTGTAAATGGCAAGGGTAGCTGTGCAGTCTGAGGAGACAAAAATTAATAATAATACATTTGTTAAAGTTGCTGAGAAGAGGCCAAGAAGAGACCAAGGCCGTGAAAAACAAAATTATGTATAATACCAGAAAAGAAATACAAAGCATTAACCAAAGGGGAGTGGCTGATGGGTTTTGGAGATGCTGTTCTCAGTTGTTGGTTGGAAGGACAATTGCTGTGTCATGAGAGTGGGTAAGGATGTGGGAAGTAGTAGATTTTGCAGATAAGAAATAGAGGATTTGAAGCAAAAGGATAGAGAGGATTAAATTAAAAAGTGTATATAGGAGAAAGGAAACAAAACCAGAATCCAAGGGTAGGAAAATAGCACTAGTATTGGTAGTGGTAAAATTAAATCTTGCTCAGTACAATACTGTAGAAAAGGTTGAAAAGCCAAACAGGGTGGTGGGGAGACACTCAACTCATAAATAGAAAAATGCTTTTGATTAATTTTAGTCGTTAGCCTGTTTAACAGTTCTTTTGGTTTGCATCTAACAGTAACAATTAATTGGACTGGATGTCAAATCTTGAAAATAAATCCTTTCCTGTCTACAACAGAAAACAACAAGATTATATTATTCAGGGTCATCTTTGCTCTAGTTTAGTGGCTAAAACATATTTTTTTTTCGCTAGTGTCAGCAATGTAGACCAACATGCTGCAGCCTGGGGACGAGCAAACTGCATTTTGTTCCGTCTCCTACAGCAATAAAATTGCCAGCTAAATTCAGACCCTGGACTCTTTTTATAGCTGATGTATGCAGCAGGAGGAGCACAGCTACCCTTTCATATATATGGTAGAGCTTGCAGTGCTGTCAGAAATCATAGTCTTTGTCAATCTCTGTATTTAATTTACTTCTTTCAATCATTTTTATAGAGTAGCTTTTCTGGCTAGAACCACATGAAGTCCCTACAGTTTTATATCTAGATACACCAGGATTTCATGTACCCTGAACTCACTATATGAAGATACTTGACAGAATAGACATTTGCTAGATAATCAGATTTGTTAGGCTCTTCCTGATATAACATTGCATCTTGGACTGCAGAACACCCATTTCTTTGGCATACAGATAGGAATGAATATTTTTCTGCTTTATGCAGACTGTAGATGATGAGATTTCATGAGGAAGTTGAGAGTCAGAAAGTGGGCTGAAGCAGTACTCTCCAAACTGCAACAAGTTGGGGAATATGCAGAGCAGTTGGTGGTGGTCTGGCTGTTGCTGACCTGGTTCTTGTTTGTAGCTGCAGAAGAAGCTAAAGATACCATATATGTTTTAATAGTTCTACTGTTCTGTGCACACAATTGATGCAGG
>NW_005842229.1:1582292-1604386 GCF_000455745.1 Alligator sinensis
CAGGAATGCTTTGGGATTCTAAGTGACCTGGAAACTGGACCATAATGCCATCTGTCTAGTAGGCAGGGGTTCATACTAGGAAAAGGTTTGAAAACGTCTGTTTTACAGCCTTGTAACGTTATATTTAGGACATGTTAATTGTATTTAAAAGTGGGCATCTGCGCATTCGAACAGTAAAACAAGTGCAAAGTGTAGTTGCATTATGCTATACGTGATTGTATCACAGCAAAGTTAGGACTTCTCATGTGAGGAGTATCTCAAGTTTGCATTAAGTATCGTATGCACTTGGATACAAGATGGGAGCTTCCCTCCCATTCAACATCCAGCAAGAAAAGCCCCTCATCTTGGATCTGAGTACAAGGCAGGGGGCTGTGGCTGTGGCCCTGGCCTGAACCAAGTTTGGCTGCAGCTGCTGCCCCCTCCTTCCCAGCTACCTCTACACCCTCCCTCCACATTGCTGCTTAGCCTCAGTCATGTCTCCGGCTCTGGCTCTAGTCTGGGGCACAGAGCATGAGATGGCTCTAGCCCCTGCCTGTCCAGGCATCAGTGACAGTGGTAATTGAAGCTATGACCCCAGCACACTACACTTAGAGATCATAGTGCACGTTACTATGCAACTTCTCAGAACACATTCAGACTCTTAATGCGGCATGATGAAATGCTTATGGTAATGCTAAATAAATGATGTGCTAAGTGTCCCATGTAAAAAAGGCCCTTAGAGTATGGGAGCAATATGGGGAAGAAGGCAGCAACAGAAGGGAATAGTCTGTTGGACAGATGTGAAGAAAGTCCTCTTCCTTCCAAAAACTGGAAAAGAGAATGAGAGGCATTAAGCAGTCAAACACATGACCCATGAGCCAGATCCACCCCCCAGAACCATATGATCCGGCCTGTCAGTTGCTGGACCAAGCCTGTGTGTCGGCCCAGGCCTGGTACGCTGTGTACAGTGTGAGCTGGACCTCCTGTAGGCATGTAAGAGGTCTAGCACAAGGTCAGGCCAAAGTGCCACATGTGGCCTGCTCACTGGCCCCTTGAGTCGCGTGCAGTGCTGAGTCTAGCCCCCACACCCTGTGCTGGCTCTGGGGGCCCTATGCACAGTGAGCTTCCAGGCTGGTGCATGCTGCATACAGCGCACAGGCCTGGACTGGCACAGGGTGCACCTCCCTGTGGCACCCTGCCAGATCCAGAGCCAGCACACGGGGCTCCATGGAGTGTGCACCCAATTGTGCCACACACTTCAACCCTTGGGCCAGCACAGGGTGTGCACTGCCTACGGTGTGTGGGCTGAACCTGGCACTGCTTGTGCACAGAGGGTCTAGGCTGCATACAACATCCCAGACTGATTCTCTGTGCTGCCTGCAGAACCAGGTCCAGCCCAAGTGCCACGAGCAGCATATGCTTTGTTCCGGCCCTGGGGGCTGATGTGTGCTGTGCGTCTGACCTGGCACTGCGGTTGCTCCCCAGAGGGTTGATCCCAGTCCAGCCCACAGACTCTCTCAGGGATGTTCATCTGGCCCCTGGGGCCAGATGAGTTCAACACCCCTGTTTTGGGAAGGGTTTCTTGTGGGTTTTTAGATAACATAGAGTCATAGAAAATGAGGGTTGGAAAGCACCTCAAGAGGTCATCTAGTCCAACCCCTTGCTCAAATTAAGACCATCCCCAACTATATCATCCCAGCCAAGGTTTTATCTAGTTGGGTCTTAAAAACATTCAAGGATGGAGAGTCCACAGTCTCTCTGGGTAACCTGTTCCAGTGCTTTACTACCCTCCTAGAGAGAGTTTTTCCTTATATCCAACCTAAACTTCCCTTGCTGCAACTTGAGACCATTGCTTCTTGTTCTGTCGTCTGCCACCACTGAGAACAGTCGAGCTCCATCTTCCTTGGAACCAGCATTCAGATAGTTGAAGGCTGCTATTAAATCCCCACCTCAGTCTTCTCTTTTCCAGACTGAATAAGCCCAAACATACCCACCAAATATCTGATTAGTGCATGTTGATTACTGATCTTTACTAATCTTTATTAAAATCTTCAAGAGCAGGCAAAGGGATTAAAAGCTAGTGTAAATGTGAGTACATGATGTATAGTTGCAGTACAATACTCTGTCCCAATGACAGTACTGCTGATATCACACTGACCATTCAACAAGTTCCTCACCTTATTGATAAGGGGGAATCTGTTCATTAAATCCCCTGGGGTTTGTCTTGCATAGCAAACAGCAAGGGACATAACAGATGAGTCAGTAGGATGGGCATGGAAATATGCAAAATAGAAAACAGCAAAATAACAAAAGTAAAAACAGCATCAGCTGAGACAAAGATGTCTTTCAGACCAAATGTACCTCTGCTTGTTTGATTATTGTTTTAGAAAGGACTTTATGTAAACCAAAGGGAATTTTATTTTGTGAAACCATATGCATACACAATCATCTGTGCTTACCCATGAGTAAACTTTTTCATTTTTAGGGTGGTTTTTTTTCTCTGTTTTTTTTACTAGTGTTGTAAACTATACTTTCTGGAATATTTCCAAAACGTTCAGGGAGGAAAAACATTTTTTCAACCTCCAGAGCTCTTAGATTAGTGTTTTTATTCTTAGCCCCTATTGCTTTTTTTTGTTTGTTTCCTCAATAAAGGGGGCATTTTAGAAATGTTTTACCTTCTAAAACTGTGAAACTAGTTTGGTTGTTGAAACTAGTTTGGTTGTTGACCCAACAGAATGTTTTTAAATCCATTAAACTGTGTTTAATCAGTACAGATGTCATGTATGCTATAAAACCTTCTCATGTCAACACAGGCAGTAAAGTGGCTTTAAAAAGTAAAGTTTAGTGACAGATGGCTATAACCACAGATGAGCACAGTGAGTACTACTGTAAATTTCCTGACACAACTGCCAAGATACCTTATTCCTGACCTTGAAGTACCCTGCACTACCTGTGTCCTTATCATTAGGCCTTTTTAGTAACCAGGTTGCCAGTCAGCACAGGTTGTGAATCTTTTATGTGACATGAAAACAGTCTGAGTACTACCATAAATTCCTACTGCTGAATTTCAGTTGTGACCCAATCCACGTTTTAAAACATGTATTTTACAGCCAAGTTTTTAAGCGCTTGCAAATGAACAAAATATAGACCATTTGATTAGCCACGTAGGCATGAACTACTCCAGTACAATATTAACAGTTAATGAGTTTTATCTTTATTATGACTAGCTGGGATCCAGTATTGGAGACAAATGAGGAGTCTGCTTCCAGGATGAGTTGATCAGGGTATCATTCTGGTCATTCTTAATGAGTTCCTTTCTCTTGCCCCATTTTAAGTGAATTTTAGTATCGGTGAAAGTTGTCCGAATCATAGTGTTACAGAGGCCTTCACATAAGCACCCAACAAGATACAGCAGTGGCATGACAGTATGAAGTCCCTCTTTGCCATTGTGTCAAATCGTACCTGAAGTGGCCATCTCCTAAGTTAAGAGCAATTAAATTTGCATGATTATCAATTCTCTTGCGGCACAGGCAAGATTACTGGCAAAAGTTCCAGCTACATTAAGGATTGTGTGATGTCAAGACCTGTCCACTAAGCGGCAAGCTCATTCTAGATAAGCTACTGAACACGCAAGGCTTTTTTTTGTTGTTGTTGTTGCTTTTTTTTTTCTCTCTCTCTTTTTTGAGTTTGCTCGGAATTTCCTGTGCTTTGTTCTGCATCTGTTTTGAAGACTGTGCATCTTTGATAGGGTTCATCTTATTTTCTTTATTTAGGCTATATGCTACTGTGTGTGTGTGTGTGTGTGTGTGTGTGTGTGTGTGTGTGTGTGTGGTGGGGTGCTGGGGGTGGAGAAGCTGAAAGGAGTGAAAGGAGCTCAGCTGGAACATTTCTTTTAGAATCCCACAGAGAAAAGAGCTGGCAAACTCAGACCCTCTGCATCTGACTGACCTCTATTATGAGTTAGCTTTTAGCTCTTGGCTTCCCAATCAGGCAGGTGCTAGTTTTCTCCCCAAGGATTCACCTCTATCGTCCGTTCTGCCTAATGCTTTCTCTGGAGCCAGGACCACACTGCCCCACTCCCTTTCATTTACTCCTTTGCTTTCTTCCATCAGTTGGCTTTAGCAGCAGTTGATCTAATGATATTTTTTTTAATTCAGTATTTGTTTGTCCCCTGAGATCTTGCAAACAGACATCAGAGAGGTGACTCAAACCATGACTTGCTACAGTTCATCAAGGTCCCCTCAAGAGCAGATCTCTTCCTAGAGCACTTTGGAGTCATACAATGGTGTCTTTTGGATTTTGTAAATAGGGAGACCTCTACAATGTTCTTGGCTAATTATTAAAACTACTGCTGTTTGTTGCGGTTGCTAAGCAGCTCAGCATTTTTGTATCCTGCCTGTACTGGGTGTGGAGGTTGAACAAAGCCTAAAACATGGTTTCGGAAGAAAGTGCATACCTGTGTGCAATATTTATCCCTTTAGTCTGGTTTCTCAATCTTCTTTATAGAATGATCTCTTTAGAAACACTAAAAGCAAAGCCAAAATTGAGCTTAGTCTTCTGGTTGGTGGCCTGGCAGCATGGTACTTCTCCAAGAATAAGAATCGTGCCAGTTTGTTTTAACATGATGGTTTTTCAGGGTAGTATGGGAAGTACAGGAAGGAAACTTCTACTTTTCTGATGCTGTTTGTACTTTTACTGCTTTTCTTATATCCGGGAATAAGCCAGGATTGAAATATGTTGCCACTTCTTCTTTATATCTTCTCAAGTATGAGTTGAAGACTGATTTTTGTGTAACTGAATCGATTCTGTTGAGAGGGACCAAGTTTGCTTTAGAGAGAGCTCAGTTCCCAAGCCTAAGAGTTCTGAAGAGAGAAATCCCAAATGCCGTTTTAGCTTTGGTCAGAAATGACCTTTGACAGTTGAAGTGGCCAGTCTGTTGTTAGGGTAGGTGAACTGGCATGGCAGATTGCAACTTTAGGTTTAAATGCATATTTCCTGTGTTTACATAAGCTAGCATCTTTCCCCACTTAAAGTGTGATCCTCATAGCTTGTTAATCAAAGGAATTGTGTGAAGAACTGTAATCTAATACATTCTTCCTTTAGCCCAGGCATAATCTAGATATGTTCATAATTCAATGAATGCTTGATAAAAGTTCACTTTTTGCCATCCTGGAAAGCAAACCAGTCAAGTTGGTGTATAAGGTTTTGAAGGTCAGCTGCTGTCCAAAGCATAACATGCGCCTGCCTAAGTACTCCTGCTGATGTAAGTAGAAATGGACCGGCGACGGAAGCGTTGCCTACCACACAGAATTCTTTATCTCCAAGTAACTGATATAAGAGATCTGCCTCTAATGTCCTAGAACAAGGTTTCTTAATAGGAACTTAACCATGCAGAACGCTGAACTGAAGTTCTGTCCTGTGTTAGACACTTATTTTTTAGATTAATTAAACATAAGCAACCCTTTGACTTGGGTATAACAAAGATGTCGTTGTTTATTTTTATCACCTTTGTATTTCCCTCATGTTAGATAATCCATAGATGAATAGGGGAAGTTCAGGGCATTGCCTGCAGACTTCAGTTTTATAGAACATAAAACGGTCTTGTTCCTGCTTTCCTTGCCATTATTGGATATCTGGATGACACTGAATCTTTCTGGCTAGGAATGACTGCCAACTGAATTTCTATATAGAAGGTCTCAAAACCTCTTGAACTGCTAGGTAGAATAGACAAGAGAGTTTTCCTCAACTTTGTCTATCTCCTGTGATAAGACAGGAAGAAGTTTTACTAATTGGGTGCAAGGTAGACTTTTGTTTTGATGAAGGGTGGGTTTTAACTTTGAATTCTGATTTAGCACTGTGTGAGGAGTAGATGGCTAGTAAACAGGAAACTGACTTTACTGTACATTGCATCTTTTTTTTTTTTTTTAAACCAAAACATTATTCTTTTAGGGGAGAATAGCAAACTAAAGCCCTCTTCGGACATGTTGAAAATAAAAGAGCTTACTGTTGAATTCTATACAACCTAAATGTTGATTCTGAACTTCTAAGTCTGCAGTTCTCTCACTAGAGCCTATGGTGTTCCTTGTATTGATTTTAGAAAGGATGATGAGGGGTGAGATGGCAAAACTTCAGGATGACACAAAAATAGGCTAGTTAATACTAGAAGTCAAGATTCCTGCTAGTCAGTTCAGTCTGTAGGTCAAGATGCCTGCTGATTGTACAACCCAAGTAGCAAAAACTGTCAGCGACACCAAGAGATTTAGCCTCCAGAGTGATGTCAGGTTCTTTCACCCCTTGATACATAATCACTTTTCTTGAGACCTAATTGCCATCCTGAATCTCTTGCTTGATTCACAAAATCTGCCCAAGAAATTTTGCAGGGAAGATTTCACTGTGGGCAACTAAGGCCATGTCATCTGCAAACAAGAAATTTCTCAGAACCAGTTCTTTCACTTTGGCTTTGAATCTAAACCTTGCAGTGTTGACCAAGTCTACACCTAGTCTGGTTCAAAGATAAATGCCATCATTGCCTTTCTTGAATAGATGAAGCAGGAATGAAAAGTAAATGTTAAAAAGCATAGGAGCTAGGACACACCCCTCTTTCACCCCGTCGTTGATATCAAAGGCATTTGATTCTTTGATTTTATACACTACATTTGCCTTCATACTTTTATGTCCAGACTGTGGAATAAACTCCCTCCAGAGGTGGTGCAGTTGTCTACCCTGGAAATCTTCAAGAGGAGACTGAATGGTCACCTTGCTGAGGTCCCCTGACCCCAGTTGTCTTTCCTGCCTGGTGGGGGGGGAGGGGGCTAGACCATCCCCAACTAAATCATCCCAGCCAAGGCTTTGTTTAGCCAAGGGTTAAATGTCTAGGAGCATCAATCAGACAAGGTTCTTTGGGTGAATCTGATATCTTTTATTAGACCAACTTAAATAGTTGGAAAAAAAGGAGTATCAAGTCATTGCCTCTAATTTGTATAGGTCTCCAAGCCCTACTTATTTTACTGGGGTTTTAGGTAACACTGACAGGTTTTGGTACCACCACTGTGTATAATGCATTGATGTAATCATGTATCCCCTTCTAGATTTGAATATCACAAACCACACTATTTCTGGCCCTATATTAACTGAAAACAGAATTGTGTACTCTACTAGAATTAGATATTAAAAGTAGGTACATTACTCCTTCAGCCCAGTACTGCATCTGCTCTGAAAATTTTCCATTCTGTCACTTTCCTTTCAACCATCTTTTCTACTTGAGAAATGCAGTTAAAAAATTACTGAAATGAGAGATCATTCCCCCACCCCTTTTTTGTTGCTTTGTAGCCTTCTCTCCTACTGAAGAAGGTAAAGTCTCATGCGGTTAGTCAGTTCAGGGGCTTTCTGCTTGAGATATTAAACAACAGAGTTGTTGTATCTTGTTTTGCATCGACATAGCTGTCATCTACTATGTACCATGTTTACTTGAATCCAAGATGAGATTATTTTCCCCATTCAACATGGGACGGGGGGGGGTGGGGCTTGTCTTGGATTCAAATACAGTAGAGGCAGGGTGCAGGTGGCTGCTGGGTCTCCATCTCTGGCCCCACAGGCCAGGGGCAGAGTCAGAACTACAGCAGCTGCCTGCCCCCTTTGCCTACTGTCAGGCAGGTCTCCTGTCAGGCAAGAGGGGCACAGGGCGCACTGGGAAGTGGGCAGGTTACAGGGGGGGCCAAGTAGTGGGGGCTACTTGCCTTCCTGTCATCGCTTTTCCCACTGCAGTGGTGGCGGAAGAGGTGACTTTAAGATGACCCTCTGATAATTTTGATTCTATACATGGAAAATTATAACAAATTTATAAATTTTCCATGTATGGAATCAGTTTTTTTGTGGGGGGGTCATCTTAAATTCAAAGTTGTCTTGGATTTGGTTAAATACTGTATATGTTAGAGAATTTTAGGAAATAACATGCAGACATAGCGTGGATGGTGGTCCAGATACTGGAAACGCTTAGAGACCTGCCTATACTATGGCTTCCACAGTGTGGTCATGGTGAGCTGACCTTGTTAGGTAACCATAAGAATCTGTTACCTAAATGTTATTAAGGCAAGCAAGGCCTACGCTTTAAGGGCTAGGAATAGCACCTGATGTTAATGTTCAAGAGGTGTTGATGAATCAGTGCTGAACATGTTCAGTGCCATTTCAAGAAAAGCAATGAAAACCTAGTTATAGATTTCTGAAACAAGCCTGGCTTTGTTCTGTATTGTAGAAAAAACTGTGCTCTCTATCAGTTTAGCTACACCCATTGTTGATGGCCATTTGTCAGCTGTATTTTTATATTCTATAGTGCTGGTTCTCTTATGAAATGTATTATGGAATTTCTACTTCGTAAATCACTACAAGATTGATCTGTAAAATAGCTCTCAGAAAAATTCTGTTTCCACACTATAAAATGATGAATGTGTCCATTTCTTCTTGTGTTGTTTGTCTTTTATTTCATAAGGAATTTCTCCCTTCTCTTTCTTCTGTTCCTCATCTCTCCTTTCCCACCATAAGTGGGGGAATTTTTTCTCACTTTTGTTTTTCTTGTTGTCTTATCTCAGTTCCAGCCTTCTTCATTCTTTCTCTCTTTCTAAGTTTTGCAAAAGTTCCTCTCTTCCTGCATTGTGTGCTCCCTTCTGCCTGTTGATTGCTTTAAAAAAAAAAAAGATTTTGTGGGATTGGATGGACTTTGTTAGTTGTGGCACCTTGCTGAAGCCATGTCGCATATTTATGGACCATCCTGACTGTGAGAGCACATTGGTTTTAGAAATAGGTTCTCTGAATTCTAATGCGCCCTGGTGATGTGCTGGCAAGAGGCATCGGTGAAGCATACCAGCTCAGTTGGAGCCCTGACTGTATGTTAATGCTTTAACTTATAATTAGCCATATTACATTTCAATTTTCTGAAAGGAACTATTATCAAATAACACTCCATCTGTTTGAAATCTCAAAGACACATAAGGAATGAAAGCTTAGTGCCTATTATGCTTTCATCTTTCAGAAGCAATCCCTATCTCAACATCTTGACCTACATTTTCTTTTTACCCTCTCCAAGAGACAGTGTGTGGATTTAAAGTCTCAGAAGGGAGGTAAAGATTTTTTGAGCGTATTAACACACAGTTTGGGGTAAAGGCAACGTGGCCTACATGTCCTCATTCTTTTAAATACTTTATTTCTTTAAAGTGTTCCCTCACTGCCTGTAAGGCAGAGTTAAGATTAGGTGTGGGGGGAAGTTAAAAAGTGCACCCCTCTATTCCTCTGTGCACATACTACTTTCATGTGTCCAGCTACTGCCAAAATCCACTCCTGGCTCTACATTTCAGAAAAAGGAAAAACATAATAGTCCCTCCTGAATTCCCTTGCTGTTATCCTGCTTTTGAGCTGGGATCCGGTAATGCGCTCTCTCTCTTTTTTTAAGGCAGGGTTTCAACACTTTAAATATTTGCTTTTATGTGTGTGCTTTAACCCAGTGTTTGTGCTTACATTCACCATTGCACTTTTCATAACTGTTTTCTATAAGCCTCTTGCCCCTGTCACTGTGATACTATTTGCCCCTTCCCGGGGTAGCAGCATAGGTCTTGGCGGGTTAACGTCGTACCAGAATGTTTTTGCATTTAGATGGTGAGGGCAGGCCTTGTGGACATGGGTGACTGGTGCCTCCTGGCTCTGGAGGGGCACCAGCTGCTGATCACTGGCAGGGGAGGGGTCCCCTAGCAGCCGATCGCTGATGCTAGTGAGAACGCGGGCAGCACATACAACCCCTATGGCCCCAGTCTCTGTCTTTTGTACCTGGGCCCTCTGTGGACCGTCCTTTGTTGTACTGTTACTCCTTTTTTTTACCTAATAAACGTTCATTTAAAAAAAAAAAGTCTATTAGCTCCCTTGTCTGTGTGGAGTTAAATCTTGTCCTTTGCTGCATGGGTGTGCTGGGACAAGGAGAGAGGCTGTAGACAATATCCTCTCTCCCCTTCTCCCTTCCTAGCCCCTGCTACCAGAGCTTTTAAGTGGGAAAATGGAGAGGGAGACTGACTTCCCAGCGAGGTGCCCTATAGCCCAGTGTACAATACTTAGATCTGAGGAACCAAAACCCAGGCTAGGGATCTAAAGGTTCAAGACTCAGACCAAGTTGGTGACTCGGGTGGAGATTCCTTACAATTGCACGTGGTAGACTTTATGATTACACTTAAGCAAACAGGTACACTTGGGTTTTTTTAATGCCCAAAGGGAGAAAACATCCTTTAAAATAGGTTTCAATATGTTACTTTTGATTGCTCATTTTACATGGTGTCTGACTGAAGGTGGAGAGATGTTTTCCACAGAAGGAAGGCAGCATCCCAACTGGGCACCCAAGAGGCCCGGAGAAAAAAGGATATTGGTTTGCTATGCTAAGTGGTGTATTACTCATACCAAGCTCATGCCAGTCATAGAAATGATATTACATTACATTATAGCAGCCCTAGTCAGGGCACTGTACAAACAGAGAACGAAACGGTGCTAAACAAATGTGATTTTTCCAGAAGAAAGCCTTTTTTGAGGGATCCTACAGATGTAGAAGTCCCTTGTCCTGTTTTTAAGCATCTGTGAAGTATGTGAGAAGATAAAATGTACTCACACCTTCTTATCTATTCACCCCCTTTGCCTTCCCATTAACTTGAATGGCCCACAATTAACTTAATTACACATGATTCCAGGAACAAGTCCGTCAGGCTGTAAGCTCCTGCTGGCCACCTACTGGAAGAGGGGCAGCAATGAAGCTTGGAAGGGCTACATGTATAAATGGCTGCACCACTCCCGTTTTGATTAAAACCCAAGACAGGCAGGAGCACCTTAAATAAGACATCCCTTTACAGGCAAAGAGAGTTTTTGGCCATGTATTCTGTTTCTCTAAACTTTGTGGGGTCTTTACCTGGCATGGCTTGGGGTGGCCAGGGCAGCAGCCTTGGGCACTGGGGAGAAGGGTGAAAAAATAGCAGCTGCCACTGCAGTCGCATGCCCATGCCATGGCAGCAGCCAAAAGTCACCACTGCCTCTCTCCCTGGCATTAGGTTAACTTGTTAGCCTCTAGGCCTCCCTGCCCGATTCATCATTTACACCAGAAGGATGGTACTGATTAACTTCTATGTGGCTGGCACCACTTTTTCATCTTCATCCAACCATCTCTGGCTCCAGTTTGTACCAAGTGTGGTTCCCGCTTGATGCAGATTCCTCAGTGGCCTTTAATCCTATAAGGATGCACACCCAGTTTCTGTCCTACTAGACAGACCAGATCAGCCCGTTTTTATAACACATTGAAAACATGAAGTGCTATGTATGCATGCAGCAATAACAGTAGTGTATACCTGTCTTTGTAACTTGTTTGGTCAGGGTGGTAGTACTTTGAGGCTGCCCATAGATGTCTTGAGATTCTCTGAGAGAGAAAAATGGGTGTGGAGAGCCAAAGGTGCTTGCCTTAACTGATTTATTTTGTGTGGGTTTTTTTCACAGTTAGTATGCATCTTTTACTGTACTTGGTGTCATAAAATATACAGAAGGCCTCAAGGTATTTGCTTTAGTGCTTTTATTTCAGTGTCATGTAACTTCATAGAAAAATGAGGTTGTCAGGGTTTATTTGAAGTTTAGTTGTATAAATCCAAGCCTAAATCCATTTTTTTTCAGTCACAATGATGTAATAACATTGAATATGCATGTAAAAGCTTTTGAGTGTGTTTTTGGTTTTATGCATTATTTGCTTCCTGCCTTCTCCCACATGTGTGCCCCCATTCCCCCCCTGCCTCCCAAAAGCCTCTGTGTATTGTACTGCTTTTTGTATCTAAACAAGAAGCAAGTCACATGCTACCAACTGTAAATTACAGTGAGGAGCACGAATAAGAAATTAATTCTGTGGAAGCGCTGTCTAAATAAATCTTGCCATCTTTGCCCAGTTTTAAGAAAATAAACACAGTCCTTTAAAAATTAGACTTAGTAGTATTTTATCTAAACTGATTACTCAGAAAGTCAGTGTACTTTTTCTATTGACAAACGATCCCCATCACTTCTATCGAGTAGCAAGTCTTTTAATTTGGTGCGTTTTTACCTCCACTGCTCTCCTGAAATGTGAGCAAAAAAGCTTTTTCATGTTAGTGCAATATTTAAGGGCAGTGGGATTTCTTTAAATCCTTAGGAAAAAAAAATCTCCTTAACACTTCAGAACTACTTTCTCCAGTGTCAGATTTTCAAATGGCTGGCCCCCTGCCCTCCACCCTAATCTGCTCCCCCTGCAGTTCATCTGTAGAGATCTTACTAAAGGAGAGGTGAGGGTAAGGTTAAGCAGTTGGCTGCAAGTACTACAAATAGAAATGAAAATTGCTTTGCATATGAGGAACGTTTCTTAAAACCTGTAACATCAATGGCAATGCATGTACTTGTACTTCAGAGGATTTTATTAATCTTTATAAGAATAAGGTAGATTTCGTAAGTAAAATCAGGGCACTCTGCACACTTACCCAAATCTTTGGCAATCTATTGCAGTCTGTATTATCCAAAGCCTTTGCGTGTAAGCTTGTGTCACTCTGGATTCGACCTATGCCTAGTTCCCATGACGAGATTCTCAAAGATTAAGTGACCACTGAGCACGGCTTCTCTTGCTTTGTTTCCTCATTTTCTCTCAAGTCACTGATCACATTATTATCAAATGACACTGCAGTGCCAGAGCCAATCTAGGAGAATGCTTGTTTCTTCTAAGCGTGTTCTTCGCAGCTATAAATTTATTTCCTGGTGTTTTCTCTGAATTGCACGTGCCCAGCAGGTAGACAACTGCTGTGCAAGACATCAGACAGTCCCTTCCCATTTCTGTCAGAATCGAGTGCGAGAGGTACTAGGTAATTCTTACCCTGGGTAAGGCTTTAAAACTAAACAGAGGCGCAGTGTGTTACACCCTTTGCATGCATGTATGACAACATTAATTCATTCACGTTGGCTTTTCATATTGCACTTGCGATTTCAGTACTTGATGATTGGGCCTAAATACTTTAATGTCATAGTTGCATGTTATATAGTTTCAGTTATTCCAAGATTAATTTTCCAAATTAACTGTGAGGGTAGGGAGGGTCAGTCAAAACTGGCATGACAACTTGCCAGCTTAGGCATGAAATCTATTTATCTGACCTTTATGATGGTGATGAGATATTTTACTCAAGCATTTATTTACTCCAAAGAAGAGAGTGAATGCAGTTTTCAAGGTTAAATTACAGGAAGATTTTTTTCAGGCTGTTCTTGAAGATGTATTCTGTTACCATATCAAAAATACACTAAAACCTACATTGGCATCATTATTTATGATGCAGACGAAAAAAATATGTGCAAAACTTCACTATCACATTAGGTACGTACAAAGCTGATGATAAGAAAGGAAGAGGGGGACCCCAACAGTTTGGAGTTGGGTGAAATTCAGGATGCTCATCGAAATGTTGCACAGTTATATGGCCTCTAACCATCCTTTTTGATAGGCTGTAGCTGTTTCTTCTCTTCTGTTGCCTTCTGGGAAACTTTGGCTAGGTGAAGACCAGAAATAGGACATTGCTTTAGGCAAGGTAACATAAAGAAATGATTTGGCTTGGCAGAAAGTAAGAAGACATCCTGGGTTTCCAGTAATGCCAACTCTTGTGAAAAAATCCTGAGACTCGTGATTTCCAAGTCAAATTAACTCTGACTCATGATCTAGGGAGAGCACCCTCAAATCTCTGAACTTTTTTTTCTGGCCCATGTAGAGAACGCTCAGCTGGTAAGTCTGTGGAGGGGAAGTGGGGAGGGGCAGATCGAGGTCCCTACGCTGAGGAAGGGAGTGGGGCAGGGGCTGGGGTGAATGGAGCCCTGGGGCTGGGGTGGGTCATTGGACATAGCCATGGGCAACTCATCCAGAGGCACAGAGGGGAGGGGCAGCTCCTTGCCACTGCACACCCCCAGGGAGGCATGGAGGGCACGTGACCCCCAGATTTGTGCACAGGGCAGAGGTAGGCTGTGGGCTGCGGCTCTGAGCCCTGCTGCCTTTGCCCTGGGAGCCACGTGATGCCAGTGTGCCTCCTGCCACCCGTCAGGCAAGCAGGGGACACACAGCATGGCCAGCGTGAGGCTCCTGGGACAAACTTTGTCCTAGGAGCCACATGCTAGCCATGCTGCGTGTCCCCTACCTGCCTGGTGGGTGGCAGGAGGCACACATGGGATTGCGTGGCTCCCAGCGCAAAGGCAGCAGGATGCAGAGCCCCAGCCCACAGTGGGCAGCCTGCCTCCGCTCCATGCACAAATCCGGGGAGCACATGCCTCCCATGCTTCCTCTGGGGGGGTGTGCAATGGTGGGGAGACACTCACATGACCAGTGACCTGACTTGTCTGTTTCAAACATAGCATCTCATGATTTACATACTAAATCTCTTAATTTTTAAGTTTGTTGCATGATTTTTGACAATGCAGGGTTAACAATACTGGGTTTCTGAGGAGCGTAGAAAAGAAGAATTCTACACAAAATAGTATGAAACGGATTTATGAAGAAAGGAAAAGTCCAGATAAGGTAATGGATTTGCAGGACTGGGCAGAAGATTAGTCACAGGTAGGGTGACCATGCCACATGTGTCGCGGTTTGACCAGGATGCTCCAGGATTCCATAGCCCGGTCCTGGCTGGTTGGTCACTAGTTCCAGGCTGACGTCCGGCAGGAAGGTGGAGTGGCATGGTGTGCCAGACAGGCATGGCTGCTCCTCTGCTGATTCTCTGCAGTGGGTCTGGGGGAGTTGGAAGACGGGAAGTTTTAGGTAAGAAGAAGAAATAAGTCAGGATATGTGCGCATTGCTACAGTAAACCCAATTTTTATAAATTTCACTTTCTGTAACTCAGTGTGCCGTTGGTTCTTTTACCTATGGCATTTTTCACAAAAGATGCTGTTTTGGAGCACAGGAGCAAGCTGCAAATAATGCAGTCACAGGTGACTCAGTTAAGTAATTTCCACTGATGTCACCACCTAAAAAGGAGTCCTCCTGCAGTTGTTTCCTGCAAACGAGGGAAATTAATGACTCCATGCCAGATAGTTTGTTTCTGTCAAGTGAAAACGTTCACTCCTTGCGAAGGAGTGTCTGTAATTTGCTCTGCAGAAAGCTGCTTTTTATGTGCCAGCGGGGACAAGGAAAACCAAAGAAATGCAGTATTATAGGCAAAAGACCGATGTATGCTTCAGGAAATCAGTTGGCTTAAAATTGGTTGAGAAACATTTTTGAAAGGCTTCCTTCTTTTCTTCTCTCCTGTTTGTCAGAAATGTTGTGGGGCCTCAGGCTGGCTTGGTTGTCAAGCAGCAACACTGCACTGGGGGCTCCAAAGTGATGTCTCGGCACTCAGGCTGGCAGGGAGTTGGAAACTTTGCAGCAGGCCATGAATGCTCATCTCATGTGCGTAGGAGGGAGTGATGCGCCTGGCAATGCACCTTCCTTATTCCAAGCTAGTACAAGCAATTGTATTTATTAGTGAGTTCCAGAGGGAGCAGCACCGTTGCTTCCCATACAGAGGGTGGGGTCATTTTAATTGTGGAGCCCAAAGTGTTTTTTGGAAAGGCAGTTAATGAGGTTCATAGCCTTTTCCAGTTGGGGGAATGCTTTTAAAAAAAAAAGTAGTCTTTTTTTTTTTTTTTCTGCTCTGTTTTCTCTCCCTTTCACTCCTTGTTTTGAAGGTATTTATTGAGACATAAATGTAGCCTGATCTCTAAGGTTAGTAAGAAATATAATGAAAAATACATTTGTGGCTCGAAAGTCAAAGAGTATCAGCCTCCTGGGGATCATATTCAGAGTTTTTAGTAGAAGGCAGGACCTCAAGAAAAACAACACATTTTATTTTTGTACTAAATTTGAGAGCTAAACCAATAAAATGTGTGGTGGATAAATTCTGACCCTTGTCAATGGAGTGTACAGCTCTCTTTGTGAGGAAGTAGCTCACTAAAACGAGTGACACTGATTAGCCCTGCTGTCCTCAAATTACAGCTGTTTTTCAGTGCAGAGCTGTGTGTGGAGCATTTAACCAAGCAGAGTGTCTAGCACAGAGCAAAATTTCTGTGAGAGACTTCCTGCTGCCTCCTCCAACTGAAAGCCTAAAGCAGCAAACTGTCTCAATTAACAGAGGATTAAATCAGCATTCATGGTGTAGGAGGGTCAGCATGACATTACCAGGTCACGTGTTACTGCAGTAAGAGGGATCTTCATAACGGGTGTCACACTGGAAAAATATTTCTTTGGTGTGTCTGGAGGGCTGCCCAGGCTCTTGGCAAACAAACATGAAAGGCAAGTCCTGAATGACATGCATTACAATCTCAAATGAGGCTATACAATTGGAAATATGTCATTCAGCATTTGCCTTTCCATGGCTTTTTGCCACATACCCAGGTACAATTGCAGATAATTAGAGGGAGAATAACCTTCTCCAAAGGACTTTTTGACACCTTCCTCTTCCTCTTTCAGGTGCATGCTATTGCTGCGATTTGTTTTCTGCTGAGTCTGGTTCTTTACTAGGCCTTCTGTTTCTATGCCTCTTACACACTCAGTCCTTCTGTCATTAGTTGAACTAGACATACTTTTTTTTTTTAAACAGATAATTTGGGACAACTCCTTTTGCTACAGATGACTCCAGTCCATGGTGTCTTCACCTCTTTAAAGCCGAACTGAGCTTCTGCAGTCTTCTCACTGTGCTAAGTGTACAGTTCTGGGTGCTAGTGGTACGTAGCCAGAGCAGGTCAAATAGCTTTACAAACTGCAGCTCTGGGAAGCACTATCCCAATGTCCTTCATTTAATGCTGGTGGCTTTCTTGGAGGTGGCAAGGACACATTGTTTCAGAGCACGAGCATGGTTCTTGTTGAAGAAATAAGCCAGTTATAACCTCATCCACCATGATCTGTTGACAATGTGCTTTTTTAGAGGAAAAGTCTGTTTAAAAAATAATAATAAAAAAAAAAAATAATAATAATTAGGTTGTTTCTTTCCAGTGTAGTGTACGTGCACTGGTTGTGAGACTTAAAAAACACTACAAACAAATGCAGCCCAGCACCGCTCTGCACTTCTGGTTTTAGTTTCAGCTTGAGGGTTTTGCTGCTCTTGGTTTTTTCCTTTGCAAAATTATCAAGTATTCATCCTTAGTACAGTGTGCCTGCTTGCTTCTTATGATAGTGGGTCACTCATTATGTTGTTACTTCTCCAGTCAACAGATTCTTGATAGTCTGTAATTGCTTCTTCTCCTAACTTTCTTTTTATGGAGAAGCATTTAATTTGTCCTTCTGCCTCATAGAAAAGCTATTTTCCAGAGGGATGCTGTATACATGTAACTTGTCCACATTGGCCTACAAACGCATGCTGTGTCTTCATCTTTGTTGACCTTCTGTTTGTCCCTCCTTCTGAACTATGGATGATTTTTTTTCCACTGGCCATCAGTTCCTAATGGTATTTTAGTCTGTTGCTGTTAAGCTACTGGGGTTAAAAGCATGTGCCTGGGAACCATTGAGTGGCAACTAACAGACTCGAACTTTGAAGTATGGTAATAACTGATAATTAGTTGGCAAATATGTTCCATATTTACTTAAATCTAAGGCAAAGTTGTTTTTTTTCCAGTCAGCACTGGGGAAAACACCCTCGTCTTAAATTCACATATGGAGTGGAGGGGGTGGGGGTAGGCAGCTGCTGCAGTATTGACTCTGTCCCTGAGCCTGGGTTGGGGTCAGAGTCAGACCCACAGCAGCCACCTGCCCCCCTCTGCTTGCCATCTGCAGCTTCTGTTTCCCGCTCTGTCCCCTTTCCCCGCACCTGCCAGGTGCAGCTTGACTCTGACCTGCCCAACCAGTCAGCAGTGTAGGCTGCACTTCTATGTGCTGTGCTCCAGTAAGGGAATGGAGTCTGAGCAGCGTGTGACAGCAGTGAAGGCTGTGGGGAAGATGTAGAGACTGGGGAGTTGGCGAGGGCAGGGGAAGCTGGGGTGGTGGGTGCAGGTGGCAGGGTAGGGAAGGAAGGCTGCAAGGGAAAGTCTGAGAGGGGGACAGAAGGCAAGGGGGTTGCCTGCTCCCCGCCCCCCCAGCCACACAACTGCGCTAGCTGTTTTCCCTGCTGTGGCAGTGGGGGTGAAGCGGATACACAAATTTAAGACGGCCATCTGATACTTAAATTCTGTAACTGGAAAATTAGAATGTATTTATAAATTTTACATGCATAGAATAATTATTTGGGGGTTGATTTTAAATTCAGGGTCATCTTGGGTTTGAATAAATACTGTATTACAAATGGAATGGAGCTGTAAATTTGACATGGAAATGGAGAGGGGAAATATCCTCTCTTTTTTTGCCTTTGTATCTATCATCTGAATTTTTTAACTTTTACTTTAAGTATCATAAAATATTAGATCCTTTCTGTCCAGTCATAGTAGAAGCTTGCTGTGGAGCCCTTGACTTAAGGGTCTGGGGATCCATCTTTAAATAGATATCTTTTCTTCCAAATGTTCATCCAAATTCTGAGTTAAACAAAACAAAGGTGCTGAAGAAAAAAACCCCACATCTATAAATAGTCAAGCTAAAAATGCCTCCTCTTCAGTTGTTGGTTTTTTTTATACCCCTGTCATTTGTGATATCCCACTAGTTCTCCAGTCATCCATAAAATAGATGAGATTTTGAGACGAAAAGAATAGCTGCATGTAATAAACATATTGATATAAATTATTTTATTAACAACAGAGAATCTTATTCAGACTTTGTTCTTTATCAGATATAAAATGAAAAGCATGGCTTTAAAAAAAAATATCCTGAGGTACCTTTTAAGTGCAAGGGATAAAGCTGCAGTGATGGCAACTGTGGCTGCATGCATGTGGGAGTGTATTTGTAGTTTGTTATAAAATATGCTTGTAACTCCATTTCCGAAGTGCATGTTACTAAATAAGAGAAAAGTAGCAAAGTCAGTCTCTTTTGGAGGAGAGAGGTCCTCAGGCGCAGCTACATATCAGCAAGGCAGTTGCTTTCCCCAGGCACAATAAAGCCATTCTGTCCAGCACGAAAACCAATGTGAGGTAAAAAGCATTTTGTTATTTTGATGATGGTACCAGGGGTGCTTCTCATCTGAAGATCTTCCAGGGGAGGTCAGTATCATTTGTCCCCATTTCACAAGTGCAGAGAGGTGGAGCAACTCACTCAGCAGACCAGGCAGAAGGTAGGGCAGGATGACACCTTAGAGACTAACTGGTTCAGAGAGACATGAGCTTTCCTAGGCAGGAAATTACTTTTATCAGATGCTGAAGTAGGTCGTTGCCTATGAAAGCTCATGCCTCCCTGAACCATTTGGTTTCTAAGGCCGTGTCAAGACGAGCACGGTCGTGCAGCATGTGGCTCTGCAAATGCATCTGCAGTGCCACATACAGCACATTCAGCTCTTCTCCACGCTTTAAGGGAGCAGTACAGAAGGTTTTTTTTTTACCCCTATATCCAGGGGTCAAAAAACCTGTAAAAAAACAAAACAAAACCCAGAGTGGTGCATGCAGTGGCAGCAAGCCAGAGCCTGGCTGGCCAGAACCACGCTCCACTGCTGGCCAGGCTCCATGTGGCAGGATCGCTGCTATTGCAGCCATGGGACCCCAAGTAAGGGATCCCAGTCCTGGCCCCAGCCTCTCCTACCCCACCCGGGGTAATTTGCTGTGGGTCAGAATGTGTGTGGCATGGGCATTCCCTGGGGACAACTAACAGCGGCACAAAGTGCACCTCCTCTAGTTGTCCCCGGGGAACCAAACATCCACGCATGTCTGGATGTGGCCTAATATGCCACTCTGTCCTGCCTTCTTCCAGACTTCAGATTAACACACACAGCACCTCAGAGCAGACTAGTGCAAGACTCAGGAATGAGCCCCAGTGTCCTGAGTCCTCATGCAGTATTCAAATCTGCTAGACATGTTGCATTGCTTATTCAAAGTTCCTCTTGCCTGTGATGGGTGGCTGCTGCCTTGCATCTAAAGGTCAATAGTTAGCACAGGCACTAGTCTTTCTAAGGCACCTGTCAGCTTTACATCAAAAATACTAAACCAGAGTTTGGTCATTCTGTTGAAACACAGCAGCGCTTTAATGTAAGTTTATCAGACACTTACTGGCACCATCTAGATTTTTATATGCACAGCACTAAGCATAATATCATGTATAAGGAAATTGCATAAATATCTTTGGTTGCTCAATAGCAGTTTTGGATGGGAGGTTTGGTAGGGGTTAAGAGCTTCCTTCAACTGGCATTATTAAACCGATTCTCTTTTGGTGATCTCTTCTTTTGACAAGCTGACAAAAACATCTTGTGCTGTAATGTTATTCATGCTTGGCTCCCATGGTAATGATGTATATCTACATATAAAAGCACTGTTGTATTCATTTACCAAGACTGTAAAAAGCTATTTGCTAATAGTTCTTGGCATAACATTACTACTGAGTACATATGCTGTGTTATGTACCACAATCAACTTAATGTCCAGTGTCTTGTCATCTGTAAAGGCTAGGCACTATTAGTTACTGTTAGGGTGGCAACATGGAGCCTGGGGTGGCATTGGTATTGACTTAAAAGCATTCAGAATGAGATGTATATGTTGTAGCTTTAGAATATCAGCTCAGGCATTTTCTTCACAATAAAAGCAATGATACACTAGAAACAAGGGCAGGCTTTTTATCTCTGAGAGAATTATTTTTTTAATATATTATTATACTTTTTGAACTCCCAGTTCTTCAAAGATAAACATGGCATGAAAATGGGCCTGATTTCCTAAACTTGTTTCTTTTTAATATGTAATGGGATCCCTTGTCATGCTGTGACAAGGTGACAGATGGTATTTGCACTATAAAACTAAATTATCTTTTGTGTATAGCTGTACAACAGCTAAATACAGTAGCTCTACTATATGCTGATTAGTGCCTACTATTGCAGATGTTTTTGAAGTCCTGGGATATTTTAACTTGGCATTAAAAGGTTCAAGTTTTTTTAAACTTACTTTCCAGGTCACTGGTAATAATTAAGTACATAACCTTGAAACATCACATCTGGTTTTTTGATTTTTGGTAGCTTTATATGATTAGAGTAGCAGAGAAAGAGATTCCTATTGTGATTACATTTCAACTGCATCTGCTTGTCTGTTATTAGTGGAAAAATAAGAGGTCTGTTAAATGAAGTAAACTTGTAGCTGAAGCTGTAGTTCATAATAAACATAAAAGAAAGTTAAGCAGTTTAGTCATCGCATACTTTGTACTTGTCTCTTATTTGTGGGGAAAATCATACCAATTGAAAATACAGTGCAAGTTATGTTAAACTATTCTTAAAGTTAAAAATACAGAAGATGATCTTTCACAGTAATTTTATTTCTCCACAGTGTTTATCTGGATTCGTACGTGTCCTCTGATACAGTGCAGTTCCTATGTCAGCCAAGTACAGTTGCGTGTATCTGTGGTATTTGGCAGTCAGAAATAGCCTATGTAGTACATTTTAACAGTGTAAGCAAATGTATTCTCCATGTCCAAATGGACATGGTTACAAAAGAACATGAATTTGAAAATGTCCTGGCTTGAAAGTTTACATTTGTAACATTACTGATGTGTTACTGCGTTTGTGTGCAATTTTCCTATAAGCAAAAATGAAACAAGATGAGATTAAGTAACTTGTCTCTCCAAAAACTTATTCTACATTTCCATAACTGCATAGCTAAAATTTGGAGAGTCATGATACTTTGCAAGTAAATAGAAGCCCTAAGCTGTGTTTATATATGTAACCAAAATCTGCAATTCATTTACTTTTGTTCCATGGTCTTGTAAATAGCATTGTCATTATAACAGCATGAAACTATTGTGGTGCATATGTCTAACCTGTTTTATAATGTACTTTGAACTCTGTTTATCCATTTTCCATCCTATTGATTTAGTTATCTTTCAAATTGTCTTGGAAACTAGGCTTTCCTACCAACATGGTAGGTAAGCTCTTGTCAGTTGCTTCTGACTGCAGGCAAGGGGCTGGAAACAAAGCATCTATTTTGAACATCTAAATTTTCTGGGCAAAATGAATCGTAATGTGCAGAAAGAGTTACTGTACTGCATTCCT
>NW_005842229.1:1604417-1605951 GCF_000455745.1 Alligator sinensis
AAACCTTTAATTCTATGGGCCTTTTATATGTAGGAGGATAAGAAATACATATTGAAAGTTTTGCAAATTTTATAACAATCTCTCTTCAAACCCTTTTTTTCCAAGTATACGCGCACACACATCTCACATAATTATATGTATGTACATATGTATGAAGCTGTCGTATTTATTGCTGAGCTCCAGAGGGAGCAGCATTCATCATGTATATGAATACTGAATGTGTATGCACTTACATAGGTACACACTGTTGACCTTTCCCCATCTTCCATTGTTTTATTGCAGCCTTTCCCTCATCACTTCCATCCCTATGCCTCACTCCTGATTTGATACCCTAAGAAATTTCAGTATATTAAGTAATTTAAGTTTTTTCCATTGTAAAATAATTGATTTTTTCCCACCCTGATTAATTCTTTCTAGTCTCTTAGTCCTCTTGGTACATGCTGCTAGAGGAGAAAGTGAGACGATTTGGAGTTTTAGTGCCACCAGTATACTATCGATAATTAATCCATGCCTGTTTCTATAGGCACAAACATTGTGGTAGATACGTTTCTGCTCAAGATTGGGGCTTGAGTGAGAACTAGCTGGCTGGTGCTCAAACCAGATCAGAGCCAGTTATGCTAACAGGTTGAGAGCAGCATCTATAGCAGGGGTGGGCAAAATGCTGCCTGGGGGCCAGATGCGGCCCACCAGCCCATTCTATCCGGCCCATGGAGCCCCTAAAAAATTTAGAAAATTCATATTTATCTGCCCTGGGCTGCCTGTCATGTGGCCCTTGATGGCTTGCCAAAACTCAGTAAGCGGCCCTCTGCCCAAAATAATTGCCTGCCCCTGACCTATAGGGAATGGTAGGGGTAATATTGGTTCCCTTGATTATATTTGCTGTCATTTCACCAGTTCCATTTACACATTGGGTGCTTTGTCAGATCCTTGACTGCTTCCGATAAAAGGAAGGCTTGATGGAATCTGATGCACGATCCCAACAGTCGCACTTCCTGTCATGCCATACGTGCATGGCAGGAGGTGTGATCGTGGGGAATGGGCATCAGATCCCATCACGCCTTACTGCCGTTGCGGGGGGAGGCTGGTCTGTGTCTACTGTGTCTGGAGCCCAATCATGTGATGAAGTTCCCAGCTGCAGGGGCCACCTTGTACTCCTGCAGCTGTGATCCTTATTAGCAGATCAGGGCTCTCAGTGGGGGAGCTCACTGTACTCCCCCAGCTGGGACCCCAGATCAGCTGACCAGGGCTCCCAGTCTTCAGGGAGTATGTTCCAGAGGCTAGGAGCTCTGGCCATACATTCAGTTAAAGGCATGATAGGAATAGCAACAAAGTTATTATGCGTTTTACGTAATAAGTTTGTCCCTTATTCCTGGTTTTATCATCCCTTTAATTGAATGAACGTGTGGCCAGGTCACTGCTTAATGAGTTGATCCTGTCTTGACTGTAATGTGTGTCAGGGGCCTGAATGCTCAGAAAGCATGTAGGGGAGGGGAGCAGACTTGCAAAAGGGCATGTTCTTACTTCACTGCTCTTT
>NW_005842229.1:1605982-1608834 GCF_000455745.1 Alligator sinensis
TGTATTCAGTCATACCTGCTACCTTGAACAGTGTACAACTCAAATGTGTTGCTTTTTGCTCTTGGTAGCTTTGTAAACCCCAACAGTGAGCACATGGGGATTGGGATTCTGTACCTCTTTGTGTCAGCAAAATTATTGACTTAATTCCAATATTTACCCCTGCGCAAAAGTAGTGGGATTGCACTGGTGTTACTGGAGGCAACAGGTCACTTGAGATGTTACCACAGTTAGGAGTCATGGTTTGGGATTTTTTTCTCCTGTACCTGGCAAGGTGTTTGTAACCTTTGTGGCTAGGGACAGATATTCAAAAATCCTGAGCCAGAATTGATTCAACCTTTGCAGGTTAGTCTAACCTGGCTAGGCTGAACCGGTTTGTAACTGCACAGATATCCCCTCTGGACTGAAGAAATGCCAGCACATGTCTGCAGTGGCACAGGCTAGAAGCCAGAGGGTGCTAGAGCAGCCCTCCCCTCCCTTCCACAGTGCTGAGCTGAGTGGGGCATGACCAGGCCCCAGCAGGGTGCTCTTGTTAGGGAGGGGTTCCCCCCCACTTGCTGTTGAAAACAGATTATTGAGTGACACAGTAGGGAGTTACACGGAGAGTTGTTAGCTTTTTTCAGCCCATTAGCAAAACAAGAGCCTTCAAGCTCTTCTTAAACAATTTTTTCTAAGGAAGGAATGGAGGAACATTACCAGCTACTTGTTGATTAGCTCCAAAAAGCCCTAAGCGGAAACTGTTCTGTCTGCCTTTTGTCTTGTCTCCCATAGCATGGACCGTAGCCAGCATGTGGTCTGCTAGCTAATGCTGAGAGTTGTCTGTGTTAGGCAGAGGGGATGGGAGAATCCCTGTTTGAGCAGGGAGAGGTTGGGGTGGGGGGGGCAGAAAGGGAGGAAGCCAGGCAGACCCTGCTGTACGTGCAGTCTCTACCAGAGCTGCAGCCAGGGAGCAGAGGGGCAGGACCAGCCCTGCTGGGCTAGAGCAGAGCCCCACCCAGAATTGCAAAGCATCTGGGGTGCTGGAGGACTCTGATTTAACTTAAACAAGGAAGTGGTCTGGGACAGACATTGCATAGACCAGTTTGACCCAAATCAGGTAAGTCTGATACTATATTCAACCAGGTTTATCTCAAACTGGTTTAAACCATTTTCAAACTGGTTTATGTGCACTGAACATCTGTTCTGTTACAGGTTTAAATCAGTTTCTGATCACTTAAACTGGTTTACGTGTAATGTCTGTCCCTAGCCTTTTAGACATGTGTGGGCCATGTGTGGGCTTCCAAATGGGACTTTGCAATAGGCTATACTTGAGGAGAGGAAGACTGTTGATTGTCAGTTCACTTCACTGACCAAATGCCTTTTGCCTAGAGTTTTAGATCCAAGTTGCAGAAACTGCACTGACTTTGATTCACTTCAAGTTTAACTTGAAGGTACTTTGCTTACATTAGCTAACATCTGTTATCTGATATTTTGTTGGATTTTTTTCTAGCAATACAGAGCATTACATAAATGGAGTTGTCAGGAAGACGAGGGAATGTTGGGTTTTGTTTTTTTTTCACCCTTCCTAAAAAGGGCACGCATCACACTTGACTTCCATATGTACGGATAGGTTTGGCAGGTTGAGAGGATATATGGCAAGAAACTTCCACATGCATGAGAGCTGTCAGCCCAAGAGGTGGTTTTCTTGACTCATACTTCAGGTTGCTCGATTTTACATATGGCATCTCTCCAGAACAAATATTACTTTTGGAATACGTAGCCAAATTCTGTCATACTGGTTAACTTACTGAATGTGAAGCCTCAAAATGATATGCTTGATTTAGACTTCTCTAGAGTTTGCAGACCATACATTTTATCAGCAGAGTTTTAAAAATAAAATGCAAAGCAAAAAATTAAAACACTGCTAAGTACACATTTCCAGTAAGGAGACTTTCAGTGCAGAAGGAATCTGGTTAATGTTTCTTTTGCTTTTTAATTTTCCTCTCTATGAAATCTTGAAACTTTCTGGATGACTGAAGGAAATCCAGAATATATCATTCTGTGACATTAAAAATACCATTGGTTTCATAAGCTGCAATGAAATTAATATCTGGCATTTTTCATGTCATAATTTGAGAAATCCCTTTTGTTCAATCTCTTTATTTCTTGGCTTACTAAAAGGTAAGTAAGAATTTAAAGCTGGTTGTTTAACATATTTCTGTGCTGTCAGCCTCATAGCCAAGATAGCATGGGTATTTTGCACAGAAATTTGTGCTTAATTCAGTTTCCACTTTTGCTTTGTGGTTTCCTTTTAAGAAAAAATTTCAGAGAGTTAATCTTATTTTATTTCCCTCCCACAATGAATTTCAGTCTTCTCTTTTTGTATGGGGTGTTTTAAAAAAGCAGCATTTAAAAATAATGTGCACAACTGCAGCCCTCCAACTGTAGTCATCATAGGCACATCCCCATGAGTGGGAATGTGCGTTTCCCTGGGGACAAATAGCAGCAGCACATATTTGTACCACTGCTACTTGTCCCTGGGAACACCGCTGTGTGTGCACTTTGGTGCATAATCAATTGCCCCGGGTGCGGCTAGCACCTGGGTTGGTCCCAGCAGCCTTACCTGGGATCCTGGGGGCCTTCTGGAGCTGCACTGGTGGTGATCCAGGTGTGTGGAGCCTGGCCTGCATGGCTCTGGCTGGCCAGGCTCCAGTTTCAGGCAGTGCACGCTGCTGTCACATGTAGCACACTGTTTTTGTTTGTTCTTGGTGTGGTTTTTTAAATACCAGCATTTGCAGCATGGCAAACGGATTAATGTGCTGCCTGCGTTTTGCAGTGCCTTAAAAGGCTTTGAGGTGCTACAAACTGCACATTCC
>NW_005842229.1:1608865-1619252 GCF_000455745.1 Alligator sinensis
GCTCCTTGGGGGTGTAGGCCATGTGTCTGCTTTTAACTCCACTTTGAGACGTGTAACACAATCCAAAGTGCATAAATACAGACTTTGACAAAAAAGAAAATGTAGGTAGGATGAAGTCTTTGAATTGGGCAATTTTGGAAATACAGAAAGTGCACTGGGATTGAAAGTTCAAAAATGTTAGATTTAAATAAGAGATGGGTCATCACACCGGCCCACAACATCAAAGTCTGTCCTGAAGAAATGGGTGCAAGAGGGGAGGGAGTCTTTGTCCTTTTCCCCTTCTTAATGCCAGATTGCTTACTTAATGACAGATGGCAGGCATTTTAAAGATGGGTCTATTTACATCTGGAAGCTTCTTTGAAGATGTATGAAGTCGAACACTGTGTTGTACGATTATTGTATTGATAGAGTGCACGCAGTTTTCATGGCAAATTATGGTTTGAAATGGACTGCGATTGTGCAGCACTCGTGATTTACTTTTCATAGATTTCAGACATTGGGACTGAACTATTGTTACTTAGGTGTTATTACATTTGTGCCTCTGCAAAGCATCAGTATGCTGCTCATGCTGCTGGTGTTTGGAGGCAGCTAAGCTGAAGGGGGGAAAGGGGTGCTCAAAAGAATCAGAGAAGAAAGTGCTACTCCCAGTTGGGTGGACTGAAACCTCTGCAGTAATCCCACACATGACATTTGCAAGAATATTTTTGTAGCTTGCAGTGAAGGGCTGTAATCTGCCAGAAAGAATTGGAATTCCTGTGGTGATCAGTTCTTAAAACCTTAGATAAATATTGACCAGGTAATAGAGTGATATTTTTTTCTCTCCTGTGATCAATTGAGAAACACCTATCACTATTGTAATACCACCAGAAGGGTGAGTGGTTTCAGTGTCTTTTGGCATGCTGCTAAAGTCATGGGTCAAATCATGCTGTACTTGCTCATGTGAGTAAGATAAACAGCATTTGGCAGTCAGTCCAGTTAGGCAAGGCAAAATGCTTCTGTTGTTATCAGTGGTTCTCCTGTCTATGCTCTTTGAGGAAGGGATGGAAAGATGGGCCTAGTGCAGCTTTCACTTGTAGCCTTCAGCTACTGTGGCTGAGTAAGGTTTAGCCAGAGATTTAGAGCAGAGTCAGGGGAAAAAACCTTTTTCTCACTGCACCTTTAAGGGTCGCAATTTGAAAGCTTCCTAAATTTAAAATGGTTAGAAGCAGCAGAAGGAAGAAGAGGAAGAAAACAAACCGCCCACATGGCAACCTAATTTTAAATTGATGTAGAGATTTATGCAAATGACTCTCATCAGTGTGAGCTACTGTGGCTTGAATAAAGTCTCTAATGCAGAGATGCATTTATACCACTAAAATGACGCCCTTTTTGTAAAGCCCATGAAAAGATTTTCATTGCAACTTTAAACAGTTTTCCACATTCTCATTTGGAATGGGTGGTTTGCAGTTCTCTGCTGCAAGGTAAAAAAAAAATTAAAAAAATTGTAAACTCATCCATTTCTAAATGGAGATTCCCTGTATAAAACAATCCTACCCACTCTTACAAAGTCTGCTATCTTTTGTGAACTCTGTTTGGCTATCAGTGTGAATGCTATCTAGGCCCATTTGGCATTGGTGATACATGACTTGAATGTTTCGTACCCTTTTTGTGTTGCCTCTGCAGGACTCCTCACTAATGGCCAATCTAAGGGATTAGGACCAGGATCGGAACAGTTGGAGAATGAGAAGGACGATGCATCACAAGTGTCCTCCACTAGCAACGATGTTAGTTCTTCAGATTTTGAAGAAGGGCCATCAAGGAAAAGGTCAGTGGTGTTTTTACAGTTCAAATAATCTTTTTATGAGCTACATATCAGCCAGATATAAGGCCATGCTTATGTTCTCACTACTGCTTGCCTTGGTTTGTTCCCATTTTACCATGAGTGGATATTGAAATATTTTCAGAAACAGAGATAAAGCTTTTTGTGGGTGATATCTTTTGTTGGACCAACTGTATAGTTGGGATGGACAAGTCTCTAGTGAGACCTGAGGAAGGATACTGTGGTACCAAAAAGCTTGTCCATATCCCTCCCAACTACATTTGGTCTGGTTTAAAAGATATAAAAAATCCTTGCATCTAGCATTTTTCTTGGAGCAGCACAGGTGCAACATTACGCTACCACCGTTCAGAAGCTGAGAGTTTAAAGTAACTACAAAGATAGGTTACATGTTGGATCCATCTTTCTGGCTTCTTTTTTAAAGTGAATAATCTGTAGCTTTGCTATGGAAAACATGGAACGGCTGTTGTCATTTTGCAGTGAGTGATTATTAAATAAAATGTCTAGTCATAGTCTTTTTAGGTGTCTTGTAGTGTAAGTGTCACTGTTCAGTACATACAAATGTAATTTCTTGGACAGGCTACATTGGTGTCATTCAGTTAGATTTGCCGTTAGATTTACTTTGATTGAAAACATGTTCAAATGGTTTAAAATACACAGATCCTCTGAAAATAGTAGTTGTATAGTAAGCTTCACTATGAGGGTGTGGGTTATTGTCTGTAAGGACTACTTTGAGATAATGATGTGGCAAGCTGGCCTCTATTTCCTAGAAGGCAGTTATGAAATCCTTGTTGAACTCTCATTATGCTACAATCTTGGCCAATTTCCTCATGTGCAAAATGTGGGTTAAAATTGCAGGATTAGAGCCAATTTCATGTAGAAAATATGCTGAAAGTGCAAGCAGAAGTCTGGAATTTTGCCTCATAAAATGAGAACAAAAACTGGTTCCCTGGAAAATGTAATTTACCAAAAGGCAAACCCACACCCCTCCCAAAAATCCAAATTTACCACCCCCTCACAAACTGAAATAGGTTTAAAGTGGGGATCCTCCTGAAACCGCTTTCTTCCACATTCCTATTTCCCAGGTAACTTTAAACAGTTCTTGGGGAGATCTGATGGGGAGGAAGAAAATGGCCTCTTCAAATTAAACGAAAAGATTCTGCTTCCGAATGTTTGCCTGGCTCATGCGTGTATTTCAGGACAGGATATGCACTGATTGCAAAGTTTCTGTCAATACAGAGCAAGGACTTAATACTACTCCTCACTTAACATTGTAGTTATGTTCTTGAAAAATGTGGAACATTTTTAGCAAAACAATGTTAAGTGAAGCCAGTTACGTCACAGTAGTTACCTACTAGCAGGTGGCAGACAAACAACGTTATGACCGAACATTGCGGAACTTTAAACGAGTATGTTCTCTAATAGATCAGCAATGTAATAATGAAATGACGTTAACTGGGATGATGTTAAGTGAGGAGTACCTGTACAGTACAGTGTTGCTAGTGGGGAACTTCCAGCTTTTTATCAGGCATAAGTCAGCCTTGAAAGATTTTTCTGCTTTGAAATGTAAGCGTTGTATGTGCTATACTTGAGAGAGACAGCATTTGATTTAGGAACAAGTCAGCTTCTGACATCACACATTCTGATGAAGTGAATCTGAGCAATCAAGAAGAAAGGTCTTTTCATTTGGTTGGTTTTAGAAATGTTGGTACAAACATTTTGTTAGCTCTTGTTTAATTCTAACACCCGAGAGAAGGCCCTTGTGACTAGTTGAACACCATGACTGTTTCAGTTTAGGTATGTGGAAGTCCTTACTCCAATTTTCTTGGTCTCCAAGGATTGAAATCTGGGAACTTGATACCTTTGATATTTTAAAAGGGTTTTTTTCTTTAAAAAAACCACAAAACATAACTGCCCCCCCTCCCCCCCCCCAATTCTGCAGGTTTTTGTGGAAGTGGGAAAACATTTAGGTTCTTCTTTCATTAATCGTAAAGTACCATAAATGTATTTATTTATTTATTTTGCCCTTGCAGGCTACAATTATACAGAACTCCCCATTTTCTTCCTCCCCTATACACTTATTGGCATTCATGCACAACGTGCCTTCTCCTTCTGTTCTGCATGCTGCTTTTTTCAGAATACTCTCTTCCCCACCTACCACCTTTGAGACCTGTCTTGACAGTTTCTCTAACTCCTCTTCTCTCAACATTGTATCTGGTACCATTTTGTTTTCCTGCCTCCGAGCTGAAGACATTTTAGGAAATTATACCCTATGGTCAAACTTCTCAGTGTTCCTTCCTTTACAGCATACTGTAGCAAGATGGATGTCCTGCTGCTAGCTGAAATTTGCATTTAAACGAGGGACGTGCCAATACCAGACTAGCCACAATTTTCTCACTCCCGTAACTAAAATGTGCATTGTCCTTAGTATTCTAGAAATTCTGTGTCTTACAGCTGCAAGCACATAGAAGAGAACAATTTTACTGATTTGCAGAGACAGTGAAGTGTACACCTTTGGGAGTCATGCTGTTTAATAAAGCAGGCTTAAGGTCCTGTAGCACTGTCTGTTTGAACTGGGGATGTATGCAAACCTTCTTTGCAGGTTGATATTTTTCGCACGGGAGAGAGGTCTCTTGTGAAATATGACTCTATATTTTATACAGGTGGAGAGGTTACCTGTGTCCTGTAGCATTAGCTTTGTGTTATTTGCTGATGACAGTCATGGCAAGAAATCGAGACCTCTGGTGTAAGACTTGTTGGTCATAGCCTAGTAATCTAAAATAATCATTCTACTTGAATTTCAATTCAGATTTGTTTCAAAAGATTCTTCTTTACTCACCACATGCTCCCCTTCTTCAAAGCCTTTTTACAAATTGCATTGTTGTTTAGTTTTTATTTCTTCTTGAAGTTCCAATCAACTTTGGTGTTACCTAAAGTGAACTGGGCTTTCTGATATAGGTTAATGTCCAGGCATTGTTTATGCCCAAGATAAAAGGGAGAGTAACTGTTTTAAAATATGGACTTTTGTGGAAATTTCTTGGCTCCTGAGACTTCCACAAAAATGACAGGCTCTGAGCTGCATGGAGGTCTTGATTCTGCAGGGTCTGCAACCTTGAAATGACATGATGGGAGAGAGAAGTGCTGATCCTTTAAGGTTATAAAGGAGACAGTTAAGGAGATGACTGCTTGTCTGATGTTTATATGCTATGCTATGCATGTCTTTGATCCAGACTACAGAGGGAATGTCTGTGAGTGTGAAAGGGCTGCTTTTTAATATCCAGCTGTTACACGGGCGTGAGTCTTTAGCAACAGTTGGATTTTCACTCTCTTTATACCATGCCAATGATTTTATTGTTCTGAAACATTCTGAAATTGTCTCAATAACATATTTCATTTAGCTGTGGAATGGAGGCCTTGGCTACTTGCAGGATGCACCATGGGAAGGTATATGTTTACAAATAGTGCCTACACCTGCAAACTGGACAGTGCCCTGAATTCTGCATTACAAACAATAAGTGGCTGCCCAGTATACATGCAACATGAAAACATGTTCATCTTGGCAGGAGCCCCCCCTCATAACACCAAAAGGTCTGGAATACTACATGACCTGTCAATCAAAGCCCAGCAGGAAGCCCATCCACTACATGATGTGATTGAAAAATATCCAATGCAGAAACATTTAAAAAGCAGAAAACCCTTACCTATCTGCCAGAAACATCAGAGGAAGCAGGAGACACCATACTGTCATCATGGCCCCAGAGAAGGTGGGAAGAGCAATGGAATAACAATCGCACCCCACTACACAACTACATACGACTACCACCTTCACACCCTCCTGGTCATAAACTCTCACGTAAGGCATAGGTAAACCTGAATCAACTGTGATCAGGTGATCAGAGCTTTCAACAAAATCAAACAAAATGAGCCTTACAAACTCACTATCATGCCCCTGTGGCAAAGGAGATCAGACAGCCCAGCATATGTTATCTCACTGCTCTCTATATGATCCACCAGAGGGAGTGAACAGTCTGAAAGATTGCAGTAATATTGATGGATCTATTCTTAAATGGTTGGAGGAGTCAACTTTTTTTAAGTCATACACAAGAAGAAGAAGAAGAAAGATTGTATTGTTTTGAAATTTCTTGGGAAAGATGAGAGACTGGACTTTTCCTGTGAGGGTGGCTGGGCAGAGAACTCCAATTGTGTACTTGTTGAAACTATGTAAAAATCGTCCTTTAAGGGATCGGAGCACAATCCCACCTAGAGCAAAAATGGAGGAGGGAAATTATAAAGGCCACCTTTATAAAACAGCAAAGTTGCTCTTCATATTTCTTAGACCTTGTCTACAGAGGAGTTTTAAAGGCTGTGCCTGTAGACTCCCTCTCCCTCCTCCCCCCATCTCCTTTCTCTTCTAGACACTTATTTGAGCACAGAAGTTACTTTTTTAAATTTTAGTTTAAACCCCTTCCCAACTGACAAGCTGAACCAAAAGCTACTTTTATACAGTAATAAGTGCATACAGAGTGGTGGGGTGGGGGGGAAGGGAAGGGAGGGGAGGTTTAGGCTAGAGTAACTTTACACTAAATTACACTGAAAAAAACTTTTTTGTGTACACTGCTGTTTCTTAGCAAGAGCAGCATGTACGTGGTCTGCACAAGCTTTTAGGCCAGGTACAGACTTTACACTTTTGCTGGTATAAGTGATCAGAAGCTGGTCTTTACCTGTAACAGAACAGAAGTTTGGCACACACCGACTGGTTTAAAAATGGCAGAGTCCAGTCTAAGATTCTCTTCTCCCCCCCGCCCCCCCCAATATGTGTATTCTGTTCACTATGGATCTAAACTATTCTGCTTACAGGAAACCGTGCATCTTGGTTTGTTTCCTCCTTGGGCTTTTTGAATGTCTGTACCTAGCTTTGATGTCACTGAATCTGCTAAACTGGTTTAAGGCCTTTCCTTCAGTTTGGCTGGAGGCTGTCTTTGGGCAAAGCTAAATTTGCAGTCAAGGGGGAAGCAGAGAAAGGTGTCTCCACAATAAACTAGCCTCAGCAAATAACCACCTGGATACTGGAATAAAACAAACCATGTCCCAACTCCAAAGATCAGGTAGCTAATACACTGTTTGTATCGACCTGGCTCTGCATGTGTCCTTTCTAAATAAAGTAGCACTACTGTATGCAGTCATCACTATACTGCTGTTCATTGCAACCGACAATACCAAAAGGTACCATTATAAATTCTGAAGGCAGCCAAGCATGGTGGTTCACACTGCTTTGAACTGTAATCTGTTAACTTCCTTGATTGCATGCCACAGCCCACAACTGGAGACTCATCTGTGCAGGGAACATTTAAAACTTGATACAAGCTATATATTTTCTTCTTTGGAGATACAGTAGAGCAATTCCTTCCTCTTCCCCTACCTTTAAAAAAAAAAAAAAAAAGAAGTAATTTTTTTAGACGTAAAAGTCACTCTGTGAAGATTGTCCAGCACTGGACAGCCAGGTCAAAGTAACACACTGCCTCTTCTGCGCATGTGTTGGGCTAAGCCTTGATGTCACTGAGTGTGCTGAATTTAAAGTAAAGTGCAGTTTTTGGTTTTGGTTTTTTTTCCTCCATGTTTGCAAGAAGCCATACTGTCTATTTTTATTTCTTCACAAATTGTCTTGAAACAAAATTAATCCATCTTTTTAGTAGAAGTTTTTAAGATTTTTATTTTTCCATTAATACTTGCATCATTTAGATTCTCCCATTCCTTTCCATCACTTTAAACAAGTACATTCTTTTTGTGTGGGAGAAGGAAGAATGAGAAACATGATTAGTGGAACTTCAACCAGAAGAACTAGGAAGGAGAGCTAAAGGTGTTTAGCCCTCACTAAATTCCTTTTCTTGTTGCATTTCTGGTAGCAAGTACACTTTTGTATATTAAGCCCTGCAGGTTGCTTACTCTAGTCACCACCTGTAATTTCAGTTGGTTGATCTTGCAGATATAATGGTCTTATAACCCAGTATACGTGGCCTGGCTAGCCATCATATTTATTCAAAGCCATAATATATATTCAGAATTAATCACTTGAAAAGTATTGTAGCTAGTGCCCTGGACTCTGCTGGACTATGTTATTGATCTGTGTATTGATATGATCTCATTACACTTACTTGTCATTAGTGTTCTAGGTACGTGCTCCAGATCTGGCTTCATTGGAGAAATGAAGTAAAATTATGGTTTGGGAGGTGGTTGAGTGGGGGAAATGTGTGCGCTACAAAGACATATGCAAGCAGTCCTCTGGCTTTCTGCATTATTTTTGAGAGGTTTTCACCTGTCCTCTGATAGTCTTTAGGGCTAGGGCCAGACATTCAAAAAACCTGAGCCCGAATTGATTCAATCTTCGCAGGTTAGTCTAAACTGGCTAGGCTAAACTGTTTTCTAACTACACAGACATCCCAGACATGCAGGTACATGCCTGCAGTAGCTCAGGCTAGAAGCTGGGGGGGTGCTAGAGCAGCCTTCCCATCCCTTCCACAGCAGTGAGCTGAGTGGGGGCATGGCCAGACCCCAGCAGGATGCTCTGATTAGCCCTGCCGGGAATTGATAAGTGTTTATCACCCCATTAAGAAAACAGTAGAGGGACATTACCAGCTACCTGTTGATTCTGCCTGTTGATTCCACATGGACCGTAGCCAACCTGTGGTCTGCTAGCTAATACACAGGCACCTCCTCAGCCAGGCAGAGAGGAAGGAGGAATTCCTGCTTATCAGGGTGTGGTGAGGGTGAGGCAGGAGCAGTCCACAGTCTGTGCTGGAGCTGCTGCCAGGGAGCAGAGGGGAGGAGCCAGCCCTGCTGCGTGGAGCAGAGAGCCCTGCCCAGCCCAGAGAGAATGCCGGGATGCTGGGGGTATCTGGTTTATGTTAAATCAGCAAGGGGTCTGGGATGGACATTGCATAAGCCAGTTTGACCCAAATCAGTTAAGTCTGATACTATGTTCAACCAGGTTTATCTCAAACCGGTTTCAGTTATTTTCAAACTGGTTTATGTGCACTGAGCATCTGTTCTGTTACAGATTTAAACCAGTTTCTGATCACTTAAACCAGTTTATGTGTAATGTTTGTCCCCAGCCTAGCAATTTACAGTCAGCTGAGCCCCACAAGTATTCTGTGAGGATAGGCAAGTATATATAAGTTGCTCTTCTAATTTAGAAGGTGATTCTTTTAACACCTGATTGTTTTATACTGAAAGTACTTGAACTGAAAAGTTTTTTTTACAATAAAGCTGGCAGAAGCGTGAGATTTTTGTCATGAACTGTTTTTCTAGCTAATGATGAATAGCCTCCTTAATACTTGGCTATTGACATTTTGCACATAAGCTGTAAAAGAGGGATAATCGTGTGTGTACGCTCGTGTGCATGTGTGAAGGAGAACATTGACTTGAAATGCTGAGAATGATAGATACAGTAACAGTGCAGTTATAGAAGTGAGGGAATGTTTGTAACAGTCAAGGATCTTCTCCATTTCTGTACAGTGAATAATCTTTTAATTAGTGAAAGCAAAGTACAGTATTTTGTTTGCCTGTTGCTTGCTTTCATATGCTGTAACAAAGTGCTTTCGATATATCTACTTTTGATCAAGTTATGCAAATGTGCATTAGTCATTTTACTGAATCAGGAAAACACTACATAAATTCATAGAAAAGAGAAGGATGGAGACGCAAGGATTTATATACAAATCAATCAGAATCCTGTAACTTAAACCTTCAGCAGAAGAGGACAACAAAAGGACAGAAAGAACCTCTTCCTACCTAGATTCCTTGGTATTGTCACAAGAGGCATTGCTTTTGTCACTGGCAGCCAGCTACTTCAAGGCTTCCCAGGGCCTCCCGTTTCAAATCACGGTGACCCTAGACATTGTAACCAAAGTAATCTAAGAGGGACCTCATAAGCTCTTTAATATACCAAGCTAGTAAACCCAACTGGGATCACACGGGCCCTGTAAAGAAAACATACTTGAGCTGGTAAAGGACCTGTGTCAAACATCAACCACTCTTCTCACCCCATCTCCTGATACAGAATAGGGAAACATCCCCTGAGAACACTGATTTGGCAAGCTGGAGGAGGTGCGTATTTTGGGCAGCCATTCCCAAAATCGGGCCATCCTAGCACAAGGAATATTTGAATGGACAACCTGTTATATCTCTTTGTCACGAGTTGGCCAGTGAATCTCAAAGCTCCCCCCCATGCCAGTGGACATCAGGATTCATTCTACCAGACCTCAAGCAACACTGTCTGCTGTAAAAATGTGCTACTTTTTGTGCTCTGTTAGGCAGCAGAGTGGACTTGCAGTGTCTGGACAAATTTGAAGGGGAGAAGGGGAACGAGAGGTGACTTTTAGACTATGTGTCAGTGTGGGAGCCTTTCACTGACTTTCATAAGGTATCAAGCATTGAACTTAGCTGCCAGGTCAGATGCTAGATACAAGAGAGCAGTTTGATCCCACACTCTGGTAGGGGTAGTATTTGCCATGCACTTATAATGGCATCCACAACGATATCTGCTCAAAGAAGGAAAATGGTTAATTTTCCCTA
>NW_005842229.1:1619390-1623670 GCF_000455745.1 Alligator sinensis
AACAGGGGTTCTTGAAGATGCTACTGCCAGCAAGGGTTTCATGCCCTGCTATCCACCCCTCCTTTTTTTCATTAAGAGTCCCTAGCTACTGCAGGTTTCACTTTGTGATAGAACAGGGGAAGAATCAAGCCTCTTCCACACTTTGTCCCCTTGCGTGGGAGCATCAAGAGACCTCAGGAGCAATGTTCCTCACTGGACATAAGGAAAAATTTCTTTACGGTTTGTGTCCCCAGAGTCTGGAACAGACTTACCCCAGAGGTGGTGCAAGCACCTACTCTGGAAAGCTTAAAAAAAATGTCTGGATGCTCACTTTTCTAGGGTCATTTGACCCCAGCAGTTTTTCCTACCCAAGCGCAGTGGGGGCTGGACCTGAAGATCTCGTGAGGTCCCTTCTAGCCCTAACATCTATGAATAAGTGTAGCCTCCATAGAAACTATTTAAAGAGTCCGATCCCATATGCATTGGGAATGTGTTCACTTATTGTGGTGTTCATGCTGACTATGACATCTTGGAAACCTATGGTTATTGCAAAGTGAGTAACCCTTCTTTAAGGCTTCTTAAAGAACTTTGCTCATTAACCAGGGGCTTTTCAGTTTTGTTCTTCCCCTGCTCTCACATCTGTTCCATATGCTACTTAAAGAGTTATCTTTCAGGTTGAGAGATTTATTCTTAAGAGCTATAGCAAAATGCTAATAAGACCAAGCTAAAAGCAGAAGTTTGGGAAATAACCTTTAGAGGGGGAAACAAAAAAGAACCCCCCCCCAACCCCCCCCCTGCTTTTTGGTCAAAAGAAACTTTTTGACCTGGTATATTAACATGGGGAGCAGGGGAAACCCACACACAACAGCATGGTTGTAGGTAACTGTAGTTCACAATCAGCCACTCTACCACAAAGCAGCACAAAATAATTACAGATTATGTGGCCTTTTCTCATTTTGCTCCATCCTTGACTAGTCCAAAAGAAAAAGTAGAAGAAAATTTCCATGGAAACTTTATGATGCAAAACATGCATGTTTCTGTTAAATTAAAAAGGGGGGAGATTAATTTCTGCAAACAAGCAGTTAAACACAAGCCTGGAAAAACTTTTTCATTAATATATTGTCATCTTCTTGCTTAGGGGGAACAAGAGGTTATATGAGGAATGAATCATTGATGGTCCTGTTTTCATAATTAGCCCAGATAAATTCAGCTCCTGACATCTGGTATTAATCAAACCCACACCAAAAAAGTTCACTTCTACAGATAAAAATAATTGAATGAAATGGTGAAAGTAGAGAAACAAACTTCCAGATTATCAAAAGAATTAAAACTCAAAGCTACCGTAACTGATCAGGCAATTCACTCAAGCTGTACGTACTTGCAGTTTTCCTTGGTTTAATTTTATTTGCATATGTTACTTAACAATAAAATAATGCTAGGCATTAACAATAATCTGAAGAACAAGAAAAAGAGGAGATTGGTTATGAAACAGGATATTTTTTCTTCTCCGTGGTAGAACTGGCTTCTTTAACTCAAATCTAGCAATTGGGAGGTAAATTTGACAAAAAACAAAACAAAACGGTGCACTTACATTTTAATAGGCTGCATCTCATCTCGCTGACTATATTGGTAACATGCATACTTCCTTTCCCTGTAGTCTTTGAAGATCTAATATCTAGGCTTGGCAGAATTTGTTGCTTTTATTTTTTTTAATAATTTTAATGCCAATTTTTACTTTTAAACATTTATTTAGCTTTTTAGCAATTGCTTTTTAGCAATTTAAATTTTCAGAATTGCATGAAATAAGAGGTATGGGGGACAGACAAATTATTAATGGCAGTATACTGGTATTATAGTGCCATTTAATTGCTTGCCATGACAAACATAACTACTGTAGGATTGCCGCCAGCTGAATGACAGAGCTGTCATAATTCCTGGCTCCACTTGCCTGCTTTGTCACTTCTTCCTTTGTTCCCAGTCCCCTGGGGTTTCTAGGAGTTGCAGTTCAAACTACAGTCAGCACAGTTCAGACCGCTCCTCCCCTGTTGTCACATCAGCCATAATTTTTCTTGTGTTCCCTTTCTATAAATTTAGTTTATTAACGATGGAAATATTTTTTTCTGTCGGTCTGTGAGTGTGAGGTGAAATCTGTTTATTAACATTTACCAATAAAAATCAAATCCTGCCAATCCTACATATAGCTAAGAAAGGTAAGAACTGGTCAGGACTTGAATAGAGTACCTAGAAGACAAAGTAAAATACTGTGGTGATTTGTTAGATACTACTAATTTGAAGGCAAAACATTAAGCCAATTCCCCAACATGGTATTAATTTTTGTGGGATCACAGATACAAGCGTGTACAGTAGGTGGGTTAAATTTTATATTGTACAAGACTGGGAAAGTGTATGGGGGGGCAGAAATTGTGATGCAGAGAAATGTGGGAAGTTTTAATGGAAGAAAGGAGACAGATTTGTTAGGTGGAGCACAAGGTTTAGCTGTGAGGGGATTTTGGTTGCTGGATGAAGTCTGAATTTAAAAAAAAATGATCATATTTGGTTGACAAGCAAATGAACAAATTCTAGCAAATTGAAAGGGGCTGGGGAATATGTCATGTGTCACCTGTTCTACAGTAACTGTCCACATGTACAGTCTTCCCACGGGAAGTGAAAACTGAACGACAGCAACTTAATGCTGTTTCCCTGAGGTTTTGCTCTTCCTTCAGTTTGAGTTAGTCCACAGACAACAACCATCTGTGGCCCTCCCTTTAACTTGCTGTAATTTGGTTTGTTGATCTACACCCTTAAATTCCATGCCTTAATGAAGGTTTTGTTATAGGATAATGTGCCTTTAGATGTAATGTTCCTGCTTTGCTCACAGTTTGTCTAGATTTAAGAAAAAATGTCCAGGTTAATTTGGGTTTAACTCGCGTGTTAGCTTAATCCTTACCTTCTCCCTAGTGTAGATATACATTAGCACTTTATCCTTTCATTTAGCTGTCTGTCTCTTTTCTTGATGTAGATAAATCTTGAGAGAAGCTTCTTTACCTGGCTGTGGGAGTAGAGAGCAATAAGTCATAAAAAGGTAGCCCATGAGACACTTGCAACAAACCAGCTCCTCCTTTCCAAACCCTGGAATCCTGAAGCTGTTTTGTCTTTGGTTTCAGTATCAAAGAAGATGAGGGGTTTTTTTCTTGCTAGTTCCAAAAAAACTAAGAGTTGGAGAAGGTGCTCCCCCTATCCTTGAACTTGACTGGCTGAGTCTTCTTATTGAAATTCCCTTCCAATTGGAGTCAGCAAAGTCTGCAATCCTGTTCATTAATCCCAACTACTTCATAACAGACCTCGATAGAAAATAACACTGGTTTTAGGTCGTTCCTCTTATCAGTATGTTTCATTTGCTTACCCCTCTCCCCTCCAATCCCCACTACTTCCGAGTTGTTACTCAGAGAGAAGATTATAACAACATCAACCCCATAGCTAGATGGGTCTTTAATCCACGTGTTATCAAAACCCCATGACTGCACCCGTATTTTTTACTCCAGCTGTCTTGGCCACTAAGCATTATGGCAAGTGAGACAGAGTTTTCTAAATCTAGTTTGAGAGGAAATGCCCCGGAGTACATGGTTCCACTATTTAATCAAGTGAGAGAAATCAAACAAAAGGGTCCCTCAGAGAAGGCTTAGGGTGTCTGTTAATTACCTTGCCTAGCAAGGTAAAGCAGTCCGGTGGGTCAAGCATCACACAGTCACCTTTATTCTCTCCTCCCCCCTCCCCTCCCCCCAGCAATGCTTTCTTGAAACAAACATTTATCTATAAATCTATAATCTATAAATGCCATTCTCAAATGGAAATCAGTGTTAATTCAGTTCAACTAAATGATTAAAAAACAATATAAATGATTAAAAACTAATATAAATTAAATTGATGTGACTGGTAAGCCCTAATTACCAAGTTATCAATGTCTGCAAGTATAATAAACCTATTAGTTCTCCAGTCTTTCACAGAGCCTAGAAGGTTGGCATTTCTAATGTTAAAACAGAAAATGATTTTTTTAAAAGAATCCCCCCTGTCTCCGTGTTCCTTCCTCCAAAAGAGGTCCTGTATATCTACTTCATATTTTATGGAGAAACACAGAAACAGAGTGGGGGTTAGGTTAATTTTTTAAAATCTTTATGGGCCACAAAAGCTCTCATTTAAAAAAGAAAAGAACAACTTCTTGCCCCAATAGAAGGTGTCTTTAAAAATCAAGAAATGGAGCTGGAAGTCTTGAGTACGCTTTCTATGTGTGTTTTAGAACGGCA
>NW_005842229.1:1623701-1639471 GCF_000455745.1 Alligator sinensis
GGCATTCCTATTGGCAGCTGCATCTATTGTCATTTTCTGTGTTATTCTAAATTCTTATTTGTATGGAGAGAGAGTTTAGGAGCTCCAGTATGCCAGATGCTGTGTACATATATGTACAACAGAAAAATCCACCAAGCTTACAATCTAGAGAAATGCTAAAGCTGCACTGTATTTTTTTTTTTTAATATTTGAAGATGCAATATGTATATGTCCAACTAACACTAGAACAGTAGGAACATTTGAAGGATTTTTATCTTTGGTAGTAGGTTGGAAAGCTCCTCAGTGTTTGGATGGGCAGTATGTTTTTTGGCATGTACTTTCCAAAAGAAAGTGGAGCCATGAATTGTTAGTGTCACAAAAAATCACTTCAGTTTCTTAGGCCTATCATAGAACAACGATTCAGTGCTCAGGAGGTTGCAGTTCTGGAGGTGTTTTCAGCTGGCTAGCTTAGATAATGGAGATGGTGGGGAGGGGAGCACTGTCCAAATTGGGGTCTTTTGCATCCATCTTCTGTCCATACCATAACTTACAGCTTTTAAGTGGAAAGAGTTCTTTGTCTTTTGAAGACTGATCCAGATCCGGAATAATAATGTTGATGTCTGCCAGGGGATCCTCCAGTTATTAAATCTCAGGTATTTGGTATTAACATAAAAATCATGTTGGCTTTTAAAATAAATCTCTCAGCTTCTCCTGGTATAATGCTTCAGTTTACAGTACTATTCGAGAGTATCTGGCTAATTGTTTATGTCTGGGAACATGGTGTTTCCTGATAGATGCTCAAAGAAGTGTGTTGTTTTACTTCAAGCAACTGTATTTTCCCTGCCTTCATCTCTCACCATTTGTTTTTGCCTTTGATTAAATAAGTTTGGACCATGTGGCTGCTTGTTCCCCACCCTCTCTTGATATTTGACATGTTACAGTGAATGTCTACTGATAGCATCCTTACTTCTCACTTTGCTGTTACCATGGAGACTGCTGCCCACCCCTCTTGGTCCTCCTTTGCTTCCTGCTTCTTGACCCATAGCTCTTTCAGTAGTTTTCCTCTTTTGCTGTTGTCCCTAGTTTTTGTCCAGGTCCTATTTTCCTAGTATCACTGTTGTAAATTGTTATTTTTATTACAGTATTTACTCTGATCCAAGATGAGGCTTTTCCCCATTCAACAGAATGAGAGGAAATAGGTTCATCTTGGATTTCCATATTAGCTGAGGGCAGGCAGTGCCTATGACTCTGGCTCTGCCCCTGACACTGGGTCAGGGCTGGAGCCAGAGCCACTGCCTGCCCTGGACCAGGGCTGGGACTGGACCTGTCACCACTGCTGTTGCCTGGAGGTGGCACAGGTCTAAGGATTGGGCATCCTGGGGTCAGAGCTACTGCCACTACTACTAGCTGGGATAGAGACTGAACTGTGGCCAGAGTTGTTGCTGCTGCTTGGCCAGGACTGGAGCCATTGTGGGGTGGGGTTGGGGGGGATGTTAAGAGGCTGGAGTACAGGCGCCAGGGAAGAGTAAGTGGTGAGATCTGGGGGTCAGGCTGCCGGCCCCTTCCCCTTATCTCTGGCTGCTCGCCTCCCCATGCTTGCTTCCCTTCTATTTGCAATCCTACTGCTGCCTTCCTTGCTGCAGGGGTGGGGGGACATGAGTTGGAAAGGCAGGCCTCCAATAAGTAGATTCTATATGTGGCAAATTGTTTAATTATTATCTAATTATTACCATCTAATACTAATTATCATCTAATTATTGGATGCTTGTCTTAAATTCAAAATATCTTGGATTTGGGTAGATATTCTATATGGTTATAGTTTCATTAATAACTTTGTTCCTTCTACACTCTGCGCACACATTTTTCAGGACTCAGAATTGTTCTTTTCCAAAGTTGCCGGATGGAGGTTCACTGGGATCTAAGACTGCAGTGTGCCGATTCTCCTGATTGTTGTGAGAAAACCCAGAGGTTTCTAGAGGGTCTTACTTTTCTGTTCAGGATAATACAAGCTGTGTGAATTGTGGTCATGTTGGAATTTTACCCCTCAGCCTGGGTGAGTGCTACCTGTGCTGGATCAGACTTCCAGGCAGGAGAGGTGGGGGTCCGCAGGCCTTATCTTTCCTGCCACTTATCTGGTCCACAGGTCCAGATGAGTTGACCCCCCTGCTACAGAGCATTGTTTCTGGTTTGGGGCATTGTGCCTCGTCATTGTGTGTAGGAGTTCATTTTGAGGGGTTCGTTGAATGAATTCAGCAGCCCAGGATGTCCCTTCCAGTCCCATCTGTCAACTGGAAAGAAAGATGCTTTTTTTTTAACTTTTTGTTTGCTTTGGATTTATGTTAATGATATGCTGATTGAGATCAATGCTGGCAGTTTTTATTTTGGCCAAAAAATAATAAAAATACCAGCGTGTCCACAGCATGGGCTAGTTCCCAGTGTGGGCTTTTCTTTAAAATAACAATTTGGAGAATTTGCTTTGGTTTAAAATGCATATTAAACATTTCATATGAGGGAGTAAAAGTAGAGCCAGCTCTCTTTTATCCTTTAATCTGAGTAGACTTCTTAGAGCATCCCTCCCAATTTACATAGTGCCTTGTAACTAGCTCTGTATTGTCAGGTTTTAATTGTGGGATGTGTTTTAGTTGCCAGCAATCCTGTCCTGAATAGGACCCTTTATTTTGTGCGTGCATGTGTACAGATGCTGTTTGCCTATTTTATTTCCAAATTGACTGTTCCTAGGTACCAGTTGTCCATTTGACGATGCCACGGCATCATCAACTGATTCTGAAGTCCCAAGGGCAGACTTTAGAAGCTCATTCATAGCATCTACAGTAGCCTTCTCCCATGAGAGAGTCCTGCCACTGTAAAAATGAGTGTAGATGATGCGAGAGCTCTGAAAACACATGGATGCTGGGACTTTTGTAGCAGCTTAGCTATACAGATTCAAAAGAAGCCCCTCCCTCTCACCCCCTCCAGTATTCATATTAGATTAACAAATTATACTGAATTAAAGGAGAAAGAAGGAGGCAGGGGGACTTAGTAGGCATCACCTGGCCCACAGTAGCTTGTGTGTCTCTTTCTATTCTGCAGTAAAAGGAAACTAAAATGGGAGAGGTTACCTCAAATGAAACCAGAAATTACACTTACGGTGGGACATGAGCGGACACAGATGAGAATTACTAAAAAATGTTCTCGGCCCCTTCCTCCTTTGCTTCCCCCACCCCCTTACCCCAGTAAAAAAATGTTCTTTTGCTTGTGAATAAGGTGTATGGAGTATCACTACATGAATGTTTGATTTAGGGCTGTTTGTTGCTGTCCAAGAGAAAGCTATTCCATCAGAAGAGATAGTTTAGATTAGAACAATCTGCTAGTTGAAGCAGAACTGCTGGAGTTGTCAGATAATGCAAATTATTTTCTCTCTTCTTGGAAGCACCATGTGTTTTTGTATTACTGCAGAACAGATAGTTACCTCGTATGTTTGACCGCCATTCCTTCCTACGTGGGAAATTAAAAATCCTTGGCTGCTCTTCAGATATCCTTTTAAATTGTCCAGCAAAATATACTTAAAAATAATTATTTCCCAGTTTTAAATTCCTTTGCAATTTAAGTGGGTGTCTAAAGCTTTTCTTTGAAATGTTTGTAGTATCTAGTCTTGTCTGTGATTAGAGACCTAATAAAGAATATCTTGTATTCGAAAACTTGTCTAACTTTATACCAACTTTTTGGTCCAAAAAAAGATATCACCCCAAGAAATCCGTGTCTCTAGTCTTCTCTGCAGCCTTATTAGGTGAGACCCATCAGGGTAATCCTTTTTTATTTAGTGTCATATTTACACCTTTACATTGGCAGGCCTAAGATTTTGGAATTGGCCTTAAGAAATCTTGCCAAAATCTGAATTCAGATTAGAACCCTTAAAATAAGCGGTTCTGTTGTCTCAGGATGGTCAGATTGTACATGCCCTGTCCACCTCAGAAAAATTAGCAATTATTTTACCATTTACTGAAATCTGGTTCATTCTACAGGTAAAATGAAAGTGAAGAGCTAGGCAAAACATGTTCTATACAATTTAAGAAAACTGCAATTTTAAAACAGGTAGCCCCACAAACTCATGGAGTCAGAATAATTACTGAGGATGTTTAGGCAAATTCAGAGGCATAACAAACGGGGTTGATGCCATGAGCAAAGCCTGTGGAAGAGAGCTGAAGGGGCATGGGTTCTGAGGCAGGGGGCACAAGCCGTACCCAAGTCAGGGACTCAAAAACAGTTGCTACTGCCACCACCACATGAATTATCCACCCCAGATATTGCTTTTACAGCAGTGGTATGGTGTCTGGGACCCAGCTTTCACTGCAAGATCTGTGCTGTAGGGCTGCTTTTTTTGGCACCCCTCCTAAATTGGTGCCTCTTGCCCACCCCTAGTTCTGCTACTGGTTAAATGTTAGTTTGATCCTCACTGAATCTTTTAGTAGTTTTGTGAGATTTATTAGTTTAATTTCACTTTTGTTAGATCAGAAATCTCAGAATCAAGTTCATTCTTAGAACTGTGGTACATGCTACATCAATTAACCTAACTTAATTGGTTCCAGTTTTCAGATAGACAGCAAAGTAAACGTTAAAGGTAAATCGAATGAGAAATGGAACATAGGAAACATAACATTGGAATATAGGCCACATTCTTCTTATCAGCAGAACCAGAATAATTCAGATTGTGAACTGTGTAGAAAAAACTCAGTTCTTCCACCAACTTCAGGTTTTGCAAGACCATAATTACAGCATTCATCTGAATATTTCCTTCTGTTTGTACAATAAAAATACAATATTCCCATGTACCTTAGTGCTTTAGGTATAAAGCTGGAAGCTGTGCATTTTCGATTGCTGATCCTGTTGTTTGGCTTTGGCTATATGTCTGTTAACCTCCGTGTCTCTTTCCTCATTCCCCTCTGTAAAATGGGGAAATTAATTATACTTGCAGGCTGCTTCTTTAAATTTAGGTGGTATCTACCTCTCATTTTTGAAAATATAAAGTGCTATGAAGCAGTGTCTGTTTTATTTATTTAACCATTCAAAATTTTTCCCCAGGTCATTTTCCTTCCATAAAATGAATGGGGAGTCACATTTAAACCAAATAAAAACCTCTCCCTCACGCAGTGTTATAAAAATATTTGCTTTATCTGTAAAGCCACATTCAAGTCTATGCTTAAACAGTAGGATTTAAATCTGGATTCACTGAAGTGAACAGTTTAAACTTCCGTTGGCTTTAGTGAGTCAGACATTTCCCACTGTCATGCACCAAATGAAATGCCTTGCATCTCGGCACGAGAGAGCCACATCTGGGGGTAGTACTCAATCCTCTTCAATTCCAGATTCTCCAGCAAAGATGCTTTCATATTTAGTTTCTCGTTAGTGTCTTATCTTGTTCTCCCTTCTAGTTGCAATATATGTGTGTGTATTCTCACTGTGAACGTTTGTCCACCCAAAGCCACAATGAAGTGACCTCTGTTCGTGAGTCTTCATTTGTTTCATGTCTGCTTTTCATTTTCATTGATGGTGGCTTCTAGCATTGTAAGAAAGCAAGTAGTTTTCAAGTGCCTGGCTACCAGTCAGTCTCATGATTCTTGGTAACTCTTTCATTATAATTTTAGTTTCTGGGAAAGACTTCTTCCTCAGATGCAGAACTGCTTATCTGAAGCAGTTTGTATTTGCAAAAGGTGTTAACTTTTACTGAAGGCTATATCTTACTCCATCTGTAGCCACCCTGATCTCAGTGGGTGTGCAAGTAGAGAGGAAATCAGTGAGGAAGGATGGTATAATCTCTCTCTTCTTCTCTCCCCACACTCCCTACCCCCCCCAAACCCAATCAGTGCTGTATTCAGTTCTCTGAATGGGTAATACCAGGTCCTATGCTCAGCTGCAAATACGTTGTTTGCCTGAACTGCATCACCTTTCTCTATTTCCATTACCAGAACTTCAGTGAGGAGCCTCTTCATCTTCAGTTCATTTCTTTCTGCTTTTTACTCATGGCTCTGTGTGTTGCCTTATTTTTTTCTCCCCCCTTTAACTGCCACTCCTAAGAAATGTTAATTGTTTTGAGGCTATTTGTAGCTTGGTGTACTCTTTCATTTTCTGGTTTTACACAGTGTTTTCAGTTCAGATCTACAGATCGATGTTCTTCTCTGTTGGGTTTTTAAAGGTTGCTTCAAGGCCCTCTGCCTGCTTAGGGATGCAGCTGTATTCTAATTACCCAATTTCCACAAAACATTCACTGGTCCCGAACCGGACAATTCATTCTACTTGCCACAAGAGAAGAAATGTTCCAGCTTAGGGAGTGGATGGCTTGATGATGGTTGGCTTGCTCTTGTAGTTCTCCTAAGTCCTTCAAGAGAAAGGTGCATCCCTACTCCCTTCCTAAGGTAGAACCATAGGCAGATTTAGGATTTTGAAAAGGGGGTGCAGATGGTGTGGTGCATATATAAAACCGCACATTTTTCTCCAGTTAAAGTGGAACACAAAGATATACTAATGTGGTAGGGGCCTACTGCTACATTACTCAGTTTGGGATCAAAGCAAAAAAACAATGTAACGACTGGAATGTGCACTACTTTGCTAGATTATAGATTATATTTAAAAGAACACAACTAAGCAAAAATAATCGGAAAACATTGTGCCATTAATCCTGTAGTCATTATAATTAAACATGCATATCTTATTCAGATTTATAAAACAAAATTGAGGCTGCTGGTGCATCTTGAAAGTACCTCCAATACAGGTTTCCCTCACTTTATGGTGTACATGCATTCCTGGAAAAATGTGCATAACTCAAATTTGCATAAAGGGAACCTACTTTACAATGTAACAAATAGGGATATGTTCCAGGACCTGGACTTGACTGACCCCCAAACCTATTTCTACCAATTTTACAAGACAGTTTTGGTATTCACCAACAGCAGACAGTACAAACAAGCACAGGGTGTTGGTGAATGTTCCCATAATGGGAATGGCAACTACAGAAATATGTCGCAGACAACGAGCGAGGAGCACAGACCCACACAGGAGACGTTATTTTTGTGCACGTCACTTGCACAATACACCGCACAAAGCACCTGACTGTGGGCTTTCACCACACCGATTGCATAAGAGTGAATTTACCTTGCATGTAATGAATTTTTGGTATAAAAATTGTCATCGCATAAGAGCGAATTTGAACGTATAGGACTCATATAAAGCAAGGGAAGCCTGTACTTATTTATCAGTCTTTCTGCACCTGAGTTAATGTTACTATATCCAAGTTAACATTTTTAGGTAGAGCTAAAAACAGTCTGCAGGGCTGTGAAATAGAAGAGAGACATTACCAGGGTTTGCTAACTGACAGCAAAATTGGTGTGGGGAGAGATTAGCAGAAGTCAGGGAGATGATGATAAGCCATGAAGTCTTCATCAGCCTGAATAAAATAGAAAAGCTGCAGCCCTCCCAGGCAGTTGTTTTTAAAGTTTGGGAAAAGCACCCCTTTGGATCCACCCCAGGATGGAGCTCTCATGTTTTGTAAGTGCTGCTTTGCAGGAACATTCACTGTCTCTGATATTTAACTTTTCAAATGTAAGTTTGTGGCTGGATTTGTCGTGAGCTGCTAATTTTGTAGCTTGCTAAAAGGTGTTAATGTATACAGTCCATTCCTTTTTTATAAACTGTATCTTCGTTTGCTGACATCAAAAGATTGTAGGCAGAGCCTGAAACCAGAGTTGGGCATTTAAGGTTCTGGATGAGTTTCAAGAACTCAGTTCCTTCATATTCTGATTTCCTCTGTCCCGTGTCATTGTAGAGGATTGTCAGATGGATTTTTGGATCAACAGAATTCTTCTTGAAATGGTGACTGGAGGGGACATGTACCTTCAAGAATCTTTCTCTTCATGAAGTGAGGCCTTTCACTGAGGTTATCTTCTGGGCAGGAATTTATAGAAAGTGTTTCTCTTGGTCCTGTTGTCAGATGAAAAAGCCTTTCCTCTGCTCAACCAGTGGCAGTTCTAGGGAATGACCGAACATCTAAGCTGTCATCAAAGTTGTTGAGATTATTTTATGCTCTAGAAAGGTACCGACTTCACAGACATTTACTACAGGAAGTGGGACAACTTTTCCAGGAGGTGCCTGCAGAGTTGGACCAGGGTGCTTCTGCCTGCAGTAGGTACTTCCTGGAAATGGAAGCACATGAGCTAGTTTCACCTGGTTGTAGCAGTGGCAACAGCAATACCAATGCTGGTGCCACAGCACACTTGAAAGGGTTTTGCAGCCCTTTGGGGTTCTGTAGCATGCCACTAAGTTAAAGGCTCCATGTTTAGCATTTTCAGGAATGAGGGGAGAAATGTGCTGCCTTGGATTGCACCTTCTGATGTTTCACTTTCTTAGTGATGAGGCTTATTTTGGCTTCTGATTTAATTGAAAAGTGAACTCAGCCCTAAGAAAATGTAAACCTCTCTTTGAATAATTTGCTTCTATCTCTCTTGACTTCCAGGTGTTTTTACATTGGCCATGAGTACACACCACAGGGTCAGTGAGTTAGTTTGCTTTACTGAACAGGGCTCACTCTCTCTTCTCCCCCCCCCCCCCCACTGGTTTTTCCTCTTTCTCTGTTCTACTTTAGACTGTCCTGTCCCATCCACTTAAGGACCCCTCTCCATCCCCCCCACCCTCATGATTTCACTTGAGCATAACTCATTTTATTTCCCAATATTGGCCTTCATTCATCTCCACCCCTACTATTACTACACCCCACAGCAGAGCCATCAGCATCCCTGGATCTTACAGCTGCACCTCCAGAAATGTAATATAGCTCATCCAATGCACCAAATGCCCTGATAGAAAATACGTAGGAGAGACCAAACAACAACTGCGCACCAGAATGAACGCACACTGGAAATCTATCAAAGACAGAAATACCCAATTACCGGTGGGGGCACATTTCTCACAGGAGGGCCACTCTCTCTCCAATCTCTCAGTCCTGATCCTCAAGGGAAACTTACAAAACACTTCCCAGAGACGAGCCTATGAGCTCCATTTCATCAGCCTCCTGGATACTAGAGATCTTGGACTAAACACAGACATTGGATTTTTGATACATTACAGTCTGCCTGGCAATTGCTGCCCCAGCCCAGCCCAGCCCCTGGCTTCTTTACTTTTCATTCCATCCAGGAAGAGCACACACCAACTGCTGAAACTTCCTTAGCCTGACTAAGGGTTTTTGAACTCGAAAGCTTGCTTAATAACTGTTCTCCAACTATTTGGGTTGGTCTAATAAAAGATATCAAATTCACCCAAGGAAGAACCTTGTCTGCCTATGTATGTCCTTAGACCAACACAGCTACAACCTAAACCCCTACAGCAAGCACTTATGGCATTTCTGAGGCATTATATCAGCTCTTCCATTTAATTAGGACAGCTTTGAGTCTATGGATGTGACTATATGATGATTCTGTGGCCACAACGGATTCTAAAACCAGATTACTTGATAAATGTGGTGTTCCACATTAATATGGCAGTTTATCATTCAGATGATACCGCTTATTCCATCAGTTAAAAAAATGTTCGCTCAGACTGCCTGATGAATATCTACTGAGCTTACATGCAGAATATCTGTTTCAAACATACAGTCCATGGGCTGATCTGGCCCATGGAGTAACTGAATCCAGCTTGGAGAGCTGGAGGACTTTGCTTGTGTCCACACCTGTGCCCATAACAAGGCTGGGTAGCGAGGAGCTGTGCTGGAGACTGGCAGCTTCTAGCTGTGCCCATGAGGCTGCATCTCCCCCTACTCCCTGGCTGTGGCACAGGTACAGTTTCCAGTCAGTAGGGAGTTGCTCTAGGGCCAGGCATCTGCAAACTGTGTCCATGCTGCTGCCAACCCCCTCTTGCCTTCCTCCCAGCTGTGATGCAGGTGTAATTTCCAGTTGGTGGGGAGCTGTGTTAGGGCTGGGCAGCTTCCAGCTGTGCCCACACCTCAGTTGGGGAGAGGGGAAGCAGGGAGAAACAGTGGTCTGAGCACAGCTCCTTACCAGTTGGTACCTGCTCCCACACCGCAGACAGGGAGTAGTTGACTGGGAGAAACGGTCATGGTCTGGGCACAGCTCTCAGCTGTTTGGCTTAGCATGGACATGGAGAAAGCACCCTGTTACTGATGCACTACTGAAGCTAACCTGCCCACATTGGACTGGAGCTGGGTTGTTCCTGCAGCTGGTTTATAAGGTTCTGTATTTAGATGTAAATTATTGAATCATATATGCCAGAGAACAAGATAGGTGCAGGGGTGGGTATCACCCCCGCCCAAAAAGAAATTGTGTTAACATGAGTCCCCTCATTATTTTAATGTGTGGAAATAAAAAGCTCCAAATGCTGCTGGGAAAAGCATTGTCACAGTAGTTACTCTTCAGACTGAATAAAAGAGGGATTTATGAGAATATTTCAAATAAATTAGCAAGGTTGATGAGACAGAGAACAAGAGTCCTGAGAACTGGTTGATATTCAACAACAATAACAAATCTCATCAGCTGTAATGTCTGAACCTCTTTGGGGAATTCTTCACTGGGGAGAGATGGCTTTTTTATTGCCAGTTGCTACTACTAAGAGATCTAAATCAGCTGCATCGTGCTGATGCAATGAAGACTGTTACTACAGTTTTCAGCAGCATCCCATGAACTTGACAGGTTGATGTAGCTGATGCTTGAGTTGCATGTTATGGGTCAGCATAGGTAACTTATCTAGGGAGTGGATTATGCATTGGCCTCATGTGAATTTTATTTAGCAGGTACTGTGGCACTGAGCAGCAATGTTTCAGAAAATATATGTACAGAGTTCATTCGTCTTCTAATACACACACGCGCGCACACACAGAAGTGGGCTTTATTGTACAATCTCTTTGAATAATTCTGTTGGGTGCACCATGACAGCTTGCATGCCCTCCTTGCATTGCAGAAATGGACTTTGCTTATTGCTCTGGAAAATGGCATTATAATGCAATGTGGCACATCCCAACATCTGTGCAGGTAGCATCCCTCTGTTAGGAAGGGTATGAAGTACCATCTTGGTATTTTAAAATAAACTCTACATTACTTAATGATGCAATGATATGTTGCTTTTCATCACTTTCTCTGCTTAACTTTTCTGGCCTCTGACATTGAACTTGTCAGGGCATGAACTCCGCTTTTTCAAAGCTCTGTATCCTTTGCAGCAATAAACGTATAAGAAAAGGGTACAGAAAGAAATGTCATCTGGTAAAAGTTAAGATTTTTTGCCTGTTGCAGGAAATAGAATTAAAAAAATGGTATTGCTTCTGTCATCTTGCAGCATTAAAGGAAATAAATTCCTACTAATTCCTGTGCCCTTGCTAAACCAGTTTCAGTGGCCTCATTGTAGCCATTCAACCCCTATAGATCAGGCAGCATGTTTTGGCACCCTTCAGTTCCTCTCTCTGTTAAAATTCTGTGGATCATTGTTCTTTTTGCTTTTATAGCAGAGCACTTTAGTTTATGACGGTAGAGCTTCTTTAAAAGAAATAATGGAATGAGTGTCCTTTTCCAATAGTTGAGTGTTGCTAGTGGATGGTCACTTTTGCAGTGTAAGTGAAGAGTTCTGTTGGTTTAGCACTTGGGGCCTGGTTATTTCTTGTGACAACGACTTTGCACCATGTTTTAGCATGGATTCCCCGTGTACCGTGGAGACTTTACACCCCTCTCTATGCTCTTCATCCTGGAAAGTGTGGGGAAGGAGGGAGTAGAGTTGCTTTTTTCCTTAACTCCTCTGGCTCTTGCTTGCAAATGCAGAATAATTTAGTTTTATCTGGTGAGGTATTTGCAGTCCACTGGAATGTCACATTCCATGATCTTGGTGGTGGTAAGTAGGGATGGAAGAACCTGGTCTGTTCTATTGCTTGGTTGTTCTTAGGGTTATGAAAACGTACCTTGTATCCAGACTACAGATTTCCTTATCTAGTGTGTGCACCAGTGCCCTGTGTTTGAGTATTTCTTTTTCCTTGTTTTATTTTGTTAATGTTATCTAGAAAGTGTTTATAGACTGATACCTTCCATTTTTTATTCTATTGCTTTATTTCCCTTAATTCCTATTTACATGTATAATCTAGGAATATAATATAATGGGGGGGAGAGTGGCATTTTTTTTACCTGAATAATAGATTTTTCTTACCGAATTTTCTGAATGATGAGTAGGACTTGTTTCAAGTCATTTTAATTGCTGGATTAGTTTTTCACATCCTGGCAGTTTCCTACAAAACCTGTCTGATGTATGAACAGGTTGAGGCTCTACCTTAGTGCTGATTCAAAGAGCTCAGTTTGTGTATGTTGGAGGGAGAGGAGAGCCTAGTATGGCTGTACTGTGGCCAAGGGTCTGAAGAATCCCCTGTTTTCAACTGTGGAAAGGATGCAGGGTGTTGACAGATTGCCTGCAGCTGCATGCCTTACCACAGCTCTTGAAAAATATTGACACCTTATAGCTAAGAGGTGAATTCCGGAGTGTGTAGGCAGGGGCTGGCCTGCACTGCTGTGGTTGAGGGATGATGGTTTGGTGAGGAGCCTAGATTGAATCCATTGCTTTCCTCACTCAACATCTGTATGTGCTGATAGCAGGAAGTGTTTTGGATTTCTACTAGCATGTGGTCCCTGGACTTTGTGAGTTTCTCTAGTGGGGGTCTTTAGCTTTCATATCTGCTAGCCAGTATTTTTAGCCAAGGTGAAGGTGACACTTGGACTGTTGTAAGGAAGACGGTATTTCACTGATCTCTTGCTTGCCGCATATACACATTCCAGTAATCTGGGAAAAATCTACCAGGTTTGTTCCTGTGGTAGGAACATTTACCCAGAACTGCACGTATAGACATTCAAACACTGAGGCCTTCAAGTGGAGAGTTTGCAATGCACATCTCAAAGTAGACTGCAGATTCCCTTAGTCTGTCTGGTGACAGATGGCAACAGTGCATAGGGCAGCCCTGATTGACTGACCCAGCCTGTTTCCCTGTAGCACAATGTGGAGATTATGAAGGGAGTGTCTCCTGATCCCCACTGGAGCAAGAAAGTGCAGCCAGTGACACAGTCTGTTTCTCTGGGAGAAAAAGCTTGACTATATCCGTACTCTCATGGTTTCTCCTGGGAGAGCAGCAACTCTCCCAGGAAAAACTGAATATCTGTACAAGACCTTTGTTGTTATCCCCCACCCCCCACCCCTCACCTGTGCAATGGCCTCCACTTTTTTGGCCCTACTTCTCTAAGGAAAATAACTGATGTGCATTCCTGTTGCTCTTGCTGTGTTTCTGGAAGGATACGGAAATATTCTGTTGTACTGCTATCTGCAGGGGTCTGAGTACCGGTAGTGAAAGTGGTCAGCTCTTTCTACTTTCACACACTGCTGCCTGGCAAAGCTATGAGTAGGAGCAGGCGCATTGTTACTGCTTGTCTGCAGTCGTGCGATAATAACACGGCATTAGTTTACCTTAACTCATAGTTGGAAAGTTTTTTTGCACAGTGTAAGAGCTAGAAACTCGATTAAAAAAAAATTATAGAAGCTTCTAGTCCTGCAGATGTGATCCTTAGTCTGATCCTCTCCCTTAGCAAGGTTAAGGTTACTTTTGCAGTAACCCTGGGTGAGTGGATATTTTAGCTTTGACCTCACTGCCTGGAAGGATCACAAAATGCAAATTGTCATGACTATATTTTGTGCCAAAATAAATTCTGTAGTTGCTCATATTTGTGTACAAATTAGCTACTTCCCTGTACCTCCAGTGTGAAGCTCTGGTTTTTGCTTTCTTTTAACTTCTTCTCTTCTTTATGGATTGCTCTTTTTTTTTTTTTTTTGTGAACCTTTTTAATCCTTGTTGCCCAGAACTGTCTGTCATTCTGTCTGTTGTCACACTCTGGCTATGAGAAGCATAACTGCTATGGCCCTTCTTTCTTTCCAGTTCATCTTGCTCAGGTTTGCAGATTTATGTAACCAGACCATCTTGTGGATGCAGACTCCAGCTGGGAAACTGTGCAAAGCTGTCAGGCATTTTGGAATCTTCTTGAGCAGAGAGAGCTATAATGAGTACTGAAAATAATCCATGAGCGTAACCTGAAAAATCCCAGGTCTATACTTTGAATCTCTCACAAAAATTGGGGCATCTCAATTCAAGTTTTTAATATTGTCCATTACAGAACTAGGGCCAGTGATGATGATATTCAGATCTAGGTTTGAACTCTGAATCAACACCTTTCTCGAAGTATGTGGCCAGTTGGTTTTGAGAGCCTGTCTCTGGCCTGTATCTAACATTAAATCTGCGCTGAAGTCTCCGCATGAAAAGCATACTTGTCCAAGAAAGCATGTGGTAAGGGCTTTGGTGAGGTTTACAGAAACATGTTTTGCTGTTTATTTCTGATTTAATGATCTAGAATCCCAGGTGGGAGGGCATATCAAGATAGATGGACTGCTTAACTGAATGTCCCATTAATTAAACCCATGTTAAAGCTGTGTAGGCAGTTTCTCTTTTTTGCTGCAGTTTAATAGGCAAGAAACAGACTCTAAATTAACTCCAAACAAACCACTCTTACTCCCAAATAAATATCTAGACATAGGTTTGCACTCATTTCCCCAAGTTTGGTTTCAAATTTATGTGCATGGAGGCCTCAAAAAAGCTTGGCTTTTTGTCATTTCTTTTCCTTGGCAGGATGAAAGATGCATTTATTTATTTTTTGGCCTTTATTGAGCAAATCCCCACCTTCTAGCTATTAATAACTCCTTGGTGTTAAACCCTGTCATTTATGTAATCATTCTGATTAAATTTCTAGCTTACTCTGTATTTTTGTACAGGATCCTTAATAATATATGTATCGTATAGAATTTACAGTGTAGCCAGGACTTAGTTGAGGGAGGGGGATTTTATAAAAGGTGAAACACTTGGTTTACCTGTTGGTTTACCTGTTGCTCAGGTTGTGTCCAGTGGTTGGCTAATTTCTGTACTTTCATAAAGCACATTTTCCACATTGCCTTTCATCACTTAGAAAGCTGGGTAAAATGGCTAGCCATTTTGAACTTCTCAATTAAACAGCTCACTATGCTGATTCTGGTAAAGCCTTTTATTTATTTATCTATCCTCTTCTGTTTTCCCGAGTGTGTGTATAGAACTTTTCACTTTCTTTGATTTCTTCCCTCCCTCCCAGCTTTACTTTATCTTTTGCCTTAGGGTAGTGTTACCTTTAAACAATCATAAAGGCACTTAAATGGGAGCATTCACCCATGAAAGTGTGTTAACTTCATAGATTTCGTAGACATTAGGGCTGGAAGGGACCTCGGAAGATCATCAAGTCCAGCCCCCTGCCCAAAGGGCAGGAAGTCAGCTGGGGTAATAGGATCCCAGCAAGATAAGCATCCAGTTTCGTCTTGAAGGTGTTCAATGAAGGCGCTTGAACCACATCCGGTGGCAGGCTGTTCCAGACCTTGGGGGCTCAGACAGTAAAGAAATTCTTCCTTATGTCCAGCCTGAAACGATCTTGTAGTAGTTTGTGACCATTCAACCTCGTCATCCCTTGGGGCGCTCTGGTGAACAAACGTTCCCCCAGATACTGGTGGTCACCCCTGATAAACTTGTAGGTGGCCATCAGATCACCCCTGAGCCTGCGCTTTTCCAGGCTAAAGAGCCCCAGGGCTCTCAGCCTGTCATCGTAGGGTCTGCTTCCCTGACCTCTGATCATGCACATGGCTCTTCTCTGGACTCTCTCAAGCTTCTCCACATCCTTTTTGAATTGTGGAGCCCAAAACTGGAAGCA
>NW_005842229.1:1640438-1663106 GCF_000455745.1 Alligator sinensis
GACGCAAAGTACCTATTTAATAGGTTGGCTTTTTCCTGGGCGTCAGTTGTCAGTTGCCCCATCTGGTTAAGCAGGGGTCCAATGTTGTCCCTGCTTTTCCTCCGGCTCACCGCATATCTGAAAAAGGACTTTTTATTGTCCTTGATGCTCAAAGCTAGCTGGTGTTCAGTTGCAGCCTTGGCTTTCCTGGTCTGCTCCCTACAGGACCGGACCAGTGCAGAATAATCCTCCTTGGAGGTGACTCCCATCCTCCATCCTTTGTAGGCCTTTCTTTTTAGCCTCAGGAAGTCTGCTAGGTCCCTGGAGAGCCAAGGGAGCTGCTGTGCCCTCTTGCTGCCTTTCCTCCGAGATGGAATAGACTTAGTTTGTGCATTGAGGATCGCTCCCTTGAGGAGCGACCACTCTTCTTGAACTCCTCTCTCCCTGTGGTCACGGTCCCTTAGGGCCTCACTGACAAGCCTCCTGAGCTTGTCAAAGTCGGCTTTCCTGAAGTCAAGGACTTCCGTGTTGCTGACTGACTTGCCAGCTTTTCGGCAGATGGTGAACTTGTGCTAAGTACCCTCTGTTTTAAAGTTTTGTCAGTTCAGGTGGGGGTTATCTTGATCTGTTTTACCCAGGTTGGTCCAAGGTATTGTTAGTCTGCTCTGGGAAGATAAAACAATCTATTTTCTTTCCCCCAGCATCCCAAGATGCACTGTTCCCACTTCTGTGTTCTGTGGGCAAACTTACAACTGTCCTGAATTCTGTTTCCCAGGGGGTGTTTTGCTGGGTTCAAGCCAGCATCCCCTCCTGTCCTCACTGGGTGTAGCCCCAGCAGACCCTGACCCACTCTGAGCACCCAGGTGCAGTTCATCGGTTTGCTGCTCGCAAACCCTGTGCATGCGTTCAATGGGCTGGCCGTTGGTGCAAGGGAAGTGGTTAAAAAGCCAATTAACCACTAACAAGTATGGGCAATTGGCTTTTAGTGTTGGACAGTCATCTCCCTCCCCACCCACTGTGCCACTTTCCACTGCTGCTGACTACTGCACCATGACTCAGCTTCCCCTTAGTATTCATTTGAACTGAACTGCTGTTCATTTGACAGCATTCCCCTTACCCAACCCATGCAGCAAGCCTTCTGGGTGTCAGCTCTGGCCTGGTGTGGCACATCATGCATATCCAGTGGGGACTTTGCTTCAGAAGTTGTTAAGACTTTTCCCCTCCCACACACGGCTCCATCTGGCTCCCGTTGGCTGTGGAGTGAGGGAAGCCACGTGGTGGTTTCTCTATCTGGGAGCAACATGCCACGACCCCCACGTCCTCTCCCACCCCAGAGGAGGAAGAGAATCCTGGCCCCTGTCCATGCCCTGCTCACCAGGCCCTCTTGCGGCAAGTCGCAGTTGTGCAGGTCTGAGACAGCATTAAGCCTTAACCTGTGGCTGCTCTGCTGAAGCTGTTCTAACTTTATGACTGCATAACATCCCACAGATGAAAAATATTTTAAAGGTAGCCTGTGACAGTACCCTCAGTCTTTGACAGATAACTTATAGATCTCTATTCCATTCCCCCTATATTTTGTAATTTCTATATGGCTCTTCACACAGTTTTAAAAACTGTCTTTTGGCTGCACAGATTTTTAAACCTTGGCTAAACTAAGATTAACATCAAGTTACAATCTCTCAAGGTAACTTCTACGAGTAGTTTACAGAGCAGGTTATATCTTTCCGAGGACTTTACTGATGTAAGCTACTTAACATGAGCTGGTAGCCTACGTTGCTAGAAGTAATGGCTGTTGCCTTTGTGATGGATACATCTGAACATAACAGCATTTAGAAGATGCATAACAACTTGAAGATAAAGTGCTCTTGCACCACTCAAAACATCACTTAGAGAGCTTGGTAAATATTTTCATTTTCCAGGTGAAAAGATTCAATGTACTGGGGACATAGAAAAAGTATCAGTTCATTGGGAGATGCCAAGGAGTCATTGGATTTTGAACCTTACAGAATTTACATGTCCTCACTGGATGAAGCAGGATTTGATTGTTGAGACCTTTCCCTCTTAGGAGGATTTAGAACCATGCATAAAGCTGCTGAGTAAATTTTACTGACTGGTTATAGCAGGTGCAGATAACTCTATCAGGATTTGAGATGGCCTGACCATCTGGTCAGTTTGATCTAGGGGTTGAAACAGGGAGCTCTTGCAAGGAAACTCTATGAACAGACGGTGTGGGGACGGGAGCATAGGCTGGACTTTGTATTCTATTGCTGTTTTCTTATAAGGGAAGGGTGTAAATTTTAACTTGTATAATGTGTTGATACATTGTTTGTAGGGGCCTACTATATGCTCATAGGGCCTTAAAATAGTCACCTTCTGGGGGAGCATAAAAGATACTTGGAGCACCCAGGAGAGAGAGAGAGTGCATGCGTGCGTGCATGGATATTTGTTTGATGTGCCAGATTTGATTTATAAATGGCTGTGGGATAATAACAATAGTGACCCTTTGCGCTGATCTGTGACTGGAAGAATGCTGTTTGCTAATATATTGATGTGGCTGAAGATGGATCTCACTCTAAATGGTAGAGCATGTTTAAATTAGCAGAGCCACTTGCTGTAAATAACTGTAAAGGAGATCACGTGGCCCTGAAAATTTACAAATGCCACATTTTCTAAGAGATTGTTTTGTTCCTTTTGTTTGTCTTGTTGCTGCTCGTATAAAGCTATGCAGACTGGACCTTGGAAGGTACTGCTGGCCAACTGAGCTGGTGAAGTTGATAACAGGCTAGCTGAGCACACATACACTACTGGAACCACTCCAGATTAGTCTGTTACTGTACATGTTAGTAGCCTGGCTACTCCCACCCAGTAATTCTCTTCTGCTGGATGTATAGAACTCACTTTGTTTCTGGCGGAGTAGTGAATATCAAGTTTATAGGCAGCTCAGCTGCATGGACCACACCATCTGTAGGCAGCAGCCTGGATCAAGGCCATGCTTTTCCTTGGTTCTCTGCCTTGTTAAGTGTCTGATTACAACAGGGCACAGAGGGGTGATAGACTCTGCTTCTGGGGCATCAGAGCAAAAGGCCAAAGAATAAGACTTTGCTTCCACTGCCAAAACGTTTTTTAAAATTTTTGTTTTGTTTTATATCTTTTAACTTCAGGATAAGTAATACTTGTGAACTATCTATGTGGAGACAGGACAGGGCAAGGCCAACTTCTGGAGGCACTTTCATATTACTTTACCACTGTGCTGTAAAAATGGCAGGTGCCTAGTTTCTGTTAATTGTATGTCCATCATCCTGCTGTTAAAGCACACGCATGCATGCACACACCCACCCACCCACCCACCCTTTGTCGAGTGGCAGCATATCCTAAGAATAAACGTTGTTGGGAGGGGGAGCAGGGGAAGTGGAGCACTGACTCTTCCATCCAGTTGACATAGCCCTTCAGCCTAAGGATGACCACCAAAAGAGTCCTATACCATCTCCCTGACAAGTGTCTTTGGTTTTCATTTAGAAAATATGTTCTCCATATAAAAATATGCTTTATACACCTATGTCTGTTGCTGAATGAAGACTTACTCCAAGAAATGGGAGGGAGAAGGGGGAAAGAAAAAATATATTCAGCGTGCAAGGCAGACTGTGTGGATGGTGGGCTGTGGAAGAAACATTTTTGGCTAGAGGTGATGTAGTCTTTGTGGCTACAGTTCCCGTAGGTTTAATTCCGGCTACTTTACGCTTCTTTCAGGGAGAAGAGAAAAGAGTACCTACCCTGGCATTCAAATCATCCCCCTCTCTTAGGGTTTAGTGTGCCTCCATGGAGAGGTGCAGGGGGAAATGGTCTTTTCCCTTTCCAGGGTAACTTGACTTGTGACAAGATGTGCCATTGCTTAAACAGAGGTGTGCAGGGGAGTTATTTTGACAACTGGCAGCATCTGGCTGATTGATTTCCAAGAATGGGCTGTTTGACTCCTGGGGTGTCTGTGAGGAGAAGGCTGAGGCCTTAGGAGAAGTTTTAATAAAAATGATTATCCCGGTGCAAGAAAAGAAGGGCAGCCATCCACAGCAGATGGCAACTTCTATAATTTGGCTTTCGGTGTCAGGTTTATAGAAGGATAACATAGGCTTATTTGTTGATATTCATTTCATAGCTTATATCTGTGTGTTTTTGTTTGTAATCTTTGTTGGCAGGATTGTGAATATGATTGACGGGTCCTTTATGCAAAGCAGATCATTTTCCTACTTAACAGTATAAAGACTATGCAGTAGATGCAATGTCTTTTGTGCACCTCTAGCTTTTTTGTTACTGCAGCTTTAACCATTTTGGTTTTATAATGGATGCCAAGAAACAATTGGTCACCAGATGGTAATGAAACACTCAAAAGACCCAACATGAGATGCAGATATCTGGTTTCCAGTATGCTTAGACTGTAACCAGCAACCTTTGCAAGAGGTTAATCTATCCTGAACCAGACTGACCTTGTGACTTTTATCACTTCCTGCTAGCAGACAGGGAAAATTTACTCAAATAGTAGGGATTAATGAACAGGATCAATTGAACAGGAAGTTTTCAACCCAATGAAGGGTGGCTGAAATGATATCCGTACAGCACTGCTGCTGCTTGCCTCTGGCAGTCTCCAAGGTCTGAGTGTTGGAGGGGGGCAGGTGGCACAAGATTGTGGCGTTTGAGATTCATATATATCAAGGAAGAAAATAGAAATTAAGTCATTTGTACAATTTTCTGAATGGAGTGAAAAGTTTTTTCAGGGGAAGTGAAAACTTTTGTTTCCTAGTCATGGTGCTTTGATTTTTGTACCTTTTGGTTTAACCGCCTTAGCAACAGGCCAGGTCCTTAGGGCAGCGGGGCCCAACCTCCCCTGCCTGATCCATTGCTCTGCTCTCCTCTGTCTTATCAGTGCTGTTCTCCCAGCACCCCTGCTCTTCTTTGAAAGTTTGTCTGCACTGAAGCCCAATGATGTAATTACAGCTCATGTCAAAATACCTAAGATGGCTTTAATGTAGCTAACTCTGGTATGACTGGAATCTCAGATGGGCTTGTGCAGTGAAGCTTGCATTCATGTAGTTAGAGTGCTAGCTAGCTAGATGAAGGTTAACACGTATGTCTGCACAAGCTGCAGTCGCACCTTTGTGTGCAGGCCCAGGGGTGGTTTGGGGAGGGGTGAGGGTAGGAGGGGGTTGTGCTTGCAGCCCCTTCGGCTGTTCTGCACATGAGCCATCAGTGCATCTTCTGCCAGATCTGCAGGACTCTGGGTAAACACCACTCCATTGAAGGTCTGGGGATGAGCAGTGGTTGTGTTCAACCACAAGGTCCTGTCCCAAACCATACTGAAGCAGCAGCTGTGGCAGAACCTCTGCTGACAAGCTGGTGAACTCGGAGAACTCACTGCATGTGTGCAGCACAGCCCAAGGGGATAGGATTGCTCCCCACCCCTCAGCTCCTCTTTCCTGTATCCTCCGGTGTACAGGCCTCTGTTTAGAATCCATCTCTAGGTTTGACGGTCTGTCTGCACTGAAATACTGAGACTCAGAATGAGGCTTCTTCAAAGTGAGAGTTCAAGGAGCTATTGTAAGACAAAGCCGGCTTTGCGTGACCTTCCTTTTGACATTCAGAAGGATCTCTTCTGCCATCTATTGCCATCTCCAGGTCATCACAGGTCCTTGCCTCCCTCCAGAGAGGGGACTACCATCAAACTCCAGTTCCCAGGAAACCAGAAAAAGTTTAAATGAAAAAGCCCCCTGCTTGTTACAGAAATAAATGCCTACATCTTCTTGAGCTTAGAGAGAAGTTTGCGGACTGTAATTTATGGAAGACTTCTTGGCATAGGCCTTAAGCTGATAGAGACAGCTGTAGGAAAATTTTCATGGGGAGAGGTTTAATTTAGTTGTCATACCCTCCCCAAGGCAGCGTGAGGAATTCTTAATCTTTTGCTAGTAGACAAAGATTCCTGGCAAACACTGCCAAATGTGTATCCCTCCTGTGTACCCTGACACAGTGGTTTGATACAATAATTATCATTCCCCCCACACTATTGACCTGTCTCCCAAGTATTTTTTTTTCTTTCCAGTTGTGGCTCTTTTCTTTTCATTTTTTTTCTTGCCTTTTTCTTTAGTTCCTCCTGTGTGCTTCCTTAAAAAAAGAAAAGAAAAGACTTGTTCTTGTCTGAATGTTTTCCATCTTGTTTCTGTTTTTTATCCCTGTATCTGACTCCTCAGAAATAACTGCTTCTGTGTTTATTGAGGTAACATGTAGAAGAGTCTGTTGCCTTGTATGTAGAAGTTTGAATAATACGCATAATGCATAGTAGTATTTGTGAATTACTCCTGTGACTGCTGCATGGGAGCCAGACATGGATGGAAAGGGACTCTCAGGGCTCCTACACACATGCGGGGAGCCTGCTCCAACATGCTGGAAATCTAGCACATTGGAGCAGACTAGATGATTGATGTGCTCCGGCAGCCTCGTGCGTTGCGTGCATCAGTGTCACCACATGTCTTTACACTGACAAAATGGCGGTGCACTTTGAAATAAAACATGTCCAATGAGCTTTAATTCAAAGCACCCTGCTGCCATTTTTCAGCATGGGGATGCACGGCAACCCTGATGCATTTGACCAGCGTTTGAATTACACTCAGACTCTTGGCGGGGATTTGCAGTGATGGCAGCCAGAAGGAGTCGCCATCGCCTAAGCTTCTTAGAAAGGCCTGGGACAGGCCGGGGGCTCTCGTCTCTTATAGGGGGGATCAGCCCCCCCTGTATCTTGAACCTTGAATGCGACGCACGGACACTTTTAATTAGTGCAGCTCACTAATTAAGCGCCCAGTGCCACACTGGAAACGCATGTAAAAATGTCCTCAGGGACCTTTAGCAGAAAGCACTTGCCTTAGTGTAAAGGGGTTGCAGATTTGACTAGTGTAGCTTTGACTAGTGCGTCCTATTAGGTTTCTCTTTTGGTTCTACTTTACCCCACTCCTGTGCACTATTCTGAGGTAACTATACACTCACATGAGGAAATGTGGCTTTTATTTTAGGTCATCAGCAAATTGCCATGGCCATCCTAGAGTTGCCTGCTTAGAAGTCCCCTCCCCTCTCCCCACCCTCCCCAAACCATTCTGCACTTACAGCATGTTCTCGAAGCTTACACCAGCTTCTGGCCTGCACACCAGAAGCAATGCCAGATGGGTGCCAACATCAGCTGTGGACCCAGCTGGCAGGTTCCCGCTAGGGATCAGAGCATCTGGTCAGGTCCACAGGTGATGCTGCATAATCAGCACATTAGCTATAGTCTCAGGTGGTTACCCCGATCCCTAGCAGGAACCTGCCAGCAATGTCCACGGCTGATGCTGGTGCTACTCCCAGTGCTCAGGGCAGGAGCTGGGTGCTGGTATAAGCTGTGGTCAGAGTTGGGATGTACCTGTCTGCCTGGCATGACAGCAGTCGGAGCTACCTGCTCCCCACTGGCCAGATCCCATGATTTTACGGCTGCCCACCTGTGAGCTGGATACAATCCATTGAGCTGGATCCAGCCCACAGGCTGTATTTTGCCCACCCCTGTTCTAACTGTTATGCTTGACCCTCCCTAAAAAGATCTGGTCTACTGAACAGTTGAGTTTGGTGAAGACAGTATTGGATTAAATTCTCCACTATACAATGTATAAGTTTCAGGAGAGAATAAAGAAATCCTTTTTCTGTCGTAAGCCCTTCTCTGTGTAGATGACTAGAATTGTCTGGGTCCTTGCCAGATAATTAGGGCCAACACAGTATCTAGGAGCCTCTTGTGGCCCTCCTTGCTATGTCACCTGTTCTTTAAAAAAACAGCTTGTGCAGATGTTATTAAACGTTTTTTGAAAGTAGAGATAGAAGTAGCACATAGCAGGTCCAGGTTTCTCTGCTTCCTTTGTTGAGCATGCTTTAAATTAACTATTATTTTAAATTAACAAATTTAAAAATCTCCAGTCTCTCACAGAGTTCAGACACTGAAAAATGGTGTAGCTTTGCAGACCATCGCATCCATCTTTTTATGATCAGCACATTTGGTCAGAAAAGCCTGTAATTCAATTCCAGGATTGATAGGAGTTGCACTCAGTGTTTGGTACATATGTCTAAGTTGTCAGCTGTGGTTTGAACAAGAGTCATTTAGCAGATGGAGTAGGATCAATTACTCTTCATTAGATCTAATTTTCAAACACCTTTCTATAATTGGTAGCTGAAGAGATTTTTACAAACCTGTGTTTTGATTTCACTTTTGAAAAACAAAAGCCTTTTTTGATAGGATTTAGAATCAGTATAAAGGAGCTAAAGGGAGATAGTTGGGTTAACTTCACTTTGATCTGTTCATTTGTGAAAAGAAAGGTATAAACCTGTTAGTTTTAAAGAAAAGCTTTAAGCAACACAGGTGAGGGACATTGAGCAAACAGAAGGTCTGCCTTGGTAAGTATGAGTTCTGAAATGGGTTACTCATTTAGATTTATCTTAGATGATTTAACATCTATGAATCTATGAATTTACCTTGCTTTCTATTACTGTTTTCTAAACTGTGGGGTGGCACCCCTCTGGGGAAGGGGCATGTGAATTATGGAGGCAATCAGTAGCACATCCCTAAACCAGCCGCACACATGCCCCACTACTTCTAGCCATTGCCACTGCTTTCCCTCCCCACCAATTGCTGCTGGTAAAGGGAATTGGCCATTGATGAGGAAAGCAGCTGTGGTGTCTGAAGTAGCAGGGTATGAGAGTGCCGTGTGGGCATAAAGCCGCCAGGTTTGAGAAACAGCGCTTCATGGATTGTATCAGTGTAAAGTTACATTTTAAAATACTACAAAAATTGTCATCAGATAATAACTAATACAGTTGAATACAGCATCACCCTACATCTAGATCAGTGGTCCTCAACTTTTTTAAACTCAAGACATCCCTCAATAGACTCAAGGCACCCCTCCATTACTTTTGTAAATGGAGTGGCACCCTATTTAAAAAACTAATGTATTTATTACAGTGCTTATGTCCTTCCAGAGGGGCTGGGAAAGGGACCAAATCCAAGCCCGCATTTATATCCTTATCTCCTTAAGCTTAAAGGCAGCCCTGGCACCCTGGTTAAGAATCACTGATCTTGATAGTACAGGGCTAGATTTCGACTTGAATGGCTTGCTTACTGATTGTCTTGTAAGAGCAGAATATCTCCAAAATGTCTTTTGAGTGGGGATCCTGGTTTTCTCTGATTTAAAAAAAAAATCCCCAATTTTCAGTTACAAAAAAGTAACCCTAAATCCACATTTTTCTATGATTAAAATTAAACACCACTAATATATCTATATTGATAGATCTAAATAAAATTAGTGGTGTTTCATTTAAATTGGGGATTTTTTTTTAATCATAAAACCAGGATCCCTGCTTATGAGCCACCGGCACTTTGAGGTCTCATTTATAGGAGTAAGTGGGGCTTCTGCCCCTGCCATCTTCCTCCCTTCTCAGAGCAAGTAGGGAAGGGAGGAAGATGGGAAGGAAGAGGGAGTGGTTGGAGCTTCAGTTTCATCACCACCTACTAGCTGGAGTCTCTCAGTCTGGTGTGGTAGAAGAAGGGTGAGTAGTAATTTACTGCTAATATAGACAAGTAGTAAATGACGACTACTCCTAGAGCAAGAGAGAAACTGGAAAGGAAATATAAGTTGGATGTGCCTTAGAGTCCTCACACCTGCCATTCTTTGAGGGGTACAATTCATGCCCAGGACTGTGCCTGATGCTGTGTTTCAACTCTCAGTCATTAGAGCCATGTCTAAATACCAGAAGTCTATGGAGATTACAATAACATTCAGCACTGCTGGACAGAAGACTCATGCAAAAATGCTTCTGCAGAGGGAGATTTACCAAATCTCTCTGTGTACATGTAAAACAACAATTTTTTGTCTCATTCCTTTCTGGATAAGTTTAAAACCATAAGCTTTACTTTCTGGGACGAAAGAGTGAAAGAAAATTTACCTGTGTAGTGTGCATTTAATAATCAGCAGAGGGTCTTTTGCAGGGCATTCTGCACCACTGGGTTTGGGCTGGTAAAAGGAAAAAATAATACAATTTGTGTGAGTGCTTTATGTTTCTTGTTAGGCAGAAGTGAGTCTGCTTGGAAGATCTGATACAATTCCATTTGGCCACTTCTTTGTATGAGAAACTGCAACACATTTTCCAATTGGTCTGTGAAGAATGTTCCCTCCACCAGCACGGGTCTCATACTTCCCAAGGACTTTATTTTCCAATGAGTACATTTGACAGGCTTGATTTAGTTAAAGCTAGAACTTAAGTGCCTGAAAGTATAAGTGCTTATGCAATAGATGCTTTGTTATTCAATTTTAAAACATGTATAAAGATAAAAGTTTACCATGTATAAAGAGGCTTTGATTCTTTTGAATGAAGTGTGTGTGTCTGGAGAACCTCATTTGCAGATGCATTTACTGTAATAAGTGACACTATGGACATAAGAAAATCCCTGCATAAATGCACATCATGTCTGGAATTTCACCATGTATAGGGAAATAAACTTGCTTGTCACTTCTGTGTCAAATTTGATGTGTACAAAGGTTATCGTTCCTTCATCACGTGGAACAGGAACAGGTAAAGATCCCAGAGGAATCTTTTGCTAAATCAGCAAGACATCAGATGAAGGAATTTAAATTCAAGCAGGCACATGGGAAGAAATATACTATGTCTTTATATAGTAAGCTCAACACAAAAACTAGGTGAACTAGAATGCCTAGCAAGGGGAGAGTAGGCATTGCCTAGATAGAATGAGTAAAATGAGCAGGGTATTGTAAAACAAAGTTGTTTGGGTTGATGTGATTGATATCTGTTGTTAGACCAACTAAATAGTTGGAAAAATTGTTCTTTGCAAGCTTTTGGGCACAAACATCCTTTTTCAGGCATAGGGAGATAGGCATAGGATATAGTAATGTCTGACTACAAGCTGTAAATCATGTAGAAAGGACAGGTTAAAATGAAAACATGTCAGAGCAGCGTTCTGTTTAAAAGATTCCTTGGATCCAATTGTGTTCTCTTGTTAGATTTTGTATGGCTGTAAGAATACAAATATGCTAGTAGATCTGAATTACTCCCCTCCATATTGAGAAGAAAGATATCGAGTGCACAATATTGAGAGAGATCAAGAGAGGCAGCAAAGTCCAACAAAGCAAGAATAATGAGGAATGTGGATGATTCGTGTATAAACTTGTCAAGTATCACAATGGAGCCCACTGTGGAGAAGCAATTTCTTGACACCTTTAAACAATTGCTTCTTGTAACAATCATGGAGCACGCAAGAAGAGAGCCTATACTTGACTTAATTGTAAGTAACAAGGCAGTAGTTAGTTCTAAAGTATCTGCAGTTGAGCTATTAAGCAGTAGTGACTTTAAAGCAAAGAAAATGAATAAACCAAAAATTCAGCATTGAAAAAAATACTATATTCGAAGGAAGGAAAAGGAACAAAACCAAACTAAACTGAATACTGATCCTTTCACTTGAGACCGAGAAGAGGTAACTCTTTAAATTGGTTGCAACTTATGTCTAGAGTTAGAGGGATAATGAACAAAACAGGGAAGGGGGAAAGCAAGAATTTATCCAGTATAGCTAAATAAAGAGGTTTAATAGGTCATCAAAGTCAGACCGAGGTTCTTCAGAACGTGGAAATATTAACTCAAATTAAGCCATTGAAATTGTGCATAAACTACACCATGCTGTAGGCAAGAAGGAAATGAGAAAAAAGAGACCAAACATGCCAGCTCAGTCTCCTTTTTGGCATGGCACAAGGCCTGAAGTCAGTCTGGAGGGAGCTCTGCTACGCTAGATTTCATTGCTAGACTAGAAGTCCTTTGAGACTCAAATTAGGGGCTAGAGGGCACATTTACTGTACAAGAGACGCTTAACTTGAGATTAGAGCTAATTATTGCACATTAAGTTTCATTGTCTATGCATGCAGACACTTACTGCGCAGTAACCTGCTCTAATCTCAAGTAAATTTGCTACCTGTAAAGACAAGTAGCACATTCACTCCAGATTGCTTACTGAGCAGTAACGCACATGTAGATGCCTGACCAGGAGCACATTTGCTCCCAAGCAGCTGGAGACATGAGATTGCTCCCTGCCCACTTCATCCTGCATTATTTGCATGTGTAGATGCACCCAGAGAAGTGGTTGCACCATGTGGGTTCATGTCATATTGGGCTGTGTAGACTTGGGGATTATGCTTTGGAAAAGGTGGTGGCAATATGGGGGGGGCAGCGCTGGTGTGGAACCAGAAGGAATGGCATGCACTGTATGCATCGAAACTGTATGTCATGCCTTTTGATTTATTCATTTAGTGAATATTAGTCTTTATGGTAAATGTACATGTTGTTCCCTATTCACTGTTCATCACTCCAAAAACTGAGCATATTGGGTTTACACGCTGCAAATAATGTGCTTAATCCATTTTCCAAAGGGTAATATTAAACTTTATGACAGGTGTGAAATATTCAACCCTTAAGTTTTTGTAATGTCATCCACTTAATATTACAATTTAGCTGTCTTTTTTGCTTGTAGTGGTTATGAACAGGTACCTGTAAGAAGCATTTGCTTAAATTACATTTTTATAGCATCTTTGGAAGAGAGTATCAAGCATATCAGCTGGGGGCAGTAAGAATTTTTTGCTTATTACATCAGCAAGCAAAGATCTTAACCCCTAACCTTTCCAGTCTGCTTTTTGGCTAGAAAGTACATATTTTGGGTAGAATAGAATTCAATACACAGCATTTTTCTGTGGCCACATGCACGGTTTTGGTGATAGAAATGAGCTGGTTGAAATTAAAATCCCATTCATCCTCTGCAAGAGCTCTTCAGCCTACATAAATTTGTAGAAGCACTCTGGTTTACAAACTGAATACTTCTGGGGAGGCATAGATTGATATGTAGAAAGAAGTTCTTCCTGAAAGATCATTGTTCCTAAATAAAAGGAATGCATATGTTTAAATTGATGTCTTCCAGGTAGAATATAAGTGCCTTTGGATAATAAGCAATATATGAGTTCTTGAGGATGTGGAAATAAGTGAGAAATATGAATATCTGTTTAGTGGATTTGTTTTGGTCATGAAGGAGTATAATTCACTACATGGACAATTGGTGTGGGATTATAGGGGCAACAAAGTAAATGCTGCTTTTGTTTTCTGCTTTTATTAAAGAGCATGTAGAAAATACTGCTATTCCTTCCCCTCCCCCCCCCCCAAGCATTTAGACCCCCTTGTCTTTAGTAAGATCTTTTATTAGACCAGCTGGAAAAATGTTCTTTGAAAGCATTTAGGCACAAGCACCCTTCTTCAGGCATGGGGCATCTTTGCTGTTCTGAGATCTCAAGGAATGAAAGAAGCTAAAAGTGACAGGATGTCAGTGAGAATGTAAATAGGTGGAAATTTGCACCTATGTCCTTTAGACTAACATGAGTACAACCAAAAACCCTGTCTTGAGCAAGTGCATTTTATATATAATATCCATCACAAAGCTTCCAAAGATTTTAGAAAATATTTGGCAAGCACTTGAATTGTTATCTTGCTCTTGATACCCATTAGGGCTGTGCGAAATGGCACCATTCCGTTTTGCCTTGAGTTTTGATGGTTTAACAGAATAGCGTTCCATTTCTCAATTCGAAACAGCTGTTTTGTTCTGTTCCATAGAAACAGAAAGCCTGTTTCAATGTTTCGCTGGGGATGGAGATCACGCCGGGGGTGGGGGACAGCCCAGCTGGGCTGCTTCTCCACCCCAGCACTAGATCACTGCCTCCCGCCCCCAACACAGTCTAGCGGTGGGGATGGGGAAGCAGCCCAGCTGGGCTGCTTCCTGCCCCTAGCACACCCCCAGCACTGCCACCCCGCAACAGCACTTGGAGAGGAGGCTCTGCCCTGCCACTGCTTGTCCCACTGGCACAGGGGAGCGTGGAGGGGGCAGGTGCTGCCGTTGCTTGCCAGCTGGGGTTGGGGACTGGGCACTGCTGCCGTTTGCCCAGCCGGTGTAAAGGGGAGTGGGCGCTGCCACCACTTGTCCAGCTGGCGCAGGGTGGGGGTGCGGAATATAGACGTGGCACTGCTGGCCGTGGAGGATATGCCCTGCTGCCGCTTGTCCCCTTTCTAAAAATAGATGTTTTGGGTTCCAGGCATATTTTTCTCTGTCCTGCTGTTAATTACCTTTGGGCTGGCTATTTTTCTTTCCTCTTTATGTATGTATGTATGTATGTATTTATTTATTTTTTATTTTGTGTTGGATACAAAAACACACATTTTAAACCAGCATTTATAAAATTATCAGATCGTGAATTAACTTCTGGCATTCTGAATAACATTTGCATTTTTGAGTGCTATGAAACACTTATTTTCTAATGCGTTAGGTTAGTCAGAGTTCTCAAAGTGTCAGTTGACTATTCCTTAGTCCAGAAAAGAAGTTAAAATGTCATGATTAGGCTTAAGTATGTATTTATTTTTTTTGCAGAATTAGGTTCCTGGAGAGGCACTAAGCTTTTTCCTCTTCAATTAACCTCCTTCCCACCCACAGTCTTTCTCCCTTAAACATATTTCCTCTCTAATTTTTTTTAAAGAAAAATGTATTTATTGCTACCTGCTACCTTCAGAGCCTTCAAATAGGTGAGTTTTTTAGTTTTTGGCATGAACACTTGAAACCACATTGCTTCTCTGAACCTTACATGATGATGCATAACATACAGTTTACATTGGAGATCCAGCTTGTTGCAGTGTCAGGAATGAGAGGCCTTCAGGCTGCCTTTCTGCATTCTTTGTTCTTTTTAATGTAGGCTTGCAAGATTGTCCTGAATATTTTACTAGCCTAAGTGCAAATCTCCATCACGCTGCTGATGGTGAGAAGGAAAGCCCTGGTGTTTTCTTTGCCTATCAATAATACTTTCCTTGAAGCTGTTACAAAATTGTATACTAATAGATGCATAACAGTACAACTGAAGAATGTATTACCATTCCAGGGTTCAGTTTCAGGATATCTGGGCATTTGGACTGAAGATCTAGCAAATTTAGAAATTTGTAATGGAGCTAAAGATATCCAGCATATAAAATGGTTCTACTGTGGGTAGAAGCAAAACACCTTTTAAAAAAAGGGGGTGAGGGGAGAGAAGAGGGTATCATGAAGGAAAGAAATAGAGATTTGTCCATTAGCATGTTGAAGTGTTTGAAGCCTGTGCTACAGTAGCCAGCTGATGAAGAGAATTTCTCTTTATGTGTTGCTTGGTGCTAGCTGAATAAGCAACACACACAAGAGCTAAAAATTAGCCAGTACTTTAAGATAAGCACCTTACAACCATTTAAAAAATGATTAAGTTCTATTAACTTGAAAAATTCATTGCCAGCTTGATATGATTATGGAAGATGCAACTGACAACCCTCTGGTTTTATCCCTCTTTTTTTCACATTGAGCTGTTTAACTTGAAAGTCTATATTTTCAGTTCTTCCTAACATGATACTCTCTCTTGTTTTCACAGGCCGAGGCTGCAAGCACAAAGGAAGTTTGCTCAGTCCCAGCCAAACAGTCCCAGCACAACTCCAATAAAGATAGTGGAACCATTGTTACCCCCTCCCGCTACTCAAATATCTGACCTCTCGAAAAGGAAGCCCAAGACAGAAGATTTCCTTACATTTCTCTGCCTTCGAGGTAGGAATCTTGAAGTAACCTAGGGAAATAATCAGTAATCCAGAGAACAGGATGCAGTGCCCCATGCTGAGAGTACTGCCTGGTGCAGCACTTGAGCGTGCTGCACACATTATTGCACTCATTTCCAATCAGTAATGTGACTGAGCAGAAGGAGTAGGTGTCCAGCACTCCTGTGTGTGTATAGAGGAGTGTTAGACTCCATCATTATCAGACTATAACACGAGGCCAATAATTTTGTAAAGAGAAATTTCTTTTCATGCTTAGTATCCTGTCACCCTGACTAGGTTTTTGTCTCCCTCCCTGTCCTTTATTCCCTCACTTTGTCTGCTTGAATAAGTCGAAGCTCTGTTTAACCCTTTGTATGTCATTTCCACAAAGAGAGGAATTCTAGTTGGCTCTTCCCTTTCTCTACATACAGATGCCCTTTAGTCTGTCCTCACCGTACCTGCTTTGTTTGACTAGAACAAAAGCTTGACTTTGTCTTTCTTGTTGCTCTCCAAAATATTGTTTACCACATGATAACTAATGCATATTAGCTGTTTCACTGTCAAATCGTATTAGAGAGAAGGCAGCTGTAGGCTTATTGTGGGGTAGGTGGATGAGGTCAGTAGCATAATGAGTGGTGCATCAGCCCTGGTTGCCACTTAGGGCACATAAACAGCAGTTGCCATCACTGCTGGCCAAGTTTCCACTGCTGCAGCTGGCACAGCCCCAGCCCAGGGCCCAGACCCTCTCTGTCGCTCACCTGGGTAAGGTGAACACTGTACCCTTCACCGGGGGTTGAGGTCACCTACTTTCCTTGCAGAAAAATTCCTGGTGTCTGATCTTTAATGTGGTTTTACAGTAGGGTGGCTAATATGTGATAGTGACCCTGTAGTAATAACGTGCCTTTCTGAGCAATGGAGACAAAGCCTTTGAGTGATGTTCAGATACTTTTTATCTTGTGGTGAAATCAAAGGAAGAGATCCTGTTTGTGTTGCATGCTATTTTTCCCAGGATAGGATTTGTTCTGCCTCCACATAGGGTCCTGAGGGCATTTTTTTTTTCATGTTCTATCTCCTAATTATGGCACTAATCCCAAGTTGTAGCCATGTTTCTTTCAATGTCAAGTGTGCCAGTTCCTGCATAGCTATTCAGTGCTTTATGTGCTAGAGTGGATGACTGCTGTTGCCCTTTTTTTCCCATTCCTTAATCTAAGGAAATGCCTTTGTTCCTGCCCTAGCTACAGCATCCTAATCTAGTGACACCACTGAAGTTTGCCACTGTCATCTATTATATCAGTTTACTACTCCCACATCACAGATTTCTATTGCTGCTGTTACAGCAAGGGCAAATTAACGCATGGGCCGGCAGGGCCCAGGCACAGGGGCCCCTACCGATCAGGGGCCCCCTGGGGGCAGGAGCCCGCTGCACTCCCCAGCCTGCAGGCAAAAGTCAGGTGAAGCACTGAAACTCCTTTGCTGTTAAATGCGTGAGAGCCTGTGGGAGGTGGTGGCTGACTGCTAACTTGTCTGACTGCTCCATAGGAACAACCGGGGTGAGGCAGCAGTGAGGATCCCCACTGTCCCTGCCACTCGCTGCCCAGCTGGTCTCTTTCTCTCTCTGTCCCATCCCTGTGCCTGAAAGGAGTCTGATCCTGCCCTCCCTTCCTCCCAGGGGTCAGGTCTCAGCGCATGCAGCTCAGGACAGGCTGCTGTGCTGCTCACTGCAGATGCGGTATGTGCCTGTGTGTGTGTTGTGGGGGTACAACCCCAAACTGCTCCAGATCTCCCTGTGGGGCAGTGTGCACTGCTTTAGTCCTGCTGCCAAGGACTGGTTTGGGGTGCAAAGAAGGGGAATCCCACTGCCCCCAGGAGGCTTCCTGCAGCTCTCAACCCCAAATAAGGCTGCCAATACAGAGGGCTCTGCAGCTCTCCCAAGTGATGGCACCTCATGTGGAGAAGTGTGAGCTCTTCCAAGGAGTCATTAGATACAGGTCTGTCTGTCTAGAGAGGTACATTATATAGAGAGAGAGAGAGTGTGCGTATGTATACATCTATATAGCTAGCTATATAGAGAGGGATACAGGTATAGAGAGAGAGAGATTATGCATGTGTGCATATGTACGTATATATCAACATAAAGTTTAGCACATGTTTAAAGTGTCAGTAAAGATATTGAGATGTATTATGTAGGCCTACTGCTTTATTGTAATTGCAAAAATCACTAATTAACGGTATTCTTAGACTCTTACTTGAGGCTATAGGTATGGCATGTATTTTTCTTGTAGTTTACCGTAGTGTAGTTACAATGTAAAATGTATATTTAAAAAAAATAGTCAAACAAGAGTCTACATGACCACTGAACTAAAATATCTTTCCTTTCATGGTATTATACATTTATGGTGATCCCATGCATCCAAGTCATTTTCCTAAGGCAGTTGTTTTATTCAGTTTTGTGTGGCAAAATTGACACAAAAATCAAAATAGTTAATTTTGACATCACATGTTGTGCTTTATTTATTAATGCACCGTGTAAACATTTAACGGGCCTATTTATTAATGCTTTTTGATACATTCATGTTTATAATGCCATGTGAGGGGGCCTCTAATTTTCTGTTTGTCCAGGGCCCCAGTAAATTTTAATCCACCCCTGTGTTACAGACAGCGCTGTGCTCCCAACTTGAAGGTGACTGATCAGTACCACCCAGAGCTGTCTCCCTTGATTTTTCTCCTCTTAGTGAAGCATGGTAGAATATCCCTCTCTTAATGCATTTGACTGCTCATAAACTTGGACTGAGGATGCTAAATTATCTATCTTGATGCTCTCGTTCAGTCTGCAAAGTTCTCCTCCCAAGAGGGTTGGGGATGGTCAGGGTTTTTTAATAGATGGATTGTGAGAAGTTGAATCCAGTGGAGTCTAAAATCGCAAGCTAGTCCCTTGAAAGCTAATCCATGGAAATGTATTTCTAATTTTCTTTGCTGTGAGGTTGTTCAGTCTGTTGGCAGCCTGCAACTGCTGTGCTCTGGGCCAATTGACACAGTTTGTTTGTGGGAAAATTCAGCTGGCGTGTGTGCGCACATGGGCACATTCACACAGATTTTTTTTTTCTGCTGCTTACTTATTAAACATATATTGTTATAGCTTTCCTCAGATGTGGGAGCTTTGAAAAATCATTTGAATAAGAGAGAGAGAGACTCTTTTTTTCCCCCCTTAACATTCTGATTTTAATAATGCAATAATGAGACATGGATATCTTGTCCTAATCCACTACTATAGGCTGAAATATTTTCTCTCAGTAATGAACATTTGGATCTCATACCTGTAATTTCTTCTAGCAGATGTTCAGCTGTAAAGAAATATATGTTTTATAGTGTGGTTGAAGATTTGCAATCCGTTCTTAACTTCTTCAAAATGCAGAAGTGTTGGTTTCTTTCACACAGTGCTTGCACATAAAAAAAAAAAAAAAAAAAGATTGATTTCCTCTCTCCCCCCCACCTAAATGCTAGAGAGGAAATGCAGTGGGAGAGCTGAACTTGATTGTTTTAATCAAGCCCCTTTAAAAGACTGATAGTGGAATCAGAGAGGCTTTCTGCCCCCTGATCCATCCCCTATGCATGCTTCTGTCACTACCTTATAGGTTAAGTACAGACAGACAAAAAGCCTGAGGCTGAATTGATTCAGTCTTTGCAGGTTAGTCTAAGCTGCAGAGTTTGAACCAATAAGCAGATGAACAGACATTCACTTCTGATTCAGGAAATGCAGCCACATGCCTGCAATGATTCAAGCCAGAAGCCAGGGGGTGCTACAGCATGGATTGCTGGCATGTAGCCAGCATGGGCTGTGCGTTCACTTCCTCTTTCTGCTGCCCCTGAGGTCTCTGGGATTTTCAGTCCACAATAACAGCAGCAGGACTCTGCGGGGTTGCTCATCATTTCTTCTTCCTGTTTCCAGATGCCTCTAAGATTTGTAGTCCACAGTTGCAGTCAGCACTAAATAAGCAGGGCAGGGCATCTCTGCACTCGGCAGAAGGGAAATTTAACTCCCTTCCCTGGCCTCAAACTCCAGCAGGGGTTTGCGGGGGGAGGGGGCGGGATAGTGAGCCAGCCCTCTGCTCTGGATAGGGAGCAGAGGGGTGGGGCCAGCCCTGTTCTCTGGAGCAGACAGCCCAGCCCAGGGCTTCAAAATGGTGGGATGCTGGGGGGACTCTGATTTAACTTGAATCAGGAAGGGGTCTGGGACAGAAGTTTCATAAACCGGTTTGACCTAAATCAGTTAAGTCTGATGCTATATTCAACCAGGTTTATCTTAAACCAGTTTTAGCCATTTTGAAACTGGTTTATGTGCCCTAAACTTCTGTTCTGTTACAAGTTTAACGGGTGCCGCCCTGGCCCAGCCTGCAGCAGTAACCCTCCCTCACCCCATGCGCAGATCCAGGAGTACATGCCTTCTATACGCCCTCCTAGGGACGTACATAGTGATGGGAGCTTCCCCCCTTCCCCCAATGAGCCATTTGCAGCTCCATCCCCCACTCCCTTCTGCACTGCAGGGCCCTCGATCTGCCCTCCTCTCCCCCCCACAACACACTTACCAGCCGGACCCAGCTGCTGCTGGGCTGCACGCGTGTACAGGCATTTATCCTTGGCATTGTCGGCCACATCAGCCAAAAAAAGCTGATTACCAATTCAGTCAATTTTCCTTATATCGATGCTGATCCAATATGGGACTGGTGTGTGTGTGTGTATCTTAGTCTCATCTCCCTAAAAGGTTGGAGTCACCCATGTAAGAAAAAAATTATATATAAAAATTTTATATGTTGGTGATACTGAACTTTTCAAGAGATGAGACTGAGATTGATAAAGAATGTGGGAAGTGACCCCCATCCCTTCATCCTGCCATGTGCAAACAATGCTGGGTAGAAAACTCCAAAGGTTCTCTTCAGATACCATGCCTCCCCCCTCATAAAAAATACTTAGCTGACTTCCAGTGAGAAGTCAAGAGATTTAGGCTGGATCTGCACTGCAGATTTCTGTCAGCCTGGCTCTGAAGTGGTGTGACCATTAGCCAAAGTCACTGTTTCAGCAGAAGCCCAAAGTTTACATGCGCTTATACAGACAGTATTGTGTTTATACTGACAAAGCTTGTTATTGCTTGGCGGAGGTAGTTACGCTGTGCTGGTGTAGTACACAACCGTGTCCCTGTAGCATGTCCACAATAGCAGCATTTTGCTGATATAATATGCAGGCATTCTTATTCCTAGTGTAGACGTAGCCAGACTCTACTCTTTGGTAGAATGGTTGTACTGGTATACAGCATCCCTAATATGGATGCAGCTTATACCTCCTAGACCAGGAACAGCACGTTTTTGCAGGATAAGCTTGTGTCTGTGTTGAGGGGCTTCCTCTGGCACAGCCATGTCCTTCAGGAATTGCACCTCTGATGGATAAATTGACAGGAGAACTTTAGAGGCTTATATCTGATGCTACACCAGTGGTTTCTCAGCCAGGGTGCCATGTAGCCGTTATGTATGCAAACACCTACATGTGATTCACAAGATTAAACCCAGAGATTTAAAATAGTAATCCATAATGTGAAAAACATTTTGACCTGTTGTGATTTCTCCGAGTTCTTTGCAACAGAAGAATTACTCTGTTTTTTTTCCCCCTGTCATTAAGAAAAATGAGCAGAAGCTAGGAGCTGGCATTTTTCTGAGTAGTGCCCTGAGTAAAAAGGTTGAGAACCACTACCCTACTCTAGCAAGTGATTAAAAGTGCACACTTTGTGCCTACAAGAAAAGTTTATTTTTATAAAATTTAATTAAATGTAGCACTGATGGTTTAAAATTACTTTCTTTAAAGAAATTGTTTGTGTTAGTGGGCTTAGACGGTTGTTGTAGCTGTGACAGTCCAGGAAATGTATGAGGGGCATGGTTTGGGGTTGTTTGTTTTGTTTTGTTTGTTTGTTTGTTGTTGATGTCTTTTATTGGACCAATGGTATAATTAAATAATGTAGTTATATAGTTGGTCCAATAAAAGACAGCACAAAAACCTCTTAGCTTATTTGTGTTAAGGAAGAGAGGCTTATTGAAGCTAGCTGTCCGTTCCTGACCTCTCTCAAAATCAACACTATGATTATGTATTCCAGTTTGCTCTACTTGGGTAGACTTGCTTTAAGAGAATATTGGTTCTGTAAAAGAATCATGGAAAAAAATTCAGTTTTTAATCTTTTTAAAAAGCAAGCTGTAGAATCTCATAGTTAACCCTAACTATACCTGCTATAGTCCCTTTAAATCACAGTTCTATTGTGGGGTTTTTTTCCTTTTTAAAAACATGCCACTTAAAAATATGACCTTTTTTCCCCAACTTCCACAGTTCTGCCTGAGACTGTGGCAAATGTATGTTACATTGTTTCCCTTCAAAGCTTTTATTTGAAATAAAATGATGAATACATCCCTTTGAAATACAGATTCAGGAATGTTCAGTTTGTGTATTTTTGTTGTATCCTAGAACTTATAAATATCTTTGTGGAGGAAGAAATCAATATTGCTGTTTGGGGGAACAAGAGTGAACAAAGTAATTTGGAAAGTTGGATGGGAATGTAGATCTGATGTGGGATGGGAATGTAGATCTGATGTGTCTAGCTTAGCACCTGCGTCCCTTATGTCTCCTTCACCCAAATATCCTTCAACACATCTCCATCCATGCTTCTCATTCCATAAAATATTTAATGTCAGATTATCTGGTGATTGCTAAGCAGAAAGACAGTACTGATTTGCAACCATAGGCTAGAACACTGGGGCATAAGTGAATAAAAACCTTATCCTTCGATAGTTTGTGACCTTCATTCTTCAGATATTGCTCTTGTTTTTCTACTGTCCTTGACTCCTCCCCACTCATGCAAGTGTAGCAAAAGGAAAATCTGTAATAGAAAACTTGTTTCCTTGCAAGTGGTACACAGAAATTGAGAGAGACAAGTTTTCAAAAATGTTGGTGGCTTCAGCTGTGCAACTTCCT
>NW_005842229.1:1663137-1674515 GCF_000455745.1 Alligator sinensis
AATTGTACAGGTAAATCCTTATACAGTGTTTGACCTTTTCTCCCTCATAAAATACTAAAACTCCTGGCAGGCTTTAATCTTTGTAGCTAGGGACAGAAATTTCACATAAACCAGTATAAGTGATTGGAAACCAGTTCAAATCTGTAACAAAGCAGAAGTTCAGCGCACATAAAATGCTTTCAAAATGGTTAAAACCAGTTTAAGATAAATGTGGATGGTTGTAGTATCACACTTAACTGAGTTAGGTTAAATTAGTTTATTGAATTTCTGTCCCAGATCCCCTCGATTTGAGCTGTGTGCTCTAGTGGAGCAGGGAGGCAACTTCTGGCCTGGGCCACTGCAGGCATCTGGCTGCATTTTCAGAATCAAAAGTGAATGTCTGTTCATTTTCTTATCGGTTCAATCTATGCAGTTTAGACCAACCTGTAAAGGTTGAATCAATTCAGCCTCTGGCTTTTTGACTGTCTGTACTTAGCCTGTAGCAATTATGTGATCAATGGCAACCTAGTATCATGATGCAATTGAATAGCATTTTTTCTTTAAAAAGTGTTCTGCATAGGTCTCAGTTTTGCAGTGTGACCCATTAGCATGGATCCCTTGCTCACATGCATTGATTTCAGCATGGTCTCTCAGCAGAATACTGTGCTAGGTTGGGGGCCTAATTGATTGCTAAGTCCAGAGTATGAGTTGTGATGCTTGAGTGTGAGCCATCCCCTCAGGGAAAACTAGCATGTAATACTTTACTCAATAATATTTTTTTCCCTGAAGTAGCTTTGTCAAATGCACAGTATAAACTTACACCAAAGTACGAATGTTTGTCATATATGTTCTGATACACTCTAGCTCTCAGAGTGGGGTGCCCCTCCTCTAATTATGCCAGCCTTTGACCTGTGGACTTTTGTGAGCTGCTTGTGGGCCTCAATGCTTTGGTTGGTGGGGGAGCATATTTGAAATGAAGTGTACAGTCACATCTTGTAAAACATACCAGAACAGTGGAGAATTTATAAGACCCAGTTGGGTTTCCTGCCAAAATTCCCTTTCCAGATAGTATTGCAAAATATCAAACCTTGATATTGCAGTCCACGAGATCTTATTGCTTTGTGTCCCTTCATAAAAGCGTTAAACCTCTTTCAAGTGTTGAACAAACAATGCTTATAGGAAGTAAATCTTCTCTGCTGATACAAGCCAGTGAACTAGCTCAGTTCCTCTGTGAGGCTGTTCTTCCTCTCTCTAAATCCCTACCCAGAAAATGCACAAAGCTTTGCAAACTTAGAGCTCCCATCAGTACTTTGTAAATGGACTTTGATGGGTTTTTTTTTTCCCTTGTAAGTAGTTTAAAAATTCCAGTTAGAACAACAAATGCACACTGCTTCTGGGGATGGATTTTTTTTTCTTTATACCTTTTAGCAGATAAATCCTAATTTAATTCCATGGCACCTCATTCCAATACCATTACATGGAAAACACTCCGGTTCCAAAAAAGGAACAAAGATTCATCTGTAGGGGTCTATATCACTTTGGGTTATAGATCACATTGCCTCTGAAAGCTTGATCCTAATTACTTTTTAACAAAACTGTAATTTGGGAAAGAGTGAGTTTACTTTCAGGTTTGCATTAGCACAGGGCAAACCAGGACAGTCCCGGCTTCCATAGCCCAGTCCTGGCCTGTAGGTCAGAAGTCCCAGAGCAGAATCTGGCAGGGGCACGGAGCAGCATGGTGTACCAGGCAGGTGGCTGGGCAGCCACGTTTGCTCTTATGCGGGAACAAGGACATGCCACGTGTGAGCAGGGTGGCATCTGCTCCAGCCCACCTTGCTCCTGCACAGCAGCAGCAGTACCTGCCCACAAGCCTGTTTGGTGCCCCAGTGAACTCTGCTCCAGGACTTTTGACCAATCGGCCAGGGCCAGGCTATGGAAGCTGGGATTGTCCTGGTTTGCCTGGGATGTATGGTCACCCTCTATTACCAGAAATATTAATAGCTATGGACGTTCTGGAAATCAGTATTTATTTTTTCAGACATTTCACTTGAGGATGTAAAGTAGCATTTACCTTTTTTAAAGCCCGTTGGTCAAGATGAAAAGGCTTTAAAAACTGATCGATGTTCTGAGATATTTGGAAATACAGTATTGACCAGGTTTGACAGCATTATTCTTCCTTTATTTTTAGTTTTAAATCCTGACCTAGAATTTCCAACACAAGAAGGGACAGAATAGTGCAGATATGTCTGAAGTGTTTGCCTGCAGTGTTCTTATCTTTAAATAGCTTCTTTGAAGGAGCCCATATGCCCTTTTCCAAAGGCATAATTAGTATCTTTCAGTAATGCATGTAGAGAGAAACGAGAGAAACATGTACAATGCTCTCTGCTTTTACGATATTGTCTTTGACTGAGATAAAATTATGCCTAATAGCTTCTGTTTTAGTGTACTTAAGTTGCCTTTACTCTCCACAATTATTTATGGTTGAAAATGTTACAGTGGAGCAATAAAAGTTAGAGAATTGGTTCTCTTCCCATCCTCCTCCCTTCAGGGGAGATGGTTCTTACAGGGAAGGTTATAGCAGAAAAGCTATGATTAGTAGCCAACTTCAGGAAATTTTCCCAGGACAAGTTTTCTAATTAAGCTGGAGGCCTGGGAATTATGTTCTAGTAAATTTTAGTGGTGCCTAAATTAAAATATCTTAATTATTAAGGCCTCAAAAATATAGTTTCCAGACTGTTCTAACAGATCTTCTGCAAAGCGCAGAATCTCTCTCTCTCTCTCTCTCTCTCACACTCACACACACACACACACACACACACACACACACACACACACACACACACACACACACACACACACACAGAGGCATGTACATTGTGCTATTTAACAATGTGTCAGCCTGTTTCCTGTTTGTTTATGGTTTTGCAGCAGTGTGACTTCACTGTCACTATCATAAAAATGCGTGTGTATCGTAACTTCGGCAGATTTCAGTGACCTTGTTTTCACATGACACTCAACTCTCTTGAAAGTGGCTCCCACTTAGCTGTTATCTTTTTTGGGAGTCAAAACTTAGTGGCCTGGTTATTTCTATCGCTGGTATTTAATAGGGCATATCTCCTGTGTTTCTCATGTATCATTTTAAGCTGTGGTTTCTGGAATGCAGGGGCATAAGAAAATGTCAAACCTGAATAAGAAAGTACTTTTAGATTCTGTTAGAAGATTACCTTTCATCTGTAAAGCTGTTAGCTGTACCAAAGTGACACCAGCCTGGGTAATTTGGTAATTAGAGCAGTTGTAAGGGCTTTGAATATGAGAGAGAGAGAGAGAGGGAGAGAGATGGGGCGATAGATCTATGGGAAGGCAAGGGATATAGGAATGAGAATGTAGGAAGTGAAAGAGTTAGAGCAAAAAAGTGGAGCACAAAGGGAAGAGACAACGGAACTAGTGGGGATTGGAGAGCCCACAGAGGGGCCATGAGAGACAATGACAAGAAAAGACATTGAAAAATAGGAAAGTGTGAAGGAGAGAGTAAAGAAGAAATGACAGAAAATGGTAGGGATGAAGGTGTGAAGAAAGGATTAGCACTGGAAGGAAGGAAGAGGAGGTATAAACACATAGAAGATGGAAGCGAGTAAGCAAACATATACATTTCCAGAAATGCTTAAAAGAGCTTTAGGGACATTTGATTGGAAATGCAGCACTGTGACTTCCATGAGTCTTCTAGCTGCTTGAAATTGAAGTCACATCCCTCTAAAACTATTCCCCAGCTTTTTTGAACATTTCCCATCTTCCCCCCCCCCCCACACACACACACACTCTCTCTTTCAAGTATCTGAAAGGAATAAAGATTGGACTTTACAGTGGGCCTGCAGGCCATCAGAGCTGGCACATTTGGATAGGAAGGGATTTCAAAGCTGTGATTCCTTTTTGAAGAGCATCCAACCAGCAGCCTGTTCTCACTCATACCAGTGAGGCTCTCTAAAAACAAGCACTTCTGCTTATCTTATCTGCAGCAGTGCAACATTTTTATTGAATTTCTTTGGCTAACATCATATACATCTTGCGTTTTAGCACTTATGTAATAGTAAAGGTGAACTACAGTGGAGTTGATTTAAAAACTGGGTTTGTGCTCCCTCCCCTACCCCCTGCCAGCTGGTAGACATAAGAAGTACCATTCTAATGTAGACCAATGGCCCATCTAGCCCAGTATCTGGTTCCCAGCAGTGGCAGGAGTGGATGCTTTACAGTAGTACTTCTCAACCTTTTTAGACTTGAGGCACTCATCTTTAGACTCAGGGTGCCCCTTGGAAAATGTCAGGTCTTAGTTTTCACTTGTTTTGTGACTACAGAAAAATAATAGAGCAGTTCTTCTGCTGCAAAGAACTCAGAACTCAGAAAGACCACAAAGGTCTGAATGTTTTTGACACTGAATTCATATGTGAAACCTCTGGGTTTATCTAACATTACTAATATGGCGTGGCACCCTGTAAAGGATCTCAAGGCACCCCCAGGTTGAGAATTATTGCTTTAGACAGAGAACAGGGTATATCTAGAGCAGAGAGCAGGGGCGGACAATTATTTGGGCCCACAGACCACATAGGCAGTTCTGGGGAGCTGCTGTGGGCCCATCAGCACCCCTTGCCTCCCAAAACAGCCCGGTGCCCACATGCCACTGCCAACAGCACATAACCCTGACCCCAGCCTGCCCTGCCTTTCTAGGCAGCCCAGGGAGCGGGAGCTTCTTTTGGCTGCCACTGCCTCTGTCCTCAGCCCCGTGGTACTGGTGAGGACCCGTGCACACAACCCCAACCCCGGCCTGCCCTGTGCCCATTCCAGACTTGGCCCAATGGAGTGGACCAGCAGCAGACCAGCCAGAACCCCGCCACACAGCCTCAACCCTGGCCCACCCCATGCTTGCTCTGGACTGTCCATCCACATTGAGCAGGAGCAGTGGGTGGGCAGAAGCTGCTGCTGGGCCCAGGAAAAAATGCCCCCTCTTCTGCCCTTACCACTTCTAGGTCCTTCTTGCCCGGAGCTTGCACTTGGGTTGCCCTGCTGCTCCTCTCTGTTGCCACCTCTGGGCCACCCAGTGGGGCAGTGGTGGCAGTGCAGGGGAGCCGCAGGGCAGCCCAGGCGCAGGCTTTGGGCAGCTGCAGCAAGAAGGGCCTGGCAGCAGCGAAGGGGAGGGGCTGCTTTTCCCCTGCACTGAGCAGCAGCTTCTACCACTGCTGCTGTTCAGCATGGACAGGCAAGTCCAGAGCAGTTGCAGGGTGAGCCAGGGTTGGGGCTACATATTGGTTCTGCCTGCTTTGCTCTGCCAGGTCAAGTCCAGAGCGGGCCTGGGGCGGTTTGGGGGCGGGGCTGTGCACACAGGCCCCTGGAAGTACCAGGGGCTAGTGTCAGCAGCAGAATTCACCACCACTGCCTAGAAAGACGGTCCAGCTGCAGAGCTGCCTCAACCCTGACGGATGCCCAGGGGGTGGCAGGACACATCCCGGGAGGGACAGCACCTGGAGCAAGGTGGGAACAAGGGACCCACCACAGACCAGACAAAGTTCCTCTGCTGGGTGCAATCCGGCCTGAGGGCTGTATTTTGCCCACCCATGATCTAGAGTGATTTGTCCTCTGTTCATTACCCTCCTTGCCATTCTTCATCATTGGTTTAGAAATGCCAGAGAATATATCCCTGACTGTTCTGTTTAATAGCTGTTAATAGATCTGTCATCTATGACTCTGTCTAGTCCCTTTTTTGAACCTGGCTGTACTGCCTGTCTCTACACCTCTTGTGGTAATGAGTTCCACAAGTTAACTATGCACTGCGTCAAAAAAGTACTTTCTATTGTTAGTTTTAAACCTGTCTCCTGCTAATTTTATTGGGTGCCTTGCTCAGCCTTCTCCATTCCAAACTGAAGTCACAGTCTTTTTATTCTCTCCTGTTATGGCAGCTGCTCTTTACCCCGATCATCTTAATTGACCTTCTCTGTACCTTTTTTAATTCTATTACATTCTTTTTGAAATGTGCAGACCAGAACTGCACACAGTATTCAAGATATAGGCACACCATGAATTTGTATAGTGACATGATGATGGTTTTCGTTTTGTTTTCAGTTACCTTCTTAATGATGCCCAGCTTTTTATTGACTTTTTTTTTTAGTTGCTGCTGTACATTGAGTTGATGTTTCTAGATAATTATCTACAGTGATTTGAAGGTGCTGTTCTCTGGTGCTGAAACAATGGAAGCAATAGTGTGAAGTTTTAGGAAAAAGCCTACTGTAACTGGGTTGAAACTCTTCCAGGCTAGACAAGAGCCTAATAAGTGCAAAAAATGGGACCTTTATTCACATATCACAGTGAAATGAAAAAGGGTAAGTTTAACCTTGCAGAGAAACAAAAGTTACCTTTAGTGATTCTGGCTACTCTGGAATTACTACTTAAATAGATGGAGAGAAGGAAGACCTATAATTTATCATCTGTGAGAATCCACAGCTCTTTGACTTTGGGAAATCGAACAGATCTTCAGAATCCCAGATCCCTTTGTAAAACTGGACTGGAGGAAAAGAAAATGCTGGTCAGTGCACCTAGAATTGAAGCAAGTAGTCAGCTGATACCACCTCTGTGATGGAGGAGGCTGATGATGGACCACAAATTGCTCCCATACAAGCTAATCAGTTAGGCTTTATGGTAGCATCAGGAAGATCATTCTTTTTAGACCCTTTCAGCTTATGTCCAAGTCATAGCAGTCTGTGCATGGGGGAAAGGAGTATAAAGTTTGGGGTTGCAGGTGGGCCCACTCCAGACTTCAGGTAGCTTGTTAAGGGCAAACCTGCATGTTGAAACTAGGTGGCTCAAATTTTCTTTTGAGGTCTTCACGTGAGCAGAGTGTATATAGAAGTCCCATAAACCTCAATTTATCATTTTAATATCTGCTGTCCAGCTGCCTGCTCTCTGTGCATTGCAAATGATGAACAATTGTCCTATGCTCCACTGCTTTCACAAGCGGCTTTCAAGGGGGAAAAAAGAAGAAATTGGGCTGTATGGCATAGCTGTAATATCAGGCAGTTCATCCTGAGGTGATGGGGAGTACTTCATTTGAAGGACAGTTTGTGAGTTCCTTGCTTTGCTTTGGAGGGAGATTTCTCCCACTATTCGAGCACCAGAGAACTCTCTAGGTCATGCGTCTACCCCTGCACATGGAGTTAGATAGATGAAGCACTTGGGTGTTTGATGCGTTAATTGGTAACACCATCTTTGCTTTGTAAAAAGACCTTCAAGTGTGGAGATGAACTGCATTCATTCCCAGCTGGAGTACTTGAGCAGCATAGGGGCCCCACTGTACATGAGAATCTGGCCCTGTGTTTTTAGCACCAAGGTGCAAGCCTGTCAGCTATATTCAGGAAGCACATTTTTCCACCTGTATTAGCCTTAAAATGGGGCCTGTGTCAGAGTTAGGGAGAAACCAAACCTTTGGAAAGGGGCAGCAATGTAGTACTTGGCATGCCATTTATTTATTGGGGCAGACTTAAGACCCACATATCTTAACCTGCCTTGTTCTTAAATCACTGTGATACCTTAAATTGTTTTAGTGGTTTTTTTCCAAAAGCACAGCTGGGCTACGTTTAATTGTTAGAAGAAAGAAGAGAAGGGGCTTAAGAGGAGGGGAGGAGGGGGTCTGTGTAAATAATTCACAAAGAAGAATCCAGTTTTGCAGAAACCACAGCCCAAATTAGAGAGAAGGCTGTTGGATTGAAATGATTTCTGTTGTGGTTGTAACATACCACAGTTTGATTTCTGTCCAGATGAAAACATTTGGTTTGCACTTTAGTAAATATTGCAAAATGCTGCCAGCTAATTCTGAAGAGTAATGAAATACTGCTTTTGGCAAAACACAGACGCTTTCCATGTTCCCAATTCTACTGTTCTAATCCAAAATCAGACTTTTTTCCTAGATATTTTAATGCCTTTAAATAATCTGAGACAAAAGTGCCTGTAATTTCATAGGGAACATAATTCCTTTTAATTTAGGAGGTAAAATTGCACATTTCACAAATTTAAACATTTTAATGGCCTCACTTGTCTTCTAAAAGTGCATAAAGAGCATCATTTGTTCTACTGCATCCGCTTTTGAGTTCTCCACCTTTGAGTCTGCAAGTTGTGTAAATAGCTGCCTGAATACACAGCCGCTTATTTACATACTTACTAAGTTGTTTGCAAGCCTGAGTTTTGAGTATGCAAAACTGTGCTTACAGTTTTGGAGCCTCTTCCTCTGACAATTAGTAAAAGCAATACCAGAAATTTAAAAAAATCCCACTGTGGTCTGAACCTAGTGTTGTACAAGTAACATTTCACATTACCATTAGAGAAGGAGATTACATAAATTTAGCGTTACTACTTAAGGTGATTGTGTATTGTCTGTTTCTTTGTTTCCCCTCTATAGTTGGTTTCCTTTATGTAGATCTCTCATGTGAGAGAGAAGAGGAAAACACTTGAGAGAGAGGGAGACAGCAGGCCAAGCTGTATTTATGAAACCGCAAATACTGATAGGGGCAGTACCTGAAAGTGCTTCTAGCACATTTCTAAAAGAATTGAAAAATTCTCTTTCACTTGCAGCTGTATTGTTATAAAAAGCAGAATATTCTGGCAGTTGCTAGGGAGAGTTCACTTTTGACACAGTGGTGGAAATGTTTTAAATGAGTGAGTAGTTCCTCAGGATCTCTCTTGTAAGCCAGTTTTTCACTGTACAAACACTAATTCTTTGCAATTAGGCTTTCTTAAAAATGTAGTCTTCCTGCCATTTTTATATCAGTTTGCAAAGTCATTGGTAATCCCTGATAACTCATTTTGGATTGCACCGTATGCATTTATTCTCCATATTGGAGTCTGAATACAAACATCCAGTGACATGGGTTCGTCTGGTGGTATCCTGACCAGGGTGAGTGAGTGATCATGGCCTTCCTGAAACTATTCAGAGTAATGGGATGGAAGGAGAGGGGCGGGAAGTTTCCGCCAAGTCCCTGCTCAGCTTGGTCATAATTTCTGTATTCTGGTCACATTCTGCCTGTACTGCATGTTACTGGGAGCAGACAGGCAGTGAGTCTTGTGTCCGGGCAAGAGTGATTATGGATAGCCTGGCCAGGTGTCTGTTAACACTACAGAATACAACAGTGTCCTGTTCATTTTACTCTTCATAGTCACAGTTTAATGTTGGTATTCCTTTGGCCACCTTTCATTTCCACTGCTGTGCTGTCTGAGCCTACGTGGCAGCCTTACCTTTCCACCATTGCCCCTCGATCTCGGTTTGTCACATCTGTGTCCCTCTTTTTGTCCCTTCCTGTCCAATCACTGCTTTCCCTCCCTTTGGCTTTATTCCTCTTCTATGGCGTCCATCTCCTGCCATGCTAGGATTGACTCGCCGCCTCTGATGCATCATGTGCTTCAGACGTATTTAAATACAAAACAAACATCAGTAGGCATATCTATCTTCCATGGATCCATTGAGTCTTGGAAAGTTTGTCCATGGTTAGGGCTGTGTTCATAGGTCATACGACCACACTGCAACTCCTTTGGCTCTTCATCCACGTGACATGGGGTTCCCAGGCTAGCAGCTGCCTGAAGAACTCTAGTGGTTCACAGCACAAAAAGAGGCTTGTAAAATTGAATACATCTACAGGCTCTAATAACTCTTATGTAAATTGCCTGCTGGTTTCTTCAGAGGTAGGGAATTATATATGTGGTGTGCTGAGGCATGACACCCACAGCCTTCTGGCTATGCATCTGACATTCTCATCCCTCTCCCCACAAAGGCAGAAGAGATTATTTGAACCTTTGTTTTGTTGTTGGCTATAAAATAAATCCTAATGTCACCGTTTAAATTGTCCCAATTATGCTTTGATATTCGCATCTCCTAGTGGGAAGTGAGGGGTGGGACAGAGGAGGGGGAGAGGAGGAAATGAGGGGTGAATTTCTGCCTTTGCTTTTTGGCTGGGGAATGTGTATAAGACTAGCCTAGGCTAGGTGTTGCCTACCTATTTGCAGGGCCAATTGTACCTTGGTCAGGGAACAAAGATAAAAATTGACTGGTAATTATTTTAAAATAAAAGTTTAGAATTTGCAGAGCATAATAAATCACCAAAAAATTCCAGAGGGATCCCCTGCACGGGTGATCCATACATTTGTCTGTCAATCTGTCTGCATTTAGTGCTTCTGCAATCTTACTTTTCCCTGGCTGTTTTGGAAAACATTGTGACTAGCATTGTATTCGAAGTCATTGTGATCTCCCTTTCACATTCCCCCGCCAGAGACCTAAGAGCTGTGCCTGTCCTCATTAGAAAATAAGTGTATTCTTAGCTTGAGCTAGCCAACTCAAGGTAAAATCCTGGCAAAGATGAGGTAGGCTATAGTTGTCACAAGCTAGAGAGTCAAGCTACAGACAGGTCCCATCCATCTTCAGTAGATCTGATATCTGCAGACCCCTGAATCCAGCTAAACCAGGGGTGGGCAAAATGCGGCCTGAGGGTCAGATGCGGCCCGCTAGGCCATTCTGTCCGGCCCGTGGGGCCCCTAAAAAAATTTGGAAAATTAATATTTATCTGCCCCTGGCTGCCTGTCACGCGGCCCTCAATGGCTTGCCAAAACTCAGTATGCGGCCCTCTGCCCAAAATAATTGCCCACCCCTGAGCTAAACTAAGGGATCATATGGGTTGTTTAGTTTGTACTGGGGTCTAGAGGATATTTTTCTTGGCTGGTGACTGCCATCTTCCTTCATACCTTAAAAAAAAAAATCTAAAGTTGTTAAGTTACCACCCTCATACCTACTGTGTAGAAAGAGCTAATAATATAGAACCTCATTAATAACTTCAAAATTCAATGCAAATGACCAAATTCTGAGAATTAGTGAGAAACCAGCCAGAATAAGGCAGCCAAGGATATTACATTGTCATATATTTCCTGGCTGGTGTTGTTTAATTTTAGTTATTTATAATATCTCTCGAATTTAAGAGTAGTTTTGAGGTAGTGTCTTTTATAAATGCAATGCCCTCGTAGGCCATGTCCAGACAAACGTGGGTGTACAGTATGTGGCACCACAAACATACCACATGTTCCGGTGTTCTCTGGGCTGCAAGGGAGCAGCATAGAGGGTGTTTTTGACCCCTGGATATCCAGGAGTCAAAACCCCCCCCATGAAAAATAAAGCAGAGTGGCACACGCAGCGGCAATGTGTGCTGCCACCTGGCCGCCCAGAACCACACTGCTGCCAGCCAGGCTACACACGGCAGGATTGCTGGTGTTGCAGCCACAGGAGATCACCAGGACCTCAGGTAAGGTTGCTGGAGCCAGGCCAGTACTGGCTCCCGCCTCTCCTACCCCACCTGGAGTAACTTGCTGTGTGCATTCTAGCATGT
>NW_005842229.1:1674533-1677561 GCF_000455745.1 Alligator sinensis
CCCTACACCTAGTGGCTGCACAAGATGCACCACCTCTAGTTGTCCCCAGGGAATCAAATGTCCACTCACATCTGGACGGCAGCCTTAGAGGCAGTCCTTGCTTCATTGCCCTCTTAAAAGAGACCTGCAACTATTTTTTTGAATGGGATTCTTTTTTGGGGGTGTTTTTTTGTTGTTGTTGTTTGTTTGTTTTTTGCTTTAAAGACCTGAATTTTACTTTTAAATTATTATTTTTTTACTTAGAAATATCAAGAATGTGAAATTTATTTTTTCTTGGAGGACTCGGGGACATGCTTACTGTTGTTTTCTCATGCCACTATTGATACAAGTTGGCTCTTTTGAAACAGGCACACTTTTTCCAAAATTAAAATGTTAATCAGGGATTGAAATGAAATAAATGCCTGTTAATAAATCAAAACAAATATGAAATGTCTTAAACAAACTAAGAACATTTCTTTCCCTGTCACTTGTTTAGCATTCAGTCTCCAAACTCATGTGATGTTGCCATTTCATTAATTCTCCAGTCACCCTAGGTCTTGGGTTTATCTATCAGAGAGTGGTTTTGTTTTGTTTTTTTAACTCTGTCTGGGGCGGAAGGGTAACAAGTGCATCCTCGATTATGTGTACTCTCATGTTCAGTGTGTTAACTAGCTCTGGTTAATTGGCAGTTAATTAACTTGAGTTAAACTGTAGTGTGCACCACACATGCTTTTTTTAAGTGCAAATTTTTGCCTGTATAGTTGAAACTGATTTCCTTATGTTAGTGGAAACCCCTTAATACACACTCTTCAATTGGAGTGGCTTGTTACAATGCAGTTTTAGCAGTGACAAGCCTGATTTAGCCAGTGTTCTTCAGCCTTCTGCACTTGTTTAACGAAATGGGTTTAATAGCACTACTTTAGTTAAACCAGCACAATTTAAGTTGTAGACCAGGGGTTTTCAGTCCTGGTGGCTGGTTGATGAGCACCTGGGGGGGCGGGGGGGAGTGCCAGCGGCTTCTCCACAGCACTGCTGCGTGCCCCCTGGGGCCTTCCAAAATACTCCCAGGGGTACGCATACCCCCAATTGACAACTCCTGTTGTAGACAATTCCACAGTCTAAGGTAGTCATTAAATACTAATACTATATAAGAATAATAAATAAATCAGATATTAATATAAGAAACAAGCAGGAAAAAGCCAACACCCTTAATTTAAAAATACTTCAATCTTCCTTATACATAATAATAATAATTTAAAAAAAAAACTTTAAAGGGTCTATGTCCATTTTTTTCTGTTTTGCAGGTCACCTTTAATAAATCTCTATGAAATGTGGGGGGAGAATACCAGCTTCTCTGTGATACTGCAGAGTTGCTGGATTAGTGTAGTGAGAATTAGTGTGATTCTCCTATATTATTGGAAGCTGCTAGTCTAATTTCCCTAGGCTGGAAATGTACTCCCCAAACAGTCTGAGCTGTCAGAGGGATGTAGTTTAACCCTTGTTCATAATTTGAAATTGGAAGAGAATTAAAAAGTGTGCTGTTGCAACTGGAGGTGGTACATTCATGGAATGAGGGCAGAGAGTGCCTGTTCAGAGTTAGGTAGGGTATACAGCTCTATTCTCTACTGAGTTAACCTTTCCTTCCTTTTCTAAGCAGATCCATTCTCTTCTACTGAATTAAAATGTGGTTATCATCACATTTATGTATTTCATTATTGCATTATTTTATTGCATGACAGCTGGTATCTGATATGCTTTTTGTTTTGTTTAGTTTTTTTAAATTAGTAATTCAGGTTTCAAAAGAGCCAGCTTTGAGAAAATAGTAATGCTAACTAAACCAAAAAGCTCAGACACTTGAAAGACTAAGAAGTAGGCCCTACTGATATTGATAGCATTTGTCCTCCGTTTTGTATTTGGGAAGTTAGAGTATGTGTTTGTAGCAGAGTATGATGCCATGCCAAGTGAGCTCTGAGAGAGGCAGTTTGGGGTACAGAAGCAGTATAACTGTTAGCATGATCCTCTGTCCTAGCTAATTCACCCTACCTTATTCAGAGTCACCTTGGGGGGAGGTGCATTGTGGTATGAAATCATATCCTTTAGTTTCCAGTAATGGAACACTTTCTGGTAGAATGTAATCTCTCAAATATCAGCGATTTCTACCTGGATCCAAAACTGACTAAGTGTATAGAACAGACCCTGAACACTGGCCCAGAAGGATCTCTTATAAACCTTCCCCAGTATCGTAGCACCCTAAACAGAATCTTTTTTTTAATTTTTTTTTTTATCCATACTAAGCTTGCTTTCTTTACATCCTCTCATGTCATTAATGTGACCATGCAACTTCACATTTATTTCTAGTTTTCCTGAACAGTACATATTACTTCAACATACACATCAACCCTGTATTCCAGGTTGGATTGTTCTGCCACTGTGTTTCTGTTTTCCCCATAATATTTGGTTTCTTGAAGCCAAGCAGCTATTAAACTATGAAAATTGGCTCCTTAGTGGTTGCAGTAACTTTTGCTTTCCTGTCATTGTTTATATAGCATTAATAATAATGACGATACCAAACGTTGTGATCCTTGGAACCAAGTCATAGAGTGAGCTGATGCAGCATACGGAGCCAGTAATTCTTGGATTCCTATTGCAGATTAGTGTGGAGGGAAGAAAAAGGGAAACATACTTGTCAGGCAGAATTGTCCCAGAGTTATTGCTTCTTTGTCCAAATGGAACAATTCTTTGTTCCTGTCCCCCGTCCCCCCCTTTCCCAATTGCTTCTTGCCTTCCTTAAATGCTTGCTTATAGTATGCTTTAATGTTCCTGTCCTGAGGAAAAAGCCCCACTATTCATTCAAAGTAAATTGTGTTGATTCTCATGCCTTGAGAAATGACTTTTGAACCTTGGCTCTGCTGATCCTTATTCTATAGAAGTGGGAAGGTCCGGGTATATACTAAACCAGTAGGTAGGCAAACTTTTAAGTGTGGTTTCTCTGGTTATTCTCCCTGTCTTCTTATAAGTCTGTATATGTACCTGTCTGTATATAGGGAAA
>NW_005842229.1:1677592-1689437 GCF_000455745.1 Alligator sinensis
CCCTGCTGATGTCCAGTGCACTAGCTGGCAGTAGAGAGGATCTGTTTTCTAAAAACAGCATTGGTCCTAGGGCAGGGATCGGCAGCCTCTTGTCACCAGGGACTGCTGCTTCCAACCCAGCCCTCTGTTGCATGCTGCAAATCTCGACATCCTCAGCAATAGGCAGATGCTGTTGAGGGAATAGATGGAACAAGGACTCTGGGGACACCTCCTCCGCAGTGCTTGTCAGCAGTGTGCTGTGGATTCCCCAAGATGTTCAAGCCAGATTCAGTCTCCTTGTGCGCTGCATCTGGCCCTGTGGTCACTTAGGGAGACGAGGTAGAATCATCCATGCTTTATTCAGCCTAGCGAATATCTGAGAGAACCATCCATGCCTATGGGCGGATCTAGAGTTTTGAAAAGGGGGTGCTGATGGCGAGGGGCATCATCGTATATAAAACAACATACATTTTTCTCCAGTTAAAAATAAACTGGAAGATATACTAATATGCTAGGGGCCTAGGGCTGTATTACGCAGTTCAAGAATGAAGTAAAAACAAATATAACTTCGTTGGAATGAGTTAAAAAACAATCTTCAGGACTGTGAAATAGGTGCTTCATTACCAGGAGCAGCTAACAGACTGCAGAATTGCAGGAGAAAGGATAGCTTGATGCATGGAACATTAAGACTATTAAAAAGAGAGGGTCATTAGCACCTGTGGAATGAAGCGTTTAGTAGGAATCAGGTAGATGATAATGAGCCATGAAGTCAAGTGACTCCCTCAGCACTGCCTGACTAGAAATTCTGCTGCCACTGCCACGTAGTTGGTTTGAAACTTTGGGTGGACCAGGACTGGGGAGTGCGAGTACACCAGTACATCTCCCCGGATCCACCCCAATCCATGCCCACTAAAAAGCTGTGTGTGCATGGGAAGGAAGGGGAGAGAAGAGGTTTGAGTAGGAGCTAAGGAGAGGAACAGGTCTGTGGGTGGACCCAAAGCCAGTGGAAGTGGGCAGTAGGGTCCACTTATCTACTGCCACTGCTCTATATGTAGCCTTTAGCTACAAGCTCTTTCCCTGGCCAAAGGTCTTGATCTGCTGCTAAGAAGGGGAAACCTGGTGGAGTTTTCCCTGGTCATCCCCCTTTTCCTTGTGTTGGGAATGAGTGTACTAGGGTATAAGAAATTAATTGCTTTATCCCTCATTTTTTACTTCTATGGAGTTTTTGTTTGTTTGTTTTTGTTCTTCTGAAAAGCCTTTGTGTGCATAACTGCACAGCCTGCTCTTTAAGGCATCTGGGATTGAGTGGAAGACTCCTCTTAAAGTAGTAGCTCTGACATTTGAGGTAAAGGAGGATAGGATGCTCATTAACTGTCATTACTATCAATAGTATCCACACAGGAAGGACTTCCTATGCAGGAGGGTAAATTTTAATTTTAATTTTGAGTTATTCCTTCAGTTTTAAGTTCTTGCCTGCCATCCACACTGAACTGCGCATTTCAAAGTGTTTATGCTTGTGTGCCATGAGTCTTTCGAGAAGGCCCACAGTTTGAAAGTTGAGAGAGAGGAGGACAGTATGGGAACTAGGCACTGCACGGGAAATCGAGACCCTAGTTCTCTTCTGTTCTTCACATGAGCTTCAACAGGTCCCTTAACCTCTTTGTGGCTCAGTTTTCTCTTTCTCAGCATAAGCCCTTTGCAATACACGAATGAAAAACACTTTTGTTGGATCCCTTTTGTGAAACCATTATCAAAACTGAACACATGCAATAGTGTGACCTCCCTCCCCTTCCTTGTCCACTCTCAATGGTTTTATCACTAAATTAGATTACAATTTATACTGATAGTGCAGAGGGGTATTGAGTAATGTTAACAAGTCATCTCTTCATAATGCTCAGGTTCTCCAGCCCTGCCCAGCAACATGGTATATTTTGGAAGCTCTCAGGATGAGGAGGAAGAAGAAGATGATGATGAGGAGACAGAGGACACAAAGGCAGCCACCAATAATGCTTCATCTTCATGCCAGTCAACCCCCAGGAAAGGAAAAATGCATAAGCAGATTCTAAATGGGCATGGTAAGTCCCAAATCGTATTGGGAAAGTTGCCTAATAAAGAAGGATAAAAACTGAGCTTTGGGAGAAAACTGGTATTGCTTATCATATGAGATTGGTCTGGGATGGAACGGCAGTCTTCCATTTCTTCTTCCAGTCTCTGTCTAGAGTCTGCTTTCTATCTGCCCATGGGAGAAGTATAAATGAGGGACCAGGCAGTGCTTCAAGCAACACAGTGAGAATAGTTCTGCTAATCTCTCAAACTATTATTTGGCATTCCCTAGCTGCCTGGACACAAGTATTTAATCTGGATTGACTTGATTTGAAGTTACAAATAAGACAAAAATACTCAATAAATATAACCAAAATGCACATCTAGGAGGCAGCATTGTTATTCCCCATGGGATATTGCCCACCTCACTTGCAGCTGGGTTTTTAAGCTGCTCTGTTAATGTGGCTGGTAACGCAAGATTTTATTCCTGCAGATCACATCAGGTTTTTTTTTGCAAATCGGCAGAGCTGCATTAGTCGCAGCGCATATTCTTCACGTGGCCTTTGTGTCATCCAGATAAATTGATCAATGTCATGTGTTACCTCGGCTTGAAAGATTTAGTCAACACCTCCTTGCCCAAAGGACTAAGCCTAGTTGCCAGAGAGAAAAATATCTGGGTTGCCATGCCCCCCTCCCACCAAAATCATTCATCATTCAGTTTGCATCAGCACCTCACCCTGTTAAACTAATGCTGCTGCTCCTCACATCAAACCAGTGTTGGTTCTCTATTCCCTTCCCCACTATCCCTGAGGTGGGAAGAGCCTCGTGATGACCCCCTGAGCAGCTCCTCTCCTCTCAGCAGAAGAGAAGATTTCTTTCTGTTACAAGCTTTTTAGGAGGATGAGAGAGGTTGGGGCAGTTCTTGCTTTCATCTTCTTCCTTAGCTGAGGAAGATACTAATGGGTCCAGGCTACTCCAAATGTGAATGGCTGCTTTTCCAAACAGTTTTTCTTTATAGAGAGCTACTTCTGGTATCCAGCCTATTTTGTGTGGCTGGCTGGAGCTGTTTCCATTGCATTCTAAAACTCTTGAGTTTACTTCTTTATTCATGGATTGGTTGCAGAGGGGTAGAAGGGGATAGGATTATTTCCAGTACTATAGCTCACAGGCATTTTAGTCGTTTGGCTCCAAACACCTTCAGCTGCCACATCAAGACTTTTTATGCTTTGGGTTCATTATAAATAAAACCATGTGCTTCACCACTAGTAAAGTGGCAAGTGCAAAGTTGCATGCAGGAACGAAATTCTCCATACTCTTAACACAGAACTTCTGGCTTTAAATATGTATGTTGTGCCAAAAGATTTATGGTAAGTTTCTGGAGACTGTGGCTGTAATTTGGGACTTTGAAACTAGTTTGAAACCACAGGTTCCTGAAAACTGCACTGGAGCAAAGGGGTAATTTTTTTTGCCTGTAATATGGCTAGATCTTCTTTATCACTACAGAGGACAGCCAGCATGAGTGAAACTTTTATATTAAGGGCTATACCAAAGACCATTCTGCAATATGTGAGGTCTATGTGAAATGTTTTGTCAGAGATTTCAAAATACAAAAAAACCACCTTTTTTCTATGTTGAAAACTGCCTTGCATGTGAGTAAGTCCAGTTTTCCCTGTCTGTCATCTTTGTTTTGTCCATGGACGTTTTCTTTTTGAATAACGTAGGCTGTGGTTCATGTGTGTCTCTTTCTGTGAGACCACAAGCAAGGCCAACAGGAACAACTGCACCAAATGAGTTTAATCTAGCGTGAGAGTCAGTTTTTAATTAAAGCCTTCTGTTTTTACCATAGAGCATGTATTCAAGCATTTTAGGCTTGAAAATCTTGATTGTTTGCTATGACATACAGCAGCAAAGCTTCCAAGCTTGATTTATGTTATAAGACAGGGTCCACTGATTTCTCCTTAGGAAACGGGACATATCAACTATCTAGGGTATAATGGCTATTTTCTACTAGCCAAGTAGCAGCCTAGTGTATAGAGCTCAGAGTAAACCATTCTTAAAAACTATCTGTCCGCATATTTTAACCTGTTGAGTCTTCTATTTGAAGTTTGCCTCAACAGAAAATGGATGGATGTGTTTAGAAATGTATATGTGCATGAATAGGCTTTTTCAAGGGATTTGAGGCAATGAGTATACTCTGATGAAATCTCTGAATGCTCTGCTGCACTCACAGAGATAATTACAGAATTTTATGATTGCCTATATTTTTATTCCCACTTCCTTGGTACTTTGGACATTCTCTGCTCATTTAGCTTCCATGTAGGGTAGAAGAATGTTTAGCAAGGGGAAGTGACTGGCTGCCAACCACCTTTGTGCTAGAGTGAAGAGTAGCATATGTGGTAGTATTCTAGGTCTAAAATCTAAGCACACGCAGCAATAGTTTTGTGATTAATCATTTTTTCTAAGATACTGCCTCAGTTACTATAAGAAAAAATGGTAGGTCTTTGCTTTTGAAAACTAGTTCTATGTCATTGCCACATTGAGCTGTCCAGGGTGGATCTGGTGGGATGTTAAGAATCAGTTTGCAGACATTTTTGATAAGGTCTCAAATGATAGTAGTGGAATCTTTTGGAGACTTCTTGCTTTGGTCAGGCAGTAGAATATCTAACCAGAGCAGCCTCCCCAGGCATCAACGTGGGAGGTGGGGTAAGAAAATAACAGCTGGTGCCACAGGCATGCCAGTGGCATGGCAGCAGCCAGAAGTGGCCACTGCCTATGTATTGCTGGCACTCAGCTGCCTTGTTATGCCTCTTTGATCAGACATTAATGTTTGGTTGTTGGAAGGTGACATCTTATGTCCTATGTGCTGTTTTAGGTGTGTCCTATGGAATCTGCCTGTGTATTATGTATGAGATCTTCAAATAATTTTCCTTTTATGCATGCTGTTGCATGTTCAAATTTATAATAAGTAAAATAAAGCCAGTGAGAGAGCAGCCTGGTTAGGAAGAGTTGAGCTGCTTTTCTTCTGAAGTAAAACATTTGTACTTGCTTGCAAAAGAAGCTGCTCTTCTGTATCTTTTAAAATGGACAGTTATGTGTATGTCAACTTGCTTGCTCCTAAACCAGTTCTACATGCACTTTCTACAATGTCTAGCAAATTAAGCAGCAAAACTACCAGCAATTTTTCCCTTCCCTCTGTTGCTTGGATCATTTTAGGGAGGGGATGTTTTGAGTAAGCCTTCTAAAGCTAAATGTGGAATTGTATTCCGAGTCAGAAGGATTTTAATTGCTTTAGGATTCATATCAGGGTTAAAATGGTGAAAGGCTAGAAACTAATCAATTGAATCAGTTGGTTTCCACAATGCAGCTGACTTCAAAGAGTATTTTCCCAGCTAAGAGACCACATGAACCTTTAGCAAGAATAAAGAAATGTCTCTTTCTGTTATAGCATGTAAATCTATTTTAGCATAATTTTAACGGAATGTGCATTAAGGGGGGTCTCTCCTTTTTCTTTAGGAAAAAAAAGACGTGGTTGCCTTTAACTTCAAGCTTCCAACTATGTATTAAGGAAGTTTGTGGTGAATTCTTAATGTATAGGAAATTGGGGAGGCTGTGTGTTGTGATTAGAACAGAAGTTCAGGATGCTGGGTCTTAATTGCAACTGAACTATGAACTCATTTTGACCTTAAGCACATACTTCTGTAATTGTCATTAGAAATGCATCTAAAATGTCTGTATATTTGCCCAAATTGGGAATGTTGAGACCCAGGGAATATTTTTGGTCTACTTTTGTTGTTGTTTTATACATCTCTCATGTTTCTCAGTGTACCTGTGTGATGTTCTATGGCTTAATCCAGTGGTTCTCAACCATTTTAGATTCAAAGCACCCCTCCATAAGTTTTCAGAATTTAGCAGTACTTAATTTAAATTAATATAAATATACTATGGATACTGTAATATAAGCATTGTAGTCATATTCTTAATATGCTACTTATTAATTATATTGTTATATTATAATAGATTATAAAATGTAATATAAGTATTCAAGCTCCCCAAGGAGACCGCCCATCTGTCTCTGCCTGGGCCTTCGTAAATTTGCTCCTAGCGTGGCACCTGGATGCCCTGCACGTGGGTTCAGGTAATCACTGGGGACCAGGAACTGATTATTGTAGGGCAGTTGCCCCTGAACTCCAGCCCAGAGCCAAGGGGCACCCAAGCTGCAGGCACAATGTGCCTGACAGCATACATGGGGGCGAGGGCACTGAGGGTATTGGAGGGGCACAGGGGTGGGCATCAGAACACATGACATCTGGGAGGAGGGAGGGTAAGCCCCTTCTCATTTCTTGGTCTGTAGCTGACTGGGCAAGCATAGCCCCTGCTCCTGAGGCAGCTGCTCCAGGGAATTGCATACCAGAGTCCAGAGCCACTGGCCTTGGGAAGATGTGAGTGGGTGGACAAGTCCGTCTGAAGAAAACTGCTCCCACTCCACATGTGCCCACCTGTGACAGTGCACTGCTCAGAGCAGCCAGCGTAGGGGCTGTGATGGGGTGAGGGGGCAGCTGTGGGTGCCCCTTTTTTCCTGGACTCTGGGGCTGGTGGGGTGGGGTGGGGAGGGAACGAGCAGTGTGCCTACCTCTTTGCATGGGGGCCAGGCACTACAGCTCTCTTACAAGGATCTCGCAGGACCCTGATTAAGAGTCACTGGCCTGAATGCATACAGTTAAAACAGAATAGGCAGGAAAAGTAAAGCAACCACCTAAGTAAGGAACAGCCCTTCAAACACAACAGCCACATTTACATCCATGAAAATGAAGTCCTCAGCCTCAAATCTTATGACTGGACAGATGGGCAAGGTGAAAAAGAGGACATGAAAAGACTGGCCTGTTAAAAGATAGGCCCGGAAGATGGGGAAGGGAGAGTCACCGCCTGGTCTGCAGCAAGCTGTAACTTGATTCCCCAGTAAAATAGGGGAGCACCTGGGCTAATTCACACTTAGCCAGACACCTGCAGGGAATCTCAAATATAGGTAAGAGTCTCTCTGCCTTCAGTCCATTTCTATGAGTTTTACATACCTTTTGGCAAAATAAATCATGGTTTGTTTAGGAGAAGCACCTTCTTTGTCACCATTTGCTGTTACTATGTCGGGCTCCTGAAGGCAAAACCATCATTTAAGAGAAGAGGTGGGGGAGTAACATGGGCAGACCTTATTGGAGAGTGATTGATCCAGGGGGTGGCATGGGCTGGCTGCCTGAAAGGTGGACGCTGAGGACTGGAAAACTCTCAATGGAGGACTGTTGCAAAGAAAACCACCTAAATTACCTGACTGTAAAAACTATCTGTGTTTAGCCTAACTACTTTCAACACAAAGGCTTTATGATTCATTTTGTCTGGCATCAGTAATAAAAAGATTTCAGACAAGGAAGAGAGTCATTTGTTTGTGGAACTGCTTCACCTAAGATCTGTTTTACTTTCAGTGCATACCAGTTTTCTAAGCTAGACAGTTGAGCTTTCTCTATTCCTAAGCAAAATCTGTGAACTACAGCAGTCCTTACATGCAGCTCTTCTCTGCGAAGGAGAATACTAGTTTGCTCAGTGCACGCTGGGGTCTAACTGTATTTGAAATGGCTGCAGTCCCATGCTCTGGAATATTATCTCTCTAGAACATGGTTTGGCAAACATTTTCAGAGACAACGACGGCTTTGGTCTGCCATGGATGTGTGCTTGCAGCTTCCTTTGAAGGGATCTAAAAACCAGATCTAGCAAATATATTTATGTTCTAACACGAGTCTTAGGTAAAGGGAGAAACAACATTGGAAATACTGTGCTGTGTTTAGTACAGTTCCTTCCGTTGAGGAGGTGAAACGTAGAACATTTTAGTTCCCAATTTGCAAAGGGAAATTTAGCATGTTTCAGAACCGACGCAGTACACTGTTCAAGTGCAGAAGACTGGGACACACTTATTCGTCACTTCAGTGTATTGTTCAGTGTATTTTTGAACCTGTTGTGCTGTAAGTTGCAACACTTGTAGATGTCAGCATTCCTGAGTATTTGTATGAGAATCCTGAGTGTGCAGCTGTATGCGCATTTCCTCTTTTAGTTTTAGGTTTAATTGAATTTATATCTGGGTGTATGCGCTCAAGAGGCTTACGCTCTATTGGCACAGGTGTAACTAGCATTTCTGACTCCCTGGGCAGGGGAGCCAGGGGTGGAGGGCGTGGGGGATGTTGCTGAGCTGCTGCTGCCTATGCTCCCTCTAAATTGGTGCCTGACGATTTTCCACTCCTAGTTATGCGACTGTGTGTTGGACTTCACACCACAAGAAAAATATCTGCTGTTTCTTGCTACAGTGTGATATGAGAGCATTTGGGAGGCGCAGTACTAGTCTAGCAAATGTATTGGCAATTATTTGCATGATTTCACAGCCTTTTATTGAAAAATTGTGGAACCAGTAATTGCTGCACTTAGTTTTTCTGGAAAAAAAAGCAACACAGAAATGACCATTTCTGCAGTAATTTTGTTTTGATATGCAAATTAAGCAGGCCACATTTGGGGGCTGACATTTTTTAGTAGCTGAGGTGAGTGACCTGTGAAAAGAAGTATGGGGAGACTGAACTGTTATAAAATAGGTTAAAAGCTGAGTGAAAGATTTGTGATGCATAGGCTGTGGCATTACATGGCTAGTAAGTGAGAGCAGTAAGATATGTGTTGGAATAAGACAGCTCTGCATTTTAGCTTTACTCTTTTTTCAAAATAAAGATATATTTTACAGCTGTACTGTCCCATCCACTCCCCTAACCACATACTTGTTTATGCAGTTTTAGGCTATGTACTCGTTGGCTGCAAGAAATTTCCCTTGCAATCTACTGGATGTCACTCTTTTTTTGTGCAGGTACCCTTCCTACCCCATCCCAAATCCAGCTAAGGTTAGGTACAGATATTGCACATAATCCAGAGTAAGCGATCAAAATTGAACGAAGCCTGTAACCGTACAGACATTTGAGGCACATAATCTAAAATGGCAGAACCCGGCCTAAGATAGTCTTGGATTGATGTGTATTCAAAGTTATTTGTATTAAGTTAGTCCACTGCATCAAACTTCTGTACCAGATCCACTATTGAATCATGTTAGGTTGGTGTCTGCTGGCATACCAGGTGCCTTTACACCCCCTCCACCACTTGCCTTGCAGGGAGGCGCACTAAACTCTGTCTGTGCTCAGCTGCTCCAGTCAAGTGCCCAGCTGGCCCCACCCTCAGGCTCACAAAGCAGAGTGAGCACAGTGCCTGAGAATGGCATGCCCTGCATCTCGGTCAGGCTTCCTGGGTCTGCGCCCACTCGTGGGGTGTAGAAGCACACCCAGGGACTTGCATGCCTCCATGAGCAGGTGCAGCTCCAGAGAGTGGACTCACTTGCAGTGGACAGGCAAGCACAGTTGCCTCTGCTGCCTGCCTGCAGTTGACAGATGCTGGCAGTGGGAGGAGGCATGCTTACCAGTGCCTGGCATTTAATCAGGGGTGGATCAGATGCTGGGCTGCACTCCGCAACCTCTGGCATCCTGGCAGTCCCGTGCTGGGAGGCATGGGGGATCACCCCCAACCTGCTGGCCTTGGCCAGTGCAGGCAGCCTGTGTGCCCCCTCATCAAAGGGCGAACGTGTGTTTGGTTCGCTCTGGAACTAACCCTACACCACTTAAAGAAATCTGTGTAAGTTTGATTGATTCTGCCTTGGGCTTTCTGAACATCTGTACCTAGTCTAAATTATAGGAGTATAAGTCCCTGGCAAGTTTTCTTGAGCTAGTCTGTGTCTGCTAGCGTAGATCAAGAAATCCTGCCAGGGTCTTGTACACCTATAACTTAGCTGGAGTTGGGATAGCACAGGAGACACACCTGCATAATAGTGTTTCTCATTTATTTGTTTTAGCTTCTGATGATGCCCTGTGCCATTTCTCTGTACAAATCCATCTACACAACCCTCTGGTCTAGAGAGGTAGCATTTATAAGCTTACGAAATAGTACTTCTCTGCAAAGGTTATTTTATACAACTCTTTATGTAACTGGCACCTAACTCCAAACAGTTGAAAATATTAAAATATTTTATTTCTGTGGGAATATCTCACTGTTTTAGTCCCCGCAGGAGGGAAGTACCATTTAAAATGGTTTAGGTCCTGAAAGCCTCTTTGAAAGCCACAATTTTTTCACGTCTTAAAAGTGGATCGGTGCCAGACCAAGAATGTCTTTGTATCGTAATGCATACTTAATGCCAGATAGTTGATTTAATATTGCATCTCTTCCCAAACACATTGCTGTATAATGACATGAGGTTTACATCTGAATATCTGGTGTGTGTTCAGCATAGTGTGCCTGTCTCGCTTTGAAAATCTGTTTGCACGCTGCCTTGGCACGGGCTCCTGGTGATAGACACAGGGAGGCTTCGTGTAACCTCTGGTAGGGGCCTCGATCACCCCAGGGAGTACCCCAGAACTCACCTGCCATGACCTTGGATGTAACTTCAGTGGTGGGGTCTCCTGTTGGAGGTGCCTCAAGGTCAGATGTTCCTCCCAACAGATGTTTGTGGGGCTTCACCTCCCCTACACTCCTTCCATACGCCAGCCTACGACGGATCACCTGATGTCACTGCGGCTTGCCCTCTGATCTTGATGGTCTTCACTCTCTCGAGTACCAGGTCATATTTCCGCCTTAATGAAGTACTCTTGGATTCATCAGATGTTTGCCTACTCCGTGGATTCGTGTCTCGGGTTTGGTGCTGGTTACTGATTACTTCCCGTGAGTGGCCCTTGTGGCCCGTTATGTCTCCTGGACCTCCCAGCTCAAAGCTCTTGCCCATGGTGCGCAATGAATAAAAAAGAAACACAAACGCAAGGCAACTCTGTGCTGTACTTAAGAAGACATAACAAAAGAAAATAAGACACAACAAAAGGGAGGACTGGTAGGAAAGAGGGAGATCAAGGGGAACGGTCCGTCTTCTCTCCCTGCTCTGTAGCCTGTGCCTGGCTGCATCCCCTGACACTACTCCCCTCTTTGCCTCTGGTGAGAGTTCTTTCTGCTACTCTCCCGGTCAGTTCCCCTTCTACCATCCCATGTGGAGCCCAGAGTGTGAAACTGCCTTGCCTTCCACAGTCTCCGTCACTTGCTTCGGGACGGAGTCTTCTCCCGCGCTTTGATGCCTGCAACTGGCGTGCAGGCTGAGAGCAGCTGCTGCTGCTGCTGCTGTTGCCGGGATCGTCTCTCCTGGTTTGGGACTTCTGTCGGCTCGCTGGCCCCTGCAGCCTCTGCTGCCTCTCCCGCTCTCCTCATCTCCCTGCTGAAGCCCGCTTTTGAATCAGCTGGCCGGCGTACGTCTCCAACGTCACCTGCTGGCTTCAGCTGTATATGAGCGCAGCTAATGAACTGTGCAGGTTTTTCTTCTCAGCGTCGTTCTGTTGGCGTTTGGCAACCTAAAGCAGGTGGGTGTTCTTTGATTACGGGTTCTCTCCTCTGAATTTGGGTTCCTCTGTGCTTATACCCCTGGGATAGCAAGGATCCCTTTTCTTCTTAAAAACGGAACTTTACCTTTTCCCCCCACTGTTGTCCTAGGTTTCCTGCTTTTATTTATTTATTTAGAGCAATGTTATCAATTCATTGCCTTTATTGTATTACACAGCACAGGCTCTCACACATTCTTTGTCACTTAGGCATACCCCTTTCCAAATGCCAGTGCATTGAATAGAAAAGTGCCTTCCACACATAGGCATCCCAGTACACTCGCTCAGTATCCCCAATTCAAATCTAGCATGGGACCAGTATAAACCCAAGGTGTGTTGGTAGGGAA
>NW_005842229.1:1689470-1714013 GCF_000455745.1 Alligator sinensis
TCTTAAAAATTTTTCACCTGTCCCCCCCCCCCCCCCCCCATACATGTTATAAAACAGCTAGATCTATGGTTTATTAAATCTGTAGGGTGTGCATTGATTTGTATTGCTGAAAAAGCAGGAGATTTTTAGAGCCAAGCAAAGTAGCAAATTCTTTAGAAAACTTTGTTTTACTTGTAGTAATGAGCACAACTCAGGCCTTAGCTACAAGTGCAGCAACTTCAAAGGCTAGAAACTTCACACATCTGATTTTTACGCAGCTTACACCAGACAGTAGCATTTGTTCATGGCAGGTGTCCAAAAGCCTGTATATCAGAACCAATCTGTGGCTACCTCTGGTCAGAATATATTTTCCCTGATGCAAGAGAACAGAACCAGGGTGAACTGTCCTCGCACCGATCAGGCTGTTCCACTGTGAATTGTGCTTATGCTGAGAGTCTGCACTGGTGCAGCTGTAGCCGTGACTGAGACCTGTGTAGACAGGTCTGGAGTGAAGGGTTTAGTTGTCTTTGCATATTTGGTCACAACTGCTAGCCTAGAGCAGGAAGCTGTGCTTCCTTTGTCTCGCACACCATTAGTTGTTAGAATATTAAAACCCCAGGGTTCGGAGCGTGTCCAGAGCGTAAAATGTTCACAGATAGTTGAACTGGTTTGTAATCATCTTGTCTGAAGCAGAGATATAGTGAGCTCATTGACTGTGTGAGAGTATACACTGTACCTAGACTCCTGGTGACCACAGGTAAACTTTTAGTATCGCCACCCCTTCACCAGAGATGATGAAGATGATGATAATTTTTATCCGGGTCCTGGGTGGCTGCCTGGTTCACCTGTGCCTGTGTCTGGCCCTGCCACTGGAGGCATGGGGGGGGATGTGGGTGAGAGGAAGGGAAGGCTGGCTTACCTTTGCAGGCTGCTGTTGGCATGAAGTTGTATATGCCTTGATGATTAGCTTAGTCAGGCCTTTATTTCTGCTTGAGTGTAAGTCCCCTTTTCACATAGCCATAATGGATGCCACTGTTAGAAACACAGAACCATATGCTTACATCAGCACAGGAAAGTGCAGCTATTTAAGACTCCAGAAGTTTTATTTGTCTTTAATTGTGCTTTTCGAAAATGACTTTGAGGCTGAAACCCTTTTCTGCCTGCTCCTTCCATTGGGAACAAACCTTTATAACTGCTAGCAAAAATTTGGCTAGTGTGCAGGCAAAAGAATCTCTGGGAGACCAGGCTCTGTAACTGCATCATTCAATCTCTATAGAAAGAGATGGTTGTTCTAGAGAACCCTCTGGTGCAACATCTTTGCTTCCCTAGGGTTTCAAAGCAGAGCCAGTTTAAATTGTGAAATGCTGGTAAGCAAAAAGGGGAATGGAACTTGCTGCACGTGAACCCACTGCAGGATTTAGTAGTTTTGTTTTAAATCAGGTTTAATCCGAGGACTATTTCCTGGAGTTTTCTTCGATGCATCTTTCCTATGGCTGGTGACTCTTTGGTAACATCATATTCCTGGTGAAACTTTATCGTTCCATGCATTGGCCCTTATTACCACTTCAGGCCTGAATCTTATTTCACTGATGGTGGTTTACTGGTGTGTAACTGCATGGATTTAAATGCATTTACTTCTTATTTTCACTGAAACCAGAATCAGGATCAAGGATTACTGTGAATGCTTAGTTCACTGTGGTGATAAAACCTAACAACTTGAGGCATATCTGAGCACATTATTATGGCACTGTTTTATGGAAGAGGATATACCAACCCTAAGCATTATTTAAAGAAGTGAAGAAGGATCTTTAAAGAAGCCGATACCAATTATTGTTTTAATTAAGGACCGTCTGACTAGGAGTACTTTGCATCTAGTTTCCTTTCTTTCTGTCTTTCAGTTTTTTTTCTATTGTGTTTTTCAGGGTTTCAGCTTTTCCTGCGCGAGTGAATATTTTTTTCTCTTACCCATTTTTCCCTCTCCCCCTTTCAAGAATCTTACAAATTAAGACAAAAGATAATTACTCAGAAGGGTAAAACTGGCAGGGTTCCCACGACACTTAAAATTAATGAGCTGTTGCGTACAAAATATACCTTGTCTCTTGTTCTCTCTCTTTTTTTTTTTTTAAAGCCATTAAAAGCACCCAATTTGACTTTTTGGCTATGTTTTCTGTTTTAGTAATTTGCAGCTATAAAGTGGCAACTGGCTACAGAAAACTAATCTCTCTGACTTAACATTTCTGTGCATGCAGAACTGCTTATCCAGTGACTGTTTTTTTCCCCATTGAAAAAATATCACTTTCCTGCCGTTACAAAGTGCACATTAACACAATTGAAATTCATTATTTGTGTGTGTTATCTCTTATTAAAAATAAACCAATGTTTTTGGGGGAAAAACCCATTGTGCTTATTGTTAACCAGGTTTTGTATTGTTTCCATCTGAGCCAAACGCTCTTTGCAAAGAAGGATAAACTCAAAACCTCCAAGTGATAGAGAAGTGTTATCATCCCTTTCAGCTGTATTGAGAAACTGAGGCAGGGGTGGGGTCCTGGTCTCATTTAAAGGCAGAGCCAGAACTCCTGTTAATTTAGAGGACAGGATTTCACCTCGTCTCTTGCGATCGCCAACCTAATTATTTTAGCTGCATGGGATCCTTTCAATAGTTTGTGGCATAATAGTAGCTTTAATTTACTTTGTACATCAGGAAATGGGAGATCTAGCTGGGAGGAGGTGATGGAAGATCCAGGTAACTGCAGACTTGTTTATCATCTCCACAAATTTTACCACCACAGTACAGCTGGAGAAATGATCACAGTGACAGCTGCGTTCATCAGATGGTTTTAGGGGGGAAACAGAGAAGTGTAGAAAAAGCACTTCCTCTGTCCAGGGTGATTTAAAAAAAATGTATATATTTTTAAAGTAACAGAGTAGTGTATAGTTCACACCTTTCCAACGTCTAAGCAGCCAGGGCTGCATTATCGACAGGGACCATCGGCTGCACCATGTGCTTGCACAGGCAGTCCCAAAACACTGCAGCTTGTGACTGTGTGGGTGCACAGACACACGGCTCACCAGGGCCCATGTGACCCGAGCCCAGGGGTGGGCAAAGTCTGGGCCGTGGGCCAGATCAAGCCCATTGCAGACTCCATTTCCCAGCAGCCCCTGCCTGCTTTGCTGTGGCCAGTTTCCATGGAGATCCCAGCAGCCATGGGGCTGTGACCGTGTGGAGCCAGGTTTTCCATGAAGACCAGCCCAATTAGCTCTGGCAGGGGATGCAGCTGGGTGGGGAGCTGCTCTGGGGCTGGGATCTTGCAGCGGTGACAGCGTGGTCCAGAGCTGTGAGCAGCTGCCGGGATGCCCTGGGCAGGGATGCTGAGGCAGTGGATAGCAGCTCTGCCCTGGCTCTGGACCACGCTGTCACCTGCAAGATCCCAGCCCCGGCCCTGGAGCAGCTCTCTGCCCAGCCACTATTGGGGCTGGTTTCCATGGAAATCCTGGTCCTGCGCTGTCACGGCACCGCCACTGCTGGGGTCTCCATGGAGGATAGATTTGAAACTTATAAAGGAAAGTATTGTAAATGTGCATTAGGTTTCCTGAGGAGCTGATAATGTAGTTCAGTTTCCATTTTAGGCAGCATTTTATTTAACTTGCTTAAGCAAGTTTCAAACAGTTATCACTTTGTGTTTTTGTATGGTATGTACACATGTATATGAAATAACATACACATAATCAATCTACAACTTGCAGATATTTGTGGCTGTACAAGAGAGTATTCATTATGATGGACTTTCCCAGACCTTTTGTGGCAAAAAGGGGCTGTGGTACAAAACAAATTAATGGGATATTTTCCATAAGGAAAGAATGAATGAATGGAGGGAGGGAGGCAGTGATGGGACTAGATGTTGCATGATGTACTCTAAAGACTGTTTTGCCAAGTGTAGCATTGAGAGAGAGGTAGCACGAAGGACTGTTTGATGGGGGATGCAATTAGGAAAAGAGAAAAATCTGTTTTGATTTTGTTCTCTTCTTTTTCCATGCTGCTTGGCAAGAGAAGAGCAGTTGTTATTCTTAGATGAAATCAGTGGGGAAAATGGATTGGGAGTTGCTGGGATAGACTTGTGTACATTTAGCTAATTTTGATCATGACACAGGACTTCTGCTTACAATCATTGCTTTTAACTTCTCTCATAACTGCAGTAAGGATTTGGGGTTCTCAGCTAAATGCAGAGCTGGGCCTCACGTCTTGCAGATAGTCTGTGCATAATTATGAATTATTTTTCTTTTGTTTAGTACCTTTTCTTTTTTTATCTCCCCCACCCCCCATTTGCAGGCCATGTGCTTGAAGCAAGCACTAAAAGAACACTTGGGGCAATTTGGGGCAACAATTTAGTTTTTTTGCATGTTTTTGCATATGCTTTGTTAAAAATAAAAAACATTAAATTCAACATCCTCCTCAAGCATTTCCATGTATATATAAATTATATTGCTCTGAAGTCAAAATTATATATAATCATATATAATATCATTCTCTTTTTTAGTATTCGTTATCCCAACCTTTTAGGACACCAAAAAACAAAAATGCTGATCAGAAACTGGTTAGAAACAAAAGTGAAATTGATAAGTCTCTATTCAGGCTCAGACATTGATTGACAGTATTGAATTCCATCTATTTGATATTGAAGCTGGTATCTCATTTCAGAAAACCTGTTTTTTATAAACAGTCCCTCTAATATTCCATTGATATATTTACTTTGATTATATGTACTAAGGCACCTATGACATAGCTAATGCTCACAACAGTTTATTTTTCTTGGAGGTGGGAGTTCTACTTCTTTACTTCTTAAATTAAGGCCGTGGTTTCTTATATACTTTGTCTTCTTGCCCCCAACCCTGTCTCCTGTTCTTTCCCTTCTCCCTTCCCAGTTTTCAATGGATCCAGCAAATCATTGAAGGAGAAAGAACCTGCTCATAAACACAAAAGCAAAGAGGCCACACCGGGGAAGGAGAGGAACAGCGAACATAAGGCTGAGAGCCGTAAAGAACAGGCTGCTGCTAATCACCACCCTGCTACAAACACTGGCTCCTCTACGAAAGGGCTTACTGCTAACAACCACACTCTTCATAGATCGGCTCAGGACTTAAGGAAACAGGTAACGAATACTGTCCTACTGTGGACACATGGGAAACGTGTACTTATAAGGTGCTAGCACCTTTTCACCGCCCCACACCAAGGGAACTTCAGAATCCTTAAAGTATGGTAAGAAGAAAGCAGGGATTTGATTATCAGTGTGGAGGGGAGATGGAAGAGAAACAGGACATGGGTTTGGTACCCCTTTATAACAATGGCTTTGTTAGACTAGTGTGTGTGTATATATACTATAGGATATTGCATTCATAACTATTTAATCTGTATGATTGGCACCCTTGCTGGGAGCCCTGCTGATATTGCCAAGGTTGGCTAAACACAGAACAAACAGCTTTTGCCTACAGTGGCTCCTTTCAGGTTCTGTTTTAATTTTAGCGAAGCTTGCATTACCCCTATGTGGGCTGTATTATTTGTGGCCAGAACAGACTCTGGAGTCTAAAAGAAATTATTTCCAGCTCCGGGAACATTATCTTCCCACACGCTTCATGTGAATATGGGCCTCTATTTCACCATGCCACACAAAAACACTACCTGTTCCTGCATTTTGGCTTACCCATACTCACAGCAACTTCAGTCCTGCTTAATCTTGCACCTGGACTAGATTTTGAATGCACAGGTTCTGACTCCAACTCCTTCCCACACTACAAGAAAAAGAAAAAAGGACATGAAGCTTGTTTCCACAAATTCTCTCCCACATAATGACCCTACTCCTATTAGCCTGTGAGGAGGTCCTGTGAGCCCTGGTGGTATCTTGTTCCCATTGCAGAGCTCTGTCATACTTCTCTTCTGGCTTAGTTGCTGCTTCGCTTTTATAGATGATTCTATAACAAGCTACCTCTAAGGTGAAATTCACTATTAGCTGTGGAATGTGTGGCATATCCAGATTTTTCTTTTGGACAGGTTTGCCCCTTGTATGGTCTTGGACTTGCACAGCCCTCAAGGTCTTAAATGGCATTGGCTAAACTGGGCCTATAGAACTTGAAAGGAGACTAAGGCAAAAGCACAGTATCCAACACCAAAAATAAATACTTGCTGCATCCATTGCTCCAACACTATTCAGCCCTTCTAGAAATTCCTCCAGGCATTCCCTACCATTTCCTGAATCGAATTCAAGCTCTTCCATTCTTGTTTTAAGGGCCTCTACAGTATGTCTGCCTCCTGCCCTTTGCTTTTCCTTTCTTCCCCATCCAGTTGTTGACTGAATACCTGTCTCCTTTTGTGTCCTTTACTCTGGCTTTTCATATGGTTGCCCACCCTTTACCTATATCCCTATTTCTGAGCGTCTGCCACATTAGTCTTCACTAGGGCTGTGCGAAGCTTCAAGTGCTGATTCAATTCAGCCCAATTCTTTGAATCCGAATTGAATCAGGAGACCAATAGAAAGGTCCAAATAGAGTCGAAGCTCTCCGAATTGATTTGGAAAAGATTCAGAGAGATTCGGGCAGTTCCGACTCGCCACCGCAGGGAGCTGGACCCAGATTCCGTGCCGGTAAGTAGAGGACGGCGAGGGGGTCTGGAGGGGGGGAAGGGACCATGGGGGGGGGGAACCTGCATCAGGCCCCATCCCCTGCCTGCTCCCCCAGCCCCCCTGAGCACCCTCTAACCCCTGCCCATCCCCCAGGTCCCCGGGGTGGGGGGGGGAAAGCCCTGCAGCTCCTGCCAGGTGCAGGGGCAATCTCTGCTGCCCCCCACTGCCCCATGCTGCATGGGGGGGCTCTGCCATGAGTCTATCCCCCATTTGCTCTCTGTCCCACCAGTGGCTGCCCTGCCTGGCCCCAGGGTCCCAGCTCTTAAAAAAAAAAAACCCCAAACAAAACAAAAAAACCCCCCCTCACTCACCAGTTGCTGCAGCAGCCGTCAGGGCTTCTGGGGCTCATGGCAGCGGGAATCAGACCCCTGCCTAGCAGGAGCCGGTGAATGCAGGGCTTTTTTTTTTTTTTAAGAGCTGGGACGCTGGGGCCAGTCGGGGCAGCCATTGATGGGGCTGGGAAAGTGGGTGGGGGGTGTGACCTGTTTGATTAGGAGATTTGGCCGATTCAGTGGTGGCCGAATCTCCAAATCGGATTTGGCTAAATTGATTCAGGACAGTGATTCAAATCACTAAATTGAATCACTATCCCTCGAATGGGCTGAATCCGAATCTGAAGCGAATACTAGCCACTTCGCACAGGCCTAGTCTTCAAGACCTCTTCACTTCTTCAACCAGTTGTTTTAAGCCTGCCAGTAGCATCACATGTTTGACTCTCATTTAATTTATGATATGTAAATATACAACATAGGGATATGGCAGTATATCCCACAATATGCTTGCATAAGATTTCAAAACAACTATTGTGATCAGCAGGGATCCTGGTTTTCTCTGATTTAAAAATTGCAAATTCTCTGATTAAAAACCCAAAATCTGTGATAAAAATTAAAGGTCCCCCACAGCCTCAACAGCCCTCCTGATGCCCCTTACAACAGCCCCCCAAGACCTACAGACACACAGGCACAGAGGCACACACTGACACCCACCCCAGTAGGTAAGTGTGTGTGTGGGGGGAAGGAGTGGGGCAGGGCAGGGGAAAGGGAAGGTGCTGGGGGGGGTAGATCAAGAAGAGTGGGGAGCGTGCTCCTGTGTCCACTCCCAGGAGCAGGGCCAGGGGGTGGCCCTCAGAGTGGCCACTCCCTCTCCCTTGGCAGCCGGCTGGGTGGCATGTGTGTGGCCTGCGCATGACGGGCACCACACTGTGCCCCACATCGCTTGCCTGCAAAGCCCCCTGCACAGGGGCACCCCTGCCCTCACCCCCTGGCCCTGTGGTGTGCCGCTTGGGGCCGGCAGCAGCCCCCGCTCTCTCAGCCCCCAACCATCTTCCCCAGACCTGCCCCACAGCCCCACTTACCTGTAGATAGCAGGGGCGAAGGGCGAGCCTGAGCTTGAGCCTGAGCCTGGGCCCAGCCTTGGCTGACTCAGAGGCTCAGGCCCCGCCCTTCCCCCCTCTCCCTACCACTCCGGGCAGGGCTGGGGGTTTCCTGCCCTTTCTGCAACTGGGTCTTGCAGACTGGAGCTGTGACAGCCTGTAAGAGCTCTTTGCAAAAGTGGAGAATCCGTGGATTTCTCTACTAAAAAGGGAAATTCGCATTTTCTCCGATTTTAAAAACAGGGAATCCGTGGTTTTCTCCGTTTTTCCGTGGGAAACGGAAAACCCAGATCACTGGTGATCACTTTTGCTTTCACCCTAGTCTTTTGACTTTGACCCTCCTTCCCAACTCTACCTCTGTTGTCATCTCATATTTTCATATTCACTAAGCCTGTAATTTCTCTGAAGTGGTATTAGTCATTTAACTTTTTGTTTAGCATCATACACAATTAAGGTTCTTACAGGTAGTATAAAAAAGCTAAGAGACAATCTCTAAATGTGTTGTATAGACGGATATGTTTCAAAATTGGAAGTAGTGCGTAAGCTGTACCTTTGACTGCACAGAAACCCCAAGATAAACCAGATCTGTACAGTCATAGTATTTTAGTCTTCATGTGGTAAAAACATTTCATTTATATTTTTTGTGTAGTGTAAGAGTGATGCTGTAGCCAGGATGGTCCAGAAATTATGCCAGGTAAGGATTTCTGAGGCTGATAACTTTTATTGGACCAACTATGTAACTGGGTTAAAGTTAGGCAAGCTTTTCAATGCCAATTATGTAGTTGGTCCAATAAAAGCTATCAGCCTAAAAATCCTTGCCACTTGTGTTTAATACTTTTGTGATTTGAAGTAAACCTTTTCCAGTATTGGAAAGGTGATTTGATTTTAAACCATTTAATTAATCCTACCTCAAATCCGATTTTTCCAGTACAGATTTAGGACATAATAGGCTTTAACCAAAACATTCTGTAAAACTTTTTTAGATAAAGAGTTGCATATGCAACTGTTAGAAGCTTTAAAAACTCTCTGATTCCAAGCAGAGTCTGAACAGCAAAAATAAGTTTCTAGATGCTGAATGCAAGTCAGTCTGATGATATCTAAGGGATGTACTGAAAAATTTTCTGCCAGGATTCAAATGTTTTTGATTTGGCAACAGTATTCAATTAGAGGAGAAGATGTTTTGAGTCATGGTATAATAGGAGAGAGACAGATTCTAAAATAATACTTTACTTCGCCTAGTGGTCCAGAAGCATAAATTAGCCATTCATACACATACCTCAAAGACAGTCATCATCTTAAAACTCAAAGCAGAGAAAAGGATCCAAACGGAGACAGCTTTCCTAAGCTTAAAACTATAGGACTAAGTATATTACTTTTATTCCATGAACCAGTCATAAAAAAAGCTCTTTGCACCATTTGTATAAATCTTTTGAGAGGTTGGTTGAAACTTACTGAGATTTTATAAAAGGACTGGTTTCTCGATATGGCATGTATGGTGAAAGGGGCTGTACTAAAACATTCGTCTTGCCAGTTAGTTGGACAGTGTTAGGTATCTGTGATGAGTCTGCTGAATTCAGTAGTGTTTTCCACAAGGGAGAGAGTTGTTTTATGAGGGCTCCAACCACGTCCTGTTTTCTTCCATAATGTTTGGCAAAATACGTTTTGTCCTGTATAAAACAAAGCCTACAGATGTTTCTCTCTCTCTTTCTCTCTCCCTCTCTCTCTCTCTTCTTTTTCTCTGGTGTGCATTTGCCTTGTCACATGCGCCAGCTTGTGCCCTGGCTCTCTCTTTCTCTGTTTCTTTTTCTGTCTTTCTCTCTTCCCTCCCCCCTTCTCTCTCCCAACCCCCAATTTAAAAAGGGCTATAGGGAGAGGAAATCTAGTGGAATGGGGCCCTCTGTTGGTCTAGTAAGATAATTTAGCTCTGCAAAATTCCAGGGTCGTATCAGTGCAGAAATATTTTTATGAATGAACTGCACTTCAGTCATATAATTTGAAATCCTTTGGGACCAAGGCATTTTGTTGTTGTTTTTTAACAAGCTGTTTGTTACTTTTATGTTGTGTGTGTGTGTGTGTGTGTGTGTGTGCGTGTGTGTATGGAGAACTGTGTGCTGTGGAAAAGTAAAAAAACTAACAAACAGCCTTAAAGTAATACTTCACCAAAAAAAAGTGGGGAGAGAGACTTCATATTTGGAGCATTCTGCCTCCAGCCATGGCTGGCCTATAAATTAAAAGAAACTTTTCTGCAAGTTTCAATCTTGGTCCCATATACTTTACTAAAAGCTAATAGAATTTTCACTGCCTGAGAAGTTTTCTCATGCATTACTGGAGTAGAGTGGTATGAAAATGAATATATATCAACAAAAAATGAAAGGCGACTGAAAACCAAAGAGAAATATATTGGTATCCATGGGTTCACTATAAGCACAGATCTTTAACGAGTGATGAAGGCTAATGTCTATCACTTTGTTACTACTTGAATTAAATTTACTTCTTTCTTATGTGCTCAGTGTAAGCACTGCCTCGGGATGGAGCTGTGGCACTAGACCCCATATGGTGAACCTGCGCAGTTGGCAGTGCGGTCACTTTATTAGGCTGTCTCTCAATGTGTATGTATGTTTTTGGTTTGGCGGTTAATGGGGGGAGACATATCAACAGTAGAAAGGTAAGAAAATGCCTACCACCATTACTTTGTTTGCTTTGGTATCAATCGCCTGTTGGGTCTTGAGAGAAACGTACAGCTTAGATGCTTTGCTTGCTAGACAGAATTTCACATTTGTTCCTGTGAAAGCCTGACTCCACCTAATACTCTGGTGATGACTAGCCATGTTGATTGTTCCATTTGTTTCTGGCCTGAAGAAGTTTATGGCAGTCTAATTCCACTTGAAGTGTGGTCTCTTCTGGCCTATATATGTTTCTGTATCCATATATTCCAAGTGCAATTCTTAATCTATGTACTGGAAAGATCTGAGGGCTCCAGGGGAGTGGGGAGAGATGAGTAAATGAAGTACTTCAAAACCATCAAACAGAAGCTACTGTACAAAGTGACAATTCTTTGAAGTTCCCAATAGTGCTTCAGCCTTATATGCTTTCCTTAGTGCTTGAGGAAAAGCATTTGAGTAATTAGAAGAAAAATTTGGGGCTGCATTATGCATTCTCAAATACAGAAGACTCTTCTTTGTCTAATCTGAAATGCAGACCTAAAGGTGTAACTTTGTAGAATGAATTGGGATTTCAAATGATCTGCTCCTCCTCAAGGATGGGCCATTTCATAGCATAAAGCATATGTCTCCCTTCAGCTTCAGAACTAGCTCTGAGTGATCTCAGCTGTCACTTTGTGGTGGCATTATAATGGGGCTAACTAGTTTTGATAAGTTACTGTTTTCATAATAAATGCGGTTTTTCAGAGGTTTGTATCTTGGCAGTTTTATTTCTAGCTTGGAACTGGAGAAAGAAGTTTAAGGTTTTTCTTGTGAGGAAGAAGATGCTTTAAGTCTTGCTGAGCCATAAGATTTCCTCTATTTGTTCTCCCTGTATATTTTTTTTTCCTGAGGCACACAACCAGATCTACCCTCCTCAGGGAGTGGCTCGAATTGCCTTTACAGCCTGTCTCCACTACTATGAACAGAATTATAAAACCCTAGAAAAAACAGGTCTGAGAGGGACCTCAAGAGATCATTTAGTTTACTATCTTGCTTTGAGGCAGGATCAATCAGACCTAGACCATCCCTGACAGATAGTTACTTGCTTAAAACCCTCCAATGAAGGGGATTCTACAACATCCGTAGGTAGCCTGGACCATTGTGTTGCGACTAACACCATCCTCATATTTCACCTAATCTTTGCTGCAAATTAAGCTCATCTCTTCTTGTTTTTCTCCCAGTAAGTATGGATTTTATTTCAATATCTTTTCAGGAATCAAGTTAAGGTTGACTGGTCTATAACTTCCTCAGTCCTTCTACTCCGCTCTTTTAAAGATAGGTGTGCTTGCATGAGTTCTCTTGAGTTCATGGATTACTTCAGACACTTCCTTAATCTAGCCTAAGTGTGTCTATCTTGTCTAACTGCTCTTTTGCTTGTACTTTATTAACTCTGGTTGGCAATCCTAACTCTTTGTTAAAATAATTTATAAAGTACTCGGTCACAGAGGACCATTTTTAGTGAAATCGTAAGCAAAGGAGGCATTGAATAGCTCAGCCTGCTCTTTACCTTCCTTCTCTTTGCAGTAATAGGCCTATACTCTCCATTGCATTCTTTACTTTTAATTGTGTGTTATATGTGGCCCACAGGTTAGATCCATCTTATGGAGCCATATCATCCAGTGTGTTTGTCACATGGAGCCTGTATGGCATGGGCTGCACACAGCACAGGGCTTTTCTGTGATCCAAGGCCAGTCCAGGTTGGGGCCCATAGACTGGCCCTGCATGCCAGATTTGGTACACAGAGATAGCCACATACAGCAGGGCCAGATGAGTATGATATCTCTACTTTTAATGTATATAAAGACCCCTTTCTTAAAGCCATCTTTGTCCCTTCCTAATTGAAACTCATTTTGCACCTTTGCCTTTCTGATTTTAGCTGTTCCTACTTGTGCTGTTCCTTCATAGTCCTTCTTTATGGTCCTCCCCTTCTCCCTTCACTCCCCACCCTCCCCCACACACTATTTATGTAATTCCTTTTTGATTTTCAGGTCATTGAAGAGCTGCTGATGCAGCCATAATAGTCTCTTACTATGCTTCCTATCTTTCCTCCACAAGAGGATATTTGCTGTTGTGCATTTAATGTAATTTCTTTCAGTAACTGCCAGCTCTGCAGTACGCTGTTATCCCTAAGCCTTTCTTTCCAAGGGACCACACCTTCCAGTTCCCTGAATTCACTAAAGTCTGCATTTTCAGGTCCGTTATTCTTATTGTGATGTCCTTGCTCCTTCCTCTCTTTAGACTAGCAACCTCTAGCATTTCACAATCACTTTCACCTCATATTACCTCCAAGTTCTCAATTAATTCCTCCACATTAGAACTAAATCTAAAATAGTAGCTCCTGGGTTCCTATACAGCCGAAGGTAGATGCTTAAGGCATGTTATGATGGCCATGGGCTTCATGGGGCTTCCTTCATAGCACACTCAGCCAGAGCTGCTCTTGGGGTGGAAAAACAGATGAATCAATCCCAAGCCTCCTTTTCAGCAATGCAGAGCATGCCTCCATGCTACTCAGCAGGCTCACAAACGTACCTTTAATAGCCAGTGTTTACTTGCATACAGTGTCTACACACCATCCATCTGGAAGGCTCAAGGTGAAACCTGAACCCATCAGATAAACAGGTTTTGAATGGAAGAGGCTGTCCTTGAACTCTCTAATCATTTGAGCTCTCTGAAGAGGAAAGAATGCTGGCTGGTTTTAAAGGGGTCCAATTCCAGCTCCAAACTCAGCAACACAGTGGAGAAATCTGTGTGTGCTGTGCATATCTATAATGTCCAACCCGGAGTGTAACTCAGAAGGAAGGTGTGCAATAGTGAGCTGAGAGTGATGAAGGAAGAGTCAGGATTCCTATTTTGATAGTGTCCTTTTACCAGTTTATTTCATTTTTCTGTGTCAGAATATCCAGCTATAAAATGGGTCTTTTTTAAGGAGTTCTGAGGCCTGAGTGAACAGTGTTTCAGAATCCCAAAGGACTGTGCTAGCAGTGCATGCCACGCTGCTCTGCCTTCCAGTGAAGCAGGCAAAGCCTGCTCTGTGTGCGCTACACGCCAAAATGTATGTCAGGTAGCTGCCTTAATGCAGTCAGTATGCTCTCCAATACAGTAAGCTTTTCAGTACCTACCCAGCACCTCACTAAGGCGGCTACTTAACATCGCTTTCCAGGTGTAGCACTCATGTCATGCATCATTGCAGTATTCCCTAGTACCGTCCTATGTGGACATGCCCATTGTGGCTCCGGGAGCCACTCTAATTAAAGCATCCCGAACGTCACGTGTATCAACATCCCTGTGCTGAAAAATGACAGTGGGGACACTTTAACTAAAGCTTGTTTGATGAGCTTTAGTTAAAGTGCCCTCGCCACCATTTTTCAGTGTGGGAATGCTAATGCATATGATGCTGGAGTCTGCTGGACTGTGGTAATTACCATGTTCCAGTAGGCTCGATTAATCGAGTCTGCTCCAACGTGCTGTAATTACAGTGCATCAGAGCAGTTTTGCTGCATGTGTATAGGCTCCCTGTGTGCACAAAGCATTGTTTTATTTTCTGAGCCTTGATTCAGTGTGATTAACACGTGAACATACGCTGTCAGTGCACTCATGGAAGTTCCAAAATGTGAGTACTTTTTTTCAAGGTTTCTTATACCATCACCTGGCTTCCAATCATTTAAGAATGTAAGACAGCAATGTCTTGCCTACCTAAGCTGTTCCCTAAATGAAGGCAGCCTGGCTTTTAGATAATTTTGAGCCAAGAGGTACTGCTATTAACTGGTGATAATTAAGCGAACACTTTTACTTTCCTAACTGAGTTCAGATATTTAAATTTAGGAGGTGCCATTCAATAATTTTAGCTTACAGTGGTAAAATATTAGTCATTAATAAGATATGATAAAATGTACTTTAGGCATGTAGGTAAAGCTGCCCAGATATCAAACTTTTTGTAAATGCACCTATCATAACTAGTGTACAGATTTTATTCCATATGAATAACTGTAACAACAGGCTGCCACAAATTCAGTGTATATGACAGACTGGATCCTTCACAGCTATTCTGATCTCCTGGGTGCATCATATGTTACTTGTATGTTTTTCAGGGGTGAGTAATTATTTTGGCTGTAGGGCTGCTTAATGAGCTTTGGTGATCAGCCTAGGGCCACAAGGGTAACCGTGCCCCTTGACAGGTGCCCCAACCCCGGTTGCCATCTTGAGACCAGAAGTCCCACCCCTGAACCCCCAGTCTTTGCCACTGGAAGTCCCTCCACTTGCCCCCAGAAGTACTTCTTTTGGGAAGAGGGGCTTTCCGTCTTGGAAATGGAAAAAACCCCAAATCATACACTAAAAATCAGACATCCATTATAACGTTTTATTTCAAAAAATAATTTTGTCCTTATTTGTGTGTGCTTGTGAAGTGTGGTTGGAGGGCTGGAAATGTGTGGGGGTGTTGTGTGTGCCATGGGAGGTGTGGTGTCTGGGGGGAGGGTGTGTGGGTGTGGTGGGGTGTGCATGGGATGGACACACACATGTGTGCCCCCCCTCCCAGACCTGTGAGCCCTGTGGTTCCTACCTGCCACTGCCAAAAACTCACAGCCCAAGCCCTGACCCTGGCTCGCTCCCAGGCCAGAGCGGAACAGCTGGAACCCGCTCACAGCCCTGAACCCGGTCTGCCCCGTGCCTGCTTCTGCTCACCCGTTCATGCTGAGCAGCGGCAGCAGCCGGACAGAAGCTGCTGCTTGGCATGGGGGAAAAGAGCCCTTCCCCTTCACCGCTGCCAGGTCCTCCTTGCTGTAACTGCCTAGAGCCCATGCCTGGACTGCCCTGCAGCTCCTCTCTGCCACTGTCACTGCTGTCTCTGCCAAGTTGGGGCAGCGGTGGCAGTGCAGAGGAGCCGCAGGGCAGCCTGAGTGTGGGTCCCAGGTGGTTGCAGCAAGAAGGGCCTGGCAGCGGTAATGGGGAGGGGCTGTTTTTCCCCGGCACCAAGCAGCACTTTGCCCAGTTGCTGCTGCTTGACATGGGTGAGCGAGTCTGGAGCAGGCACGGGGTAGGCTGCGGTTGGGGCTGTGTGTCTTGGTTTTGGCTGGTCTGGAGCTGGTCCTGTCCACTCCTCTGGGCCAAGCCCAGAGTGGGCGTGGGGCAGGTTGGGGTCAGGGGTGTGGGTCCCCACCAGTACCACAGGGCTGAGGCCAGCAACAGTGGCAGCCAGAAGGTGCCATCTCCGTCTGGGCAGCCTAGAAAAGTAGTCCAGCTGTGGAGCTGCCCCAGCCCTGCTGTGTGCCTGGGGGGTGGCAGGACGTGCTACAGGCCGAGGGACCTGCCACGGGAACCCCTGGTTTAAGTGTAGGTTGATGTTTGTTCAGATACAAGTGCTCAATTTTGTAAGCTCCAGGGAATGGGGTGGGAGGGAATTCTGTACATTATTCATTAATACTAAACCACTCATGCCTTGTTAGGGGGTATTTATTTGTGTGTGCACTTGGGTGGGGGGAGGGAATAGCATCTTGAGTCCTGAAAGGGTTGGTTGTAAAGGTATTGGATTGGAGTATCCATTTCTGTGATACCATAAGGGACATTTACAGTAGTTGAGGAATGCAGTAGCATTCTTAAGTGGAACAGCATGTGTCACGTGCCCTTGCCTCTACTCAAGGCAGAAGCATGTGCTTTACACACTTAGAGCAGGATTGGCTTACCTTTATTTTATTTTTCCCCAATTCTAATTGTCTTAAAAATGTGTCCAGATCTTGGTCTGCTCTGGATGAAATGTATGATTACATGAAGAGCCAAATCCTGTGGCCTTATTCAGGAGTCAGGACTGCAGAAAGGGGTTGTCAAACACGAAACTCTGAAAAAACATTCAGTATTACTAATTGACTTTTCTGTTTTCTTCCTTCTGCCTTTTCTGATGCTCGTGGCTCTCCCAGGTTTCTAAAGTCAACGGGATCACTCGAATGTCATCTCCGGGTGCAAATGTAGCCAGTGCCAAAAAGATGAGAGAAGTCAGACCTTCACCGCCCAAAACTGTGAAGTATACTGCAACAGTGACAAAGGGAACTGTCACATACACCAAAGCCAAGAAAGAACTGGTCAAGGAAACCAAACTAACTCACCACAAACCCAGTTCACCTGTTAACCACACAATCTCAGGGAAAATAGAAAGTAGCAATGCAAAAACCCGCAAACAGGTGCTATCCCTTGGAGTGTCCAAGTCCAACGATACTGCTGTTAACAGTGTAAAGGTCAATGGCAAGTTGAACCAAAAGACATGCACTAAGGAGGTGGGGAGACAGTTGAGGGAGGGGCTTCGCAATTCTAAGAGGAGGCTGGAAGAGACGAATCACATAGACAAAATACAGTCGCCCACCAAGAAGATCAAAGGGGCAGTTAGCTTGACGGAAGCTGCAAGCAAAAAGGCAGTTGTGGAAAAGCCTTTGCTGAATGGACATGTAAAAAAGGAAGTGCCGGAGAAGAGTTTGGAAAGAAATAGGCCAAAAAGAGCCACTGCTGGAAAGAATACGCCAGGGAAACAAGCACACGGCAAAACTGAAAATGCCTCCTGTGAAAATCGTTCTACCTCTCATACTGAGTCCTTGCACAAACCACAAGACTCGACGGGAAAGCACGAAAAGGGCAGCAGTAAGTCTGGGTGGGGGGTGCTGGGGGAGATTCCCATCCTCAGGCCCTCCGCCAAGGAGTTCCACGACCCGTTGATATACATTGAGTCAGTCCGAGCTCAGGTAGAGAAGTATGGGATGTGCAGGGTGATTCCTCCTCCAGACTGGAGACCTGAGTGCAAGCTGAACGACGAAATGCGGTTTGTGACGCAAATTCAGCACATCCATAAGCTGGGCAAGCGCTGGGGACCCAATGTGCAGCGGTTGGCCTGTATCAAGAAGCACCTCAAATCTCAGGGCATTACCATGGACGAACTCCCACTCATAGGTAAGTGCTGCTCTTCCACTGCCCCTTGCCCACAGTTTGTAGGCCATTGTGTGTTAAACTTTATGCTTTGTTTGCTTTTGGGATTTAAGTGAACCCTTGTGAAACTACAGGACACTAGAAACATCTGGTTTTTTTGAAGACCAGATGCAGTGCAGGTGGTTACAGTGCAGACTTCTCTATAATGCTTCACACCAGCAGGTTAATCCCACCTTGAATCTTCATTGATATATTTTTAGCCTGGTTATGAGCATTCCCACCTACTCTTAAAAATAAGCATATTCTTAGCTTAAAGTTGCACTGGAAGGTTTTAGGGACTTTCCAAGAAGGTTTTCTGTTACAATGTATGTAGCGCTGCTAAACTGGAAAACAAATACTCCTTCCCTTCCCCAGATTTCCTTCCTTCAAAAGCATTTAACCAAGGGGGAGAGAAGTCTTTGAACTGACTTCTTTTTGGATATCTAGACACTTAAAAGCACACATTTCCAGTGACCTGCAGACATTTAACAATCATTAAGTGTCAAGAATAGGTAGTTAAAACGTGGTTCGTTGCAAAATGGAGGTTTCATTATTTCTCTCAGCAGGTGGTTGCCTGAGCAAAAATCATTTATTTAAAAGAATTTGTGGTTTATGGTCTGCTGTCAAATATGACACGTGTGATAGAAATGTGACAGTGCTTTATAAAGAACATACATGCAAGTAAAGGAAAACAAACTATTGGATCATAAGTGTGGCTTTTGATCTCTAACCAGCTTCACATTTGCTGTCTGTAAGCAGCATTGAAAAATGAATACATTTATCTTTCAGTAAACACTTGTATATTTAACTTCTCACTGAGTTCAAGCTCATGGGATCTTAACATTGTAGCCTGAGGCATTAGTTTTGCCTTTGAGACATTATTCCCTCTGAGACTGCTATCTGTATTACTTTATTTAAAATGCACTTTTTTCCCCAGTTAGAGTGTACATAACATTTTATTTGTCAAATTTCTGTTTTGTTTTCAACACACAAATAGAATAGTGGGGGAAAATAGAATCCTAAAGAAACTGCAGGATAGATAATGAACCAAGAACTCCTCTATAACATGTGGTTAAATATTACAATAGAATTTGAGGAGGAATTGGGATCTATATTCTACTGTATTGTCTAGGCAGAAAAGTAATTTTACTGTAATGTTAAGATTGTAAAATCAAATATGCAACATTTTAGGGATTCCTAAAAGTTAAGATTTCTCTGTCAGCACTACATCGACCCTTTTGTATGCCTGGTGTACACTATCGATGTATATTAAAGTGAAGTTTAAACTGGCAATGGAAAGAAGAGGTCTGTGTGTACAAGATGGCTAAGTTAAGACTCCTGGACCAGGGTTAACTCTTTGTTTCTTGATTTTTGTGTCCCTGACCTCACAGCCTTCTGATTGCATTGATGGTATTTATTTACATTATCATAAGCCTTAGGAGCTGTATTTATGGATCAGAACCTGTATGCTAGGTGCTGTATAATCGGAACAAAATAATAGGTCCAGTCTCATGGAGCTTATGTTCCAACTACCCTATTTGCATTTAAACATAACATATGTAGGAAATTAAAATGATGCAGAAAGGGAGAAAAGAACCTGGAGATAATCAGCTCGCACAGGTTAGAAATCTGTTTGGATCAGTCTCGGATTTAAAATTATTTTCCAATAGCAGAGGTATATTCAAGGCTTGGCATTAAATGCATGCCTGAAATTTAAGATTTTATTTTAATGAGCCTGCTTGCTATGCGACTTTTACATTTTCTCACCCCTTCAAAAGAAGCTGTTTTTTTTTTTTAATTAAAAAAAGACAGTGAACTGATAGCCCATGCCAAGCTTGAAATTTCAGCCATTTTGTTATGTCGAGCTATTTCTTTCTAGGCAACGAAGAGGTTAAAACTTTTTTAAAAGTTTGGTTAAAAAAAATTGCCCAGCAGGCAGGAACTGCGCCTGAAAAAAAAAATCAGCTTGACAAATGAATGTTTAAAAAAGTTATGGCTGTGTGGAACAGCACCATGTTGAAATCTTCAACTCCAGCAAGCATTATCAAGCAACTACTATGATATAGGATGCTTCCTGAATGATTGACGCATGAGCAGAGATTCCCAAAGTGTTAGGTCATTACCATTTTGTTGTACCTCTGAACATTTTGTGATATGCTTGAGAGATGTCTAGTTTTGCAGTTGGCAACTTAAATTGAGTATGCACATATCTGTTGCTCAAGAAAACCATATAATATTCAACTGTACCAACCTTTCAGAATTGGGAGGATATTGCTCAGCTATATATAGATGATTGGATCTAATATGATGAAAAGTTATTCTGAATTATACCTTCAATTTTTTATGAGCTGTGTAATATGAGAGAAAGCTAGACCAGAAACAAAAAAAAAAGTGCTCTTCATGTGGAAGACTAAAGGCAACAGAACAAAAATGTGTTTCCTTTTTCCTATGGTGCTGCCCTGACCTCCCCTCTGCCTCAGGGTTAGAAGCTGTACTATTTTCACTAGGAATAGTTGCTAAGTAGGATAAGCTTTTGCTGCTCCATAATGTGACCTAAGGCTTTGCCAAGCACTAAAAAAAAAACCAAACAAATTCTAACCTATTTTTCAACATCAGAAAAGCCTTGTTCTCTCAGGACAGGTATTTTTTTCCAGTGTGTCATCCAAACATTGATGTGCTGTTACAGACATCACAACAAGGAGCATTCTTAAAAATGTTCTGCCTCAGTTGCAGCTGTGCCAACATTGAAACACTGCACACAGATTTACCATGCATTGTCATGCTTCTGAGCCCCACCATTGTTGAAGGGGAGGGGAGGGGAGGTCCCACGGTGAAGGTATGGGGGAAATCTTCAAGGTGGGGAATGTAGGAGATGGGAAGTCTGTAACCAGCTGTGAAAAGTTTGGGAGACAACGGGTGATTTGCAGGAGAGCGCGCGCATGTGTCCATGTGCTCTGACAGTACAGTGAAAGGCATGGTTGAAGAACCTACATAGGACAGAATGTGAATAGGCTTTGAGAGGAGGTAGCTGTCCTGTCAGCTGCAGAGTGGTGATTTATAGTAATACCCTTTCTCCCACCCCTGTTTTACAGTTGCATTTCCAAGTCATATTAAACACTAATTGAGGGGCCGCTAGGGCTTAATATTTCCATGATTCCCTCAGGGTGGAAAGAAGAGACAAGGTGACACTGGAGTAATGGTTTTGACAGTAGCATTGTTGGGTTGGGTGCCCCTCCTCCCCACCCTTTCCAAATGTCTTGTTTAATTATTAGCAGTTTTAGGTCACTTTGATAAACCCTTTCTGTTGATTATTATTTCTGTCCTTTGACACTAATTATGATGCTGAGGTTTCTTTAAACTTGTCTTGTAGGTGGAAACTGTATCGTTAATTTGACTACCTGAATGCTAGAATACAGTAACTTTTGCCCAGTCCTCAGTTTTTCTTTCCTTGACTGTCTCTTCCCACAGTGTTAGGGGTAGGTAATTGTACTGATGCTCTTATGACTGCTAAAACCAACATCAAATGCAAATTGCAAACGATCTTTAGCTACTTGTCCCTCTCCCTTAGCCTGTTTGTACCTTTTACACTACATCAGTTATACTGAGTTTGCTCAAATCAACAGAAACGTGTTTGTGATAATTATGACCCCAGAAGATATAAATCTCCATTCCCCTTAGCTTTTGTTTTGAGTTCTCCTTTTTGGTGGTGTTTACCATTTTTCCACTTCTAGCCATGTGAATGATAATACTTTGCTCTAAGGTAATGCTTGACATGTTCAGTGTTGTACAGATGTTCAGTAATTCTCCCTCTCCCTCTGTAAAAGGATATACATTAGTTACTTGCCCCTTTCTATTGCCAAAGTGCGGCTGGCAGTTTAATTTCTATGCCTATACATGTGCTCTGGGGTGGGGAGTGGGGCATTTTAATTAGAGCGGCTCCTGGTCAGCCTCTGTAACTAAAACGCCGCAGCGTCATGTATATTCAGTATCGCACATTTCAAAATGGCTACGGGGACACTTTAACTAAAGCTTGTTTGACGAGTTTTAAAGTGCCCCTGCTGCCATTTTGAAACACGGGATGGCAAATGCACATGACTGAGAGGCATGCTGGGACATTCAAATTGGCATGTGTATAGGCACCCTAAGATGCTATTTATTTTCTGGTTCCAACCAGCGTGGAATGGGCATGGAGCAGGCCTGGCTGAATGCTGAGGCTTTACGTGGTTATCTGGTGGGCTCCTTCCATTTCTTTTAGATGTAATTGCTTGGGAAAAGATGGTAGCAAAGGGCTTCTGAAACTAAGGACAAAAAGAGCATGAAAACTAAAGAACCTGCCTTGCTCTGACAAGAGACAGATGGCAGCTTAACTCAAAACGGAGATGAAGCAGCAGCTAGAAGGAAGGGTAGTGTAAATACCAAACTGTGATCCATTTATTCATTAGCAGCCAAGTGGTACCTAAATTAAAAAAAAAAGCCTACTGTGTTAACTCAAGGAGCCATGCAAGGTTGGGCCTGGTATATTCTGTTCCGGTCTCTGGATTCTTGGGGATATTGTGAAAAAGGAACGCCCTGCTGGATCTGGAGGGTGTGATATTGTCCTGGTAGGATAGAAATGGTGAAAGCAATGTGCCAGCAACTTTTCTAACTGTTTTCTGTGTTTTCCTTCCCCTTCCCTCACCTCCATCCCACATGTGTGGACTCCAGGAGGCTGTGAGCTAGATCTGGCCTGCTTTTTCCAGCTGATCAACGAAATGGGTGGCATGCAGCAAGTGACTGACCTCAAGAAATGGAACAAACTGGCAGATATGTTGCGTATCCCCAAAACTGCACAGGACAGGCTAGCAAAACTGCAGGAAGCCTACTGCCAGTACTTGCTCTCCTATGATTCCCTCTCCCAAGAGGAGCACAAGAAACTGGAGAAGGAGGTCCTGCTGGAAAAGGAGATCCTGGAGAAGAGGAAAGGTCCTTTGGAAGGACACTTGGAGAACACCTACAAGTTCCATTCCTTGCCCCGGTTTGAGCCCAAAAATGGACTCATTAATGGTGTGGTTCACAAAAATGGCTTCCGAAACAAGTTGAAAGAAGTCGACGTCCCATTAAAGACAGGCAGGCGGCGACTCTTCACTCAGGAAAAGGAGACCATGAAGGAGGAGGAGGAAGAGGAGGAGGATGATGAGGAGAAGGGAGTTCTTAGCGACTTACACAAGTGTGTATACAAGGTAGGAAAGCCCATTTCTGATGCTCTTCTTCCGTGAAAGCCTTGGAGCATGTGTTCCAATGGAGCACGTGTTCTCTGTGCAGCGCGTGGGTAAGAACCAGCGGGAGCTAACCAATGGGTTCCAGCTCTTGTTCCAGGGTCAGTGGCTGGCCCGGTAATTATTAGAGGTAGGCAGTGTGATAACAGGGGTATTCACTTCATGCCCATGCTGTTTGGACTCTTGCCAAACCGGAAAACATTTTTTTTCCTCCCACCCTTCCCCCACTTTCATTTGTGGAGCTGGCTCTTTATAAAAAATGTGGTAAGCTGCTCCGTCCAATTACCCTCTGACAACTTTATTTTCAGTTTTTTTAGTGACATTTTAAAGCAGTATTGTGCCTTCTCCCTACTGTTTCTTGCCAACCTCTTAATGAGCAGAGTAATTCTCCCTGATAGAGCCATCAAAACTAATGTCACTATAAATACACAAAATTTAGAAAGTGCAAATTGAAATGCAAACACTATTTTCATCCACAATGCCAAATTTAGCTAAGCACAAATGGTCACACAAACACTTATTCCTCCCCATGTGAAGCACATCCATTTGCAAAGAATGTTGACTGTCTTGCCGTATTTTACTTGGCAGCCTCCCACTATTGAACAGGAATCGACACCACAATGTGCAGAGTAGTCTTTAGATTGAATTGTTTTGCAGTGCTGAGAGAAACACAGTACTTGCTGTGTGCGCCCAGTAAACTATTACGGCACTGCTCCCTCCCCACGCCTGATCCCATCACCACAACGTGAAACCAGATAGCATTCTGAGGATTATAATGTCCAAAGCAGTTCATTTGTTAAGCTGTTTAGAGGCTGACTAAGCTTATGGGTTGGTTTTTTAAAAATTGGTTCATATTTCTGTTGCAGCCCACTGGATTTGCTACCTATTCTATGGTTTCCTCATCAATCCCGCCTTTTAGTAACAAATCTGTTATCAGTGTTCCTAGCAGGTGCAAGGCTGATCTCCTGGCAGCTACATCTGTATGGCTGTCTCTGTGTATAACAAAAGGTTGAGGGGTTTTTTGTACGTAACGTATTGTGCTTTAAAATGCTAAATGGGAAATGGACTTCACAGTTGTTGTAAAGCCCAGTCCTTCACAGATCTTTCCAGATTCAGGCTCATCACTAGCAAGCTTGGCCCTTGCGTTATTTAGGACAGGGTAAGTGCTGAATGCTCTTAAAGTGTGATCGCTGCGCTTCCAGCACCCTGCGGCAGGCTGTCAGTCAGTGGAAAATGTGCTCATGCTCCATGCATTTCAACTATTAGAAACAAACGCTGTTGAATCACAGAGTTTATCTGACTCATGCTACCATCCATCTACCAAAGGCAGCTGCAATGCAATGACCTGAGCAAGCCATACAATTATATTATCTACACGGCTGCCTTATAATATTGTGAGAGATTTGTTTTATTTTGAGACAAACTAACAATCCTGTCTAAGGAATGCAGAATAAGCCTCACTGAAAATTGGAACGATAGGCGGGGGCCAGGGTGTAAAGTATGGAGTGTGAATTTGAACTGTTTTGCTTAAATGGTACCTGAGATGCAGCTCCCCAAAATATGGCCTGCTGTTCAAATTACCGTGTTGTTTAAATATACAATTTTTTTGCATGGAAGTAGGG
>NW_005842229.1:1714023-1715251 GCF_000455745.1 Alligator sinensis
TGCCCCTGTGGCCCTATATCTGGCACCTAGAACAAGGTCCAATACTTTTAAAGTAACATACTTTTAACATAAAATACTTCAACAACTTTATTATATTTATTTATTCGTGTCCTTGGCTCTTTAGTGTGATGCTCTGTATTGCTAGGAGTCGAGGCTGGCTCTCAGCTGCACTGAATGCATTCATCAGCTGATCTCAGAGCTGTGCTATTTATGGATTTGGGTTAAGGCCACCGGATTGCATAATGTATCAAATATAGCTTGAATGCTGCATTCTCTAGTTTTTGTAAGTTGGCAGGGGAAGGATTCTCTTCGGACTGATGTTCCTTTGGGGATATTAGAGTAGGTGCTAGCAGGACCTCTCCTGATGTTATAGTTCTGAAATACCATGTTTGAGGAAGGTATAGACACTTCTGTTATATGACAGGGCTCTGAATTTCCCTTTAACAAAGCTGTGGACCACGATTCCTGGATGGTCCTTGGGAAACGGCCGCAGTTGCGTGTCGAGTGGGGCACCGGGTGGTGACACCAACCCAGACACGCTCGGGGATGCCAAGTGCGAGAGGGAGATGAGCTGAGCACCACAGACAATGAGGTGTGAAATAAAATTTGATATTTACTTACAGAACTGTCGACACAACTTGAAGGGTGATATAACTTGGAGGCGATGAACTATACACAGCAGCAGGGGACAAGCGGTGGGTGGCGGGTGAAGACCGCAGTATACAAGTTCGATGTCTGGTTGGGACAAAGTACAGGGCGTTCCGGATTTGGCAAGGCAGTAAACTATAATGCTTGGAGCGACCGGAGCAGCTTCTGCTATAGACCTAGGGGTCTGACCAGGCCCCAAGACGGGTGATCAATCTGTCCTGAGAGTCAGAGCCTGGGGACCACGCACCGAGGCGTGCGGTCCCCTATATAACTTTTTTGGCCAATCAGGAAGCTCCCCTGATGGTACATTCTGGAACCCATGGACATGCTGGCCAGCCAGCCATGCCCATTAGGTGGTCTTTGATTGGCTAGACCACAGGTGATCACGCTCTGATCATGCATCGCTCGCATGTTGGGTCAAATTGCTGATACACTCCGCCACCACATCACTATTTACAATGGTTGCGTCACTTAACACTTCCATACAATAATCTGGCGGGGTCATTTTGCTTGTTGACAAAAGCTTAAGAACTTCAAAATGGCCAGAAAGGAGGGACCCTGATAGCAATCTAGTCATTCA
>NW_005842229.1:1715261-1727376 GCF_000455745.1 Alligator sinensis
TTCTCACATCCAACATGTGGTTGATCTGGGATACATTTTAAACAGAGGTACCTAGTCTTCCACTAACAGTCACACCGGTGCTTCCTACAGAAGTACAATAATCTTAATGATCTATTGGCTTTCCCCATGATTCCTATGGGGTTTTCAGAATTGCTGTTTTGCAAGTGCAGTCCTCCATGGCATAAGCATACCGTATTCCTACATGTATGATCTAGCACTTGGCTAATAAAAAGGCATTATTTGTAAATGCCAACTGCATAGAACAAATGAACTGCCAGCAAAGAGCTGTGGGAGCAATTTTCTGTTGCGACTTCCCACAAGTAACAAAAGAGGAAACAGGCAGCACTAGCTACAGTGCTGAGTTACCATAGATTTACCTGGGAGACTTGTTATAAAGAGGTACAGAAGAAAACAATGAGAACTCAGTAATGCAAAGGTTTAGCAAGATTGAAATAGTGTTTTCATAAGTCACATGTCTGCATTATTCCATGTCGAGTTTGCAATAAACTCTATTGCCCTCTTGTCCAGGCGCATTATTGGCTTCACAAAAGGACACCTATATATCCATTAATGATTTTCAAATGAGCTAAAAATGGGTATCTTATATACCTAGATCTCTCTAACTTTTTAAACATAACCTTTGCTTTTCCATGTTCCTCTTTCTCCCCTCTGTTTAAACCACCAGCCAACTGTGATTTGTAGAAGCAAGATGCCTTCTCACTCTTGAGCTGAATCCATTTAAAGTTCTCAGTGCTGTTAGCCTGCTATTAAGGAGGAGGAGGGGGGTGTATAAAGAGAAGTAATCGCTATGGAATTTTTGTGCTGGAAGCGTTTCTATTAGAGAACCTTATTGCTGAAAAGACTCAGCTTAGTGCTTTTAAAATCCCGTGGCCTCCCTTTATTGAACTGCTTCATTTTAGACTGTGAATTCTTAAAGCATTTGCTAATTAATTTAAAGAAAACCATGATAAATCCATCAAGTCAAATGTTCTTCAGCTTCTATGTTTCCATTTGTTTTGCAACCTTCCGGCAGATGCTGAACAATGTCAGTCTTGATTTGAGAAAATATGGGCGAGCATAGAAGAATTAAGAATTTAATTTGGTTGTGTCCTTCACTGTCTTACACAGTTTCTGTCCTCTGCTATGCCTGATGCCCATCTCAAAAACTGGAGGGCATAGTTAGAGGTTTTCCTATGCGTCTAGGCTTTGCGGGTTGCCACATGGGCCTGGGAAGCATTTTTTCCCTTCCTGTTGCTACTGGTGTGAGGATTTTATTCCGTTTTCTTCAGAAGCATTGGGTGTTGGCTGCAGCTGAGGCTCAGGATTTTGACTGGGGTGTGCCAGTCCGCTTGCTGGTACTTAAACCTGGAGGTTCCTGGCTTAGAGGGTCCTGCTCCTGTGTACACAGGGTCAGACCAGTTGTCAAGTTTAGGATTAGAAAGGAATTTTACCCATGGTCAGATTGGTATGGGCTGTTGGGGGAGGAGGGGGCAGAGGGAGAAGTTGTTGCCTTCTGTAAAAGGAGGGGAGAATGGGGGGAGGATTGTCCTCCTTGCATCTCCCAAGTATATTTGCATGAACTATTTCCTGTCCTTGCAGTGGCAGGACACTGATGGTGCCCTCATTCCCCTGCTTTACCTGGGGCAATTTAGGGGTTTTTGGATGTTCTGCAAGCATTGGGCCTGGTAGTTGTGCAAGAGGACTCATGCAGTTTTAAGAACTGGACAGACAAATACTTACCTAGGAAGGTTTAGATAAGGGTGATCCTGCCTTGAGCAGGGGGTGGACTAGATGACCTCCTGAGGTCTTTTTAAACTCTACTTTTGCATGATTTTATGGTTCATTTTAGAAGATTTGCCTGGAATCCTCCCTTTTTTTTTTTTTTTTTTTTTTTTTTTGGTATGACAGAAACAGGCGACCATTGTAAACCCCAGAAACTAATAAGGGGCATTTGTTAGCAACTTGCAATTAGTGAAGGCTGTGTACAATCCTGTAGACTGTAAGTAGGGGGTCAACAATTTTATGAGGGTTTTTTTCGTTTGTGTATGTTAAAAAAATGCTGCCTCAATAAATGATTCACAAGGGCAGTAAAAGTTGAAGGATATTGCTCATTTTATCCCAGATCATCCAACTCTGAGCATTATGGGAGAGTGATGCCTCTGGACATTTACAAACTTTTTGTAACAGCTAATTGCCCTGCATTCAACATAAAGAAAAAGTGACAATGTTACAACCCTAGATTTTTGTAGTGACCTGATAGCTTTGGCTTCCATCTGGGGAAAACTACCGTGTTAGTTGTTCATGGTTCGCTCTTGGAAGTAGTTCTTGCATAAAATTAAGCAGACATACAATATTAGAAACTACTGTTAGATTGCATTTCACTATTCAAAAATGAAATAATGCACTTTAACTCCTGAAGTGCTGGAGTTTAAGCTTTTTTGGTGGCAGGGGAAGGGTGGGGGAGGGTTGGAAAATTAAAGAGCATAGTTTGTGTCAGAGGAAAGAAGGGAAAGCTGTTATGATTTTTTGCTTATTGTAAAGCAGACATTACTTTCCAGTTTTGTACTTGAACTTGTCTTTTGCGATCAGAATAATCAAGGCTTCACCAAGATACTGCATGGGGTGATGATGGCTCTCTAGTTGTCAGCCCTCCTGGTTCTGTCTACCTAATTTGTTGCCTTTGCCCAGTGCAGTGATTCTCAATCAAGGTGCTGGGGCATGCAATATTAGCACTGCTAGGTGTGCAAATACCTTCACGTGATTCACACAAACCCGGAGATTTCAAATAGAAATCCAAAGTGTCAAAAACATTCTGATCTGTCCTGGTCTTTCTGAATTGTTTGCAATGGAAAAATTACCCTGTTGTTTTCCTGTAGTGAAAAAAAGTGAAAGTTAAGAGCTGGCATTTTCTAAGGGGTAGCTTAAGTCTAAAACGGTTGAGAATTACTGACCTAGAGTGAAGAAAGAATTTAAACAGCTCAGATATAAGTTTGTCATTTCACCAGACGGTGTAGGAAAGTTCTCAACCTCCAAGCCTTGTATTTGTATGGTGTTTTACTGATCCCATATGTTCATCTTTCCTTCAACTCAAGATAAACCTCAAACAAAAAATAATTTAAGACTGATTATACACATTACCAACATTCTAACTCTGGCAGGAAGAAACTTCACCAATATCTTTTACTAAAACTTTTGGTCACCTGAATGTAGGTAGACGTAGAGTTTACAGCATTTCTTCCTATGAATATGTACCAGTTACAAATATATCGTGTTTATTATATGCATATTTCTTCCTGGAGCTTCTGATACTATAAATACTCACAAGAGAAGGTATCTGAAAGTTTTCAAGGTTCTGTGCAAACAAAAGAAAAATAGTATTGGGTCTCTTCTTGATCTTGCTTACAGTGTAATGGCCATCCTATGGGCAAAGGAGTTGAGGAAGAAAGCAACTCATTTTACTGTTTCAATTAATTTTATTTCGGTAAACTCTCCCATACCAGCCCTGGCTCTTTGTCTTATAACTACTCTTATTGAATTCTGCTCAACTCCCTTTTCTGTTACATACACAGCTAGTGTGATCTTGTTCCTTTCTACTGAATATAAGGTGCGATGTAGCTCTAATTTGTCTTTATTGGAGTCATCCTGTGTCCCGTGCAATGCGTGCTCAACCTGAAACGGCGTTTGTATTGTTTCTTCAAGTCTTTTAAAAAATCCTTCTCTGCATGGCGAAGTTTTTAACCAATGGGACCTTTTAAAATGTAAGCACACTTAGTACAAGTTTTAATATAGTGTCTGGACCCCCTCTGCTTGTCCAAGAGGAAGCTGGAATCCTCCATTGCTGTTAATGGAATTTCAGATATATGCTCTAGGAAGAAATGTGTTAGGTCAAACAGACTATGATGTCCATTTTCTGCAGAAACATTTTATTTTCTCACCTTCTCCCATCTATGATTGGCAAAGGTTTGCATGGTAAATCACCAGCTGCATATATGTCACTTGCCTTTGTGTGCACTGCTGAGAGAGGTTATGATGGGGAGAAGGGAGTATAGGGGTATCCTTCCCTTTACAGTTGTAATTGTGTTTTCTTGGTTCACAGGGTAGGTCTGTTTCATTAACAACCTTCTACCGGACGGCAAGAAATATCATGAACATGTGCTTCGCCAAGGAGCCTACAGTAGCTGAAGTAGAGGTGAGGCCAAGGAAACCTTTCTTCCTCTGGAGGAGATGGGTATGGCTCAGTGGGGCATGAGGTGTCTGGTACAAGCTGAGAATGAAGAAACCAGTAATGTGGTCTCTGTTCTTTATTTCACCATTACTATCATCTGTAATAAAGGCACTGCCAAGCTAATGGCAGGAAGAAGGTTGGTTGATCTTGCATAGGAGTAAGGGACCTAGACTCTGGATATAGATCTGCTAAAGTTTTCCTGTGCAAGTCTGCATAAATTGCTTCACCACTGTTTGTCTCTGCCCAGCAGTGAAATGGGGAGAAAGAGTCTTCAAAGGGATGCTAAGCCATAATACATTTTTAAAATGCTGGGGGGTTTTTTGCTAAGAAATGGTATTTTTTTGAGATCTGAGCGCCAAAAGAACTGTAACATTTCATTGGTGAACTTTTGAAGGAATTTACTGTTTGTTTGTTCAGTGAACTAAACATGTATTACCACCTTCTTATTCCATAGCAAGAGTATTGGAGGATAGTGGAACAGAAGGACTGTCATGTAGCAGTTCATGGTGGCAAAGTGGATACCAACACACATGGGAGTGGCTTTCCTGTGGGAAAATCCGAACCATTTTCAAGGTACAGTTAGATAATTACCCTGGACTCCTCTTGCCCCTTATTCCATCTATAACTATTGTGTTTGCTACAACCCGCGGGTCGCAGCCTGGTGCCGGGCCGCGAAGGGTCAGCTGCCAGACTGGAAGTAACCACGGACCGGCAAACCACGGACTGGAAGTGACTGGCATACTGTGGGCTGGCAGCCAACCCTTTTCTATACTCGGTATAAAAAAGGGTTGGCTGCCAGCCCGCAGTATGCCTGTCCTTCCGGTTCGCAGTTTGCTGGTCCCTGACCTAAAAAGGTTGGGAAACCCTGTGCTACAGAGCCTATACAAAGGAGCACAGGTCAAAACAGTGACTAAAATAGTAAAACTAGTTTGCTTTTAATGCTGATGCTTATTCTCATCTCTCTCTGCATTAAACAGGCATGGGTGGAACCTTACAGTCCTTCCTAATAATACAGGATCCATCCTGCGACATCTTGGTGCTGTGCCTGGTAAGTGGATTTCTTTTCTTAGTGCTCCATAGTTGATGCCCAAGAGTTTTGATCGTGTCTGGATTTTTCAAGAAGTCTCTTCCCCCCCCTGTAAATCCCCCTTGTCCTTACTAGAGAGAGGTGTTTTGTGTCTACTGTTTAAAATTTGTTGCTTCTGGTATTATTTGTACACTTTCACAGTGCAGGTGTCAAACAAGCCTCAGCTCATGGCAGCATCTGTAGGCAAACGGAGTGAGGATACCATTTGCAACTGCCCCTCAATTTGTTCTTTAGCAAAGGGCACTTTAAAAGAAAGAGCCAGAAAAAGCTAATTTAGTTTCTGACCCAGATAGAGACCATCATAATATACTGTGTTTCAAGGCATGAAAATGGACTTGCAAGTCAAGAGTTAAAGAATAGTTGGGACCGTGTACCTGGAGGCACTTTTTTGTCTTTGTAAATATCCATGTTAGCTATTAATTATACATCTGTGTTTAATATTTTGCGTCATGGTAGTGAATGATTCAGATGTACAACTTCTTTTCTATAGAAGCTAGAATGCAGAGCTGAGTAAAAAATTGCATAAGATTTTCTGTAAATATTCATTTGGATTTTTAAATGCATTCTCTTTGGCTTCTTTAGTGTCCCTTGCAGTTCATTTTGTGTAGTACAAGTATTCACTGAAAGCGAATTTCAGTCCCATATAACAAATATGGGAGTTGTATCTCATTTTCCAGTGGTGGGGCGGCAGGAAGGGGAGAAGAGAATACCAGTGACTTAGCTGACCAGTGAGAACAGAGCTTGAAATTGGACTATTTATCATCAGTCCATTGAGTGAAACATTTTAAAGAGTTAGAAAAGATGTTTGAACAACCAACATGTTCAAGGGAAAAGCAATCTTCTGGTAGATATTTTATGAGTGGAATGGGTCTGAATTTGTTGAATAAATTATTCTTTGTGAATTATTCACTCTGGTAGAAAGAAGCAAGTTTCCAGTGAAAATGTGCTTGAAAATTGTAATTTATTTATTTTTAATTAAAAAGTCTGGGTCAGTGAACAGTTATTTTCAATTCTTTTGTTTCAGGAGTGACAATTCCTTGGCTAAATATTGGCATGGTCTTTTCTACCTCATGCTGGTCTCGAGACCAAAATCACCTTCCATACATTGACTACTTACACACTGGTGCTGATTGCGTTTGGTAAGTATTCTTGCATTTTACCCTGTTGTTGTGCATTGTTGTTCCATGAGGTCTTTGGCCAAGGAGAGTGACTACAGGGCATTTTATACAGACAAAATACATAAGTCACAGTCAAAAAGAAATCTGTGCCAACCAGTTCAGCTAGAAAGTCAACACAATTTCATAACAAGAGGTGTAGTGTAAGCTAAATGAGGAGGACTTCTTTCTCTGGAGGAAAAGGTTCTGTATATTTTTCATTCTCTGTAGTAAGATATGTCCCAATGAGCCACCTCTGTCTGATATAGACAAGAGTTCTTTTGATGATCTGCAATCAAAATGACAAGTAATCCAGGCAGCTTTCTGTAGACTGATGTGCAGACTTATTGAGGCCAGTTCTGTGTTCTGGTTTTTGAGGTGATAGATCTCATCCTTCCTCTCAACCCTTCCCATCTTTCTTACATTACAAAATACCTTGAGATTTTGTAGCTTCCAAGTGCCTCCTTCCTTTTGAATTCCTACCCAGTGGTAGGTACATGTTCATTAATGCGCCCTAATTACTAGGCATTTAATTTAGTACTTGCCTAATAAAGTACTAAATGCACAGTAACTAGAGCTACTGCGCAGTAGCATCAGCACATGGTTATTTTGTGATACTTACTGTGTGTTAACCTAATAACACTGCACAGTAGGCTATTAGCACAGTTTTTAACTGCCACGCTGCTGTGCAGTGTTACTAGGCTAATGCGCAGTACATGTCTCGGGTAGACCAGTGTCTATAATCCTCTTAGGCCACATTGTCCTAATGTCCTGATGCAGGTTTGTACATGTTTACTTGGAGGTGTCTGCTTACTGTACTTGTTGCTAGTCTACTGCCATAGAGGATTGCAATGGAAGTGCAATAGCTGATAGGAGACACAAATTAAACAGATGCTAACAGCATATAATATACCTTCTTTGTTATTACCCTGAAAAGCGAAAGGATTGACTGCTATAATTAACAATCAGCTACACCAACAGTCTTTGGTTCAGTTCAGTTACTCTTTTACTATTAACAATTATTTAAGTTCCTTTTGGTATTAGTGATGCTAAGCTGCATTGCAGTTATGTGCAAAGCACTGAGCTGTCATTATATGTGATTAATATAATTATTTATTTCTGCATGTTACAGTGGCATCTCAAGAGGCCACCCTGTTGGCCTAGCCCTTGTGCAAATCGAGAAAAAGAAACTCTCTTATTGGGTAATGAACAATTACTCCAGATATACCCTATTCACATGCTCTCCTGAATCATCCACTACTACTGCCACTGTCAGAAACAGGATACTGGGCTAGAGGGACCATTGGTCTGATCCAGTATGGCACTTAGGTCCTTATGTCTCTGCCCTGAACAGTTTATAGGTTAAAAAGATCAAACAGACCCAGCTTTTTGATAGGAGATAGTTATACAAGTGGAGTGCATTGAAATGCCCCCAGATGTCCTATTAGTTAGTGTCATGTCCACTCCATGATTATTCTTTTTGTTTTTTTAACCTTTGGGTATGTGGTTCTTTCATATATGATTGTAGGCAGAACTTTGCTGCGCTTACAAGTAAGGTAGCTTTATTGCCCCATTTTTGCTTTTTTTTTTAACTTTACCACAATTTAGTTGTATGGGCTGGTATTTTCTGTGCTAGGATCTACATCAGGGTTAATTTTTTGGAGAGCTCCAAAATAATCAATTGAGACCCTTTTGAGAATGAGATGAAGGGTAAAGTACATTCTTTAACTGGCGTTAAAATATTACAAATGTTTTGTAAACATTATTGCTCCAAAACATGGAGCCACAGCCATGAAATTTCGCTAGCATCAGGGGTGGGCTCTTTTTGTTATACCTGTAAAAATTTGACTGAACTTGTCTGCCTCTGAAAGTCACCATTTTCAAACACTCAGGGCTTCTGTTAGAGACTGAGAGCTAAACCTTTGCTCCAAGAAACTTGCTTCAGCCTTAGACTATGGGAAGACTTTTCCTGCAATTGCTGCACCCAGTTGTGGTGCCAGATGTGAAAACTAAGAGCAGGGAGCCTGCATCTGTCTTTCCTGACTTTCAGGAAAGCCACTGCTAGCAACCATGCGGCATTGAAGAAAAGGAAGAAGTACCTCCAACTCAAATGTTACAGAGTGAGGAAGAGGGTGGGGGTGACGAGTCCCATGTGGGGATGAAGCAAAAGGTAGTGGGACAGAAATGTGAGAGAACATGGATAAAGTTTCTTGTCCCTGTCTAGTGCTGGTCTGCATAGAGGAAGAAAGCCTGGTGTTAACTCAAAGAACCCTGTGTTCAGGATCTAAAAGTTCTCATATTGCTGATGACTCAGGTGGGGTCACTGTTGTCCCATAGGATGGGGTTTCTGGAAAAAACCATGGGCAAAACCCCTCTTTTTTTTTTTTTTTTAATTTAAAAGGGACAAACACAAGCACTCAAAAACTTAAGGCATGACAAGGCACTCCAAGCATAAAGAGAAAAATAAATATATAACAGCAACACGTTTGTTGCCTCTCTTCTTGGATCCTAAAGCTAACTAAGGCCACCTTGCTCTTGAAGGAGAGCCTCCAGCTGAAAGTTTCATATGGTTTAAATCATGTGCACAATGTTGCACTTTTGGTCTTAGCTGTCCTGAGTTTCCTCATGTAGACACACTTTAAGTTCTTGGTTCAGACTCAGCAAGCTGTCAAACTGAACCCTTCATAGGAAAGTCACCATCCGTTTTATCCTAAAGTGAGAGCCAGGTCCCCTGCTAGGACCTCTACTAGTAAGAGGTCCAAGGCATGCTGAGTCCAACTCTGAGACTCCTCTGCTTGGCCTGGCTACCATAAGGGCTCTGAAAAAACATGGTACTGGAGTGCTGGTACCACACCAGCATACTAGGTCAGGGCTGTCCAACCTCTAAGCAGTTGGGGTCTGCACACCGGGGGGGCACACCAGCCTAGGCCATAGATGCCCCCCGCTCCACTCCCCTAGCCACAGGATCCCCTGGTACCACATGCTGTGTCACACTGCACCTCCCTGACTCCTGGGGTAGTGGCAGGAAGGAGAAGGCAGAGGAGAAAGGGGATCCCAAAGCCCCTGGCTGCTGCAATGGGGGGAGCAGCAGCTGGATTGGGAGCCTGAGGGTCACATGTTAACCCCTCGTGGGCTGCATGCACCTGGTGGCCTGCCAGTTGGACAGCTCTATGCTAGGCCAGTGACTGACTTGGCACCCTCTGTCAACCCTGGGGCAGGGGGGTGTAGTTGTCACCAGGACTGATAATATTGATGCAGCTTATGCCTGTTCTGTGTGGTTTGGCACCAGTGACTTCAACACCTTTGGATGATTCCCCATGTTCTCAAAGCCAGCTTTGCTGTTAATGGTACTCTCCCAGGAAAGTGTATGGCACTGGAGCAGGGGGCAGTAACCTACGGCCCAAGGGCCAGATCCAGCCTCCAGAGCCATTTGATTTTACATAGCGCTTTGGTAGCATTTGGCAGCAGGGGGCTTCAGCAGCAGTTCCTTTGCCAAGTTGAGGGGTGGGAGGAGAGAGCACCAGCTGTGGGTACTGCCCCCACATTGCCGCAGAGAAGAGCAGAAGCAGTGGCTGGGTCCTGCTTGCCAGAACTAAATTGCTTGGGGTTTGTAGTGCTTCGAGCACAGCAGCTTTTGGAAAGAGACCTCCTTTTCTGCTGATTCAGGGCCCATAATTTTTCACAAACCTGACAACTCGGAGCAAGGGCTTATATCAGCAGCCATATCATCATCTTTGGATAAGACTGGTTCCCTTCACACCATCTCATCCAAACATCTTGATAGCCTCGAGGATTGGAAATTCCCCCGCATCCCATTGGAAGACGTTCAGGAATTCTCATGTTTTTCACACCAGCATGTCAGGACGTGTGGCACTTGCAATTTGCACGGTCCGAAGGGACCCTGCCAGCGTTTTGTGGCAAGAGTAACCCTGTACTGGCTTTGGGAGAAGCCTGTTGCTGTACATAAGTGCACATGTCGCTTTTTTATTGGTGCCTATTGAAACAAAAGGTTCAGGGAACAACAAAGAATGATGCTAAATGAAAAAAAACAACCAAGGCAGTTATATTTATCTGCTCCTAAGAGTTATTCCTCAGCAAGTCCAGCGGTCAAATATTATTGGCATTATTTCAATATTTTAAACTACAAGAAGTTATCTGGCTTTTTGTAAAACAAGGCTTCGAGAAAGCACAAAAGGATGTAATACTTTAATTTCAGAGGAAAAAAAGAATTGTGAAGGCATCACTTCAGGCAGCTCGGAGTGGCAGACATAACGTTGCATTCAGTGGCCACTTCAGTGGCCAGGAGGAGAACATCTCGGCATCAGAGCTCTGCTCCTCCATGAAAAGTCCAATCAGCAGTCCATGATCCTACCTTCAAAGGTTCAGATCTGTTTAATGTTTAAATGAATGCTGTCCGAAGGGCTCCCAGGCTACTCCTCACTCCTGCTTGGGTGTACCTTCCTGGTTTCAAGAGAACACAGGGGAGAAATCATTCTCACACGTTAGCTATCAGGGCCTGGGCTTCAATTTTCATGAGAAACTTTGAAAGCCTTCTAAAAAGAGATGATATTATCAAAACCTCTGTCATTAGCACTTCACAGATTACATGAGCTCCGAATCCTTTTGGTGGTTTTGTTGGGCATTGTGTATTTATAGGATCCTGCCTTTTCCCTGTTTGGGACTTGTCTCTGCTCTTTTCAGGAACACTAATAACAGATTGCTGGGACTTAGAAACAGTTTGTTGCATAGTTGCTCCATTTCCATACTATTCTTCCTTTTTGTGCCACCCTCCCTGTTCGCCTTCCTTGGCCCTTCTCACAAGCCATGAGTAGATTTATAGGCAGTCACTTGGCTGCTCCCGTGCCAGTCCCAAAAGAAGGGGTTCTGTTCAATCTGTTTCCTGATACCAAGTAGAAAGGGTTTATTTTAGCTGCCAAAGTGTCCATCCTGAGTTTAAAATGGCAACGGCAGACTAATGGTTTGCACCTATCAGTTTCCAAAGCATGGACTTCTGCGTTATTATATACTGCATGCACAAGTGGTATTTAAGATTTTATGTAGGTTGAATCGCCACCAGTACATGGGTCCCCCATTTGCCTTTCCTGTGGCACTGGGAGCTTTAATCAGGGTCCCACCTGTTGTTACTACTTAAATAAAAGACTGTGTGACAGCCTGCCTGACTGAATGATTGGCTGTTTGGAGGCTGGGCAGCACAGCAGATACAATCAGCTGTCTGTTCATCTTTCATTGATTTTCACCGTAGAGATCAACAAAGAAAAATGAACATCGTCACCAAGGTGATGAGTACAGTTTATAGATTCCAGGATGCCTCTACCCAAGGACTGATTCAATACAGTAGCCATCCTAATCGCACAACTGCCATCAAAATTCTTGCACTGTAGCTAGGATATGTCTGAGTCTTTTGGACATATGGTCTCCTGCAGATTCATTATGCAGCATGCTAGCCTGCATCCACAATGTTTGCAGAGCTGGATAAAATCAGCACGTATCCTGAGGAGATATCACCTTGACATGCTTCAGTGCACCACCCCTTCCAAATGGGCAGGTCCATTTGTGAGTGAGTGAGTAGAGACACCGTGGGCCATTGTCAAGCATGTGGTATATGGTTTAGAGACATCCAGATTCCTG
>NW_005842229.1:1727580-1730944 GCF_000455745.1 Alligator sinensis
TTATTTTTCATATTATACTTACAATCCTAGAATTCCGAGAAGCCAAATACCAAAATATGGTTTCATTCCTCAGTAGTACAATTTAATGGGTTGGCCTCAGTAGTACGGTTCAATGGGCTCGCCTCAGCAATACGATTCAATAGGCTGGCCTCAGCAATACGATTCAATGAGCTGGGCTCAGCAGTGATAGGACTAAGTCCCCTTCCTTCAGTCCGTTTCGGGTGCTCTGCAGCTTCAGTGTGAACTAAGAGATTCGTGTTCACGGAGAGGTTGGTTCAGGTGATCAGTCTGATCCGGCCTACACTTGCGATTCTTCCTTCGTTGTTCTGCAAGTGAAGTCACCTCCAAATTGGGACAGTAAGTTACAGTTTTTATTGAGCGAGCTGCCGTCAGTGGGCTCCTCCTACTCAACCTGTCATTACTCCCAAATTTGGGCTCGGATCTTACTCAACAGATTCTTTTGAAATTACCTTTGGGAAACTTCCATATCACTGCAAATGCCCTTTTCTTACCAATCTTTCCAAAAGGCCTTAGGGTTTGATCTCTTGGAACTCAGGATATTTGCTCTCTTTGTAAAAGACTTCTAAAGATAAAATTTAAATTAAGACTTTAAGCAAAGTCAGGACCTTTTGCACGTAGTCCCAAAAACAATGAGCTAGATAAGGAGATAAATCTTATCTTCTTTCTGAAACTGGCTAATGGGCAACCTTTACAAACATTCAAACTATTTAATTCAATATGACAGTTATTAGGATGCTTGCTCTGCCAAAAGGATTCTGGACTATTGACTAGCACGCACATGGCAACTATTTTTGCATATCATACTCTTAAAAACTGAACACTACAAGGAGAAATTCTTGTAGGGTCTCAACAGTGTGTTTCCACTCATGAGAGAACCTTCATTACTGGATGTTCATGTGGTTCTCTCAGAACTGTAGCAACCTGTGACACTGGTCTGCAAAGAGTTCCTGTTTGTAGCAACTACATCAGCCAAGAGAGTTGAGGAACCATAAGCCCTGATGGCAGGTCTGCCTCTACACACTTTTCACATTGACAATGTGTTACTCAAACCCTATGCCAATTTTCTTCCTAAGGTAGTTAAAGAAATGCATTTAAATAATCCATCTTCCCCAGTGTGTTTCTTGAGCCTGGCTTCATAAAGGGGGAAACATGGGTATTCTCAAGACCCATGGTATCTTAAGTCTTCTACTGAGAGAGAACAGAACTTTCAACGCTTTCCTAAGATAGGTTGGTTGATTTGTGTAATGTGCTGGAAGAAAGGAGGTCAAACATGATCAATCAAACGCTTTCCACAAGGATTTTATGATGCTTGGAGACTTATTATGGCACATCTAGCTTAAATTAGGGCTCTTTCAGCCATGGTCCAGGTTTCCTTACAGACTGTTTCCATTTCAGACTTTGGCAAGGCTGCCACCAGGACTTGATATAACTGAATGTGTGCTATGGCTTTACATAAAACAGCACTGTGACACAGGTGGATGTCATGGATGAGATTCCTTTCCATTATGCACATCTACTCCTGGCCTGAAGTTCTGTTGCACAATGTTGGAAAGCCCTTCCAGAGATTAGGTTTAATTTAAAAATGACTCTAGGGAAAATCCATAATGTTCCTTAACTGAGAAAAGGGCCTCTACTCAGGGCTGTTTTGCACAGAAGAAATTAAACTAAAGACAGTCTTCACACAGCTGAACGGTAAATCCCAAAGGCTCTTCTCACCCTCTCGGAGGTGCTGCAATGAAGGAGCCATTTGATCTTTGAAACAATCATTCACTAGGGAGAAGCTCTTTCTTCACCACATTTTTCAAAAGCTCTGCATTATTCCACTGATCAGACTTCCTGCATTTGTCTCACGGCTTTAATTTCAATATTTCCAGTTTTGGGGAGGGACAGTTGGGGGATCCATAGATGTTAGGGGGCTGGAAGGGACCTCTTGAGATCATCAGATCCAGCCCCTCTGTGCTTGGGCAAGGTGAGTGTCCAGACCTTTTTTGAAGATATCCAGAGTAGGTGATAGACTCCCCCCAGGGGTGGTACAATTCCAGACCCTAGGATTAGGCACAGCTCATGTTCTTTTAAAGTCCAACTTTGTCAGCAGATGAGCAGTGAGGGCAGGTTCTGGGCCTCATAGTTTGGCTTTTTTCTCCCAATATTCGGTGTGCAGAGACTGCTTACTTATTATGCCAGACATAATTCTTTATGTTGCCTCGTCCATCCTTACCAATTGTTTTTATCCACTTATTTTTTTTCTTTGCTCCATGATAAGAGTATATACTCCTTAGGGCGGGTGCTGTCTTCCTATTACATGTGTGCACAGCACATAGTCCAGTGGGTCCCTAATTGGGACCCCTTCCAAGCTACTGATGAACAATGAAATAATGATGATACAGATAAGCAATATCTGTTGTACATTTCTTTCCCCATTCCCCAGACTCTATCTGTCCCTACCTCTACTCCCCCTTCAATCTTTCTTCATCAGCCAGATAACCCTGTGTATCCCTTGCAGTTCCCCATTTGCATGAGAGTGAGATCAGTTGGGCATTCCCAGGCCATTTCATGTCCTTTTTGCAGTGGGAAGCTAGTTCCCCACTTTGGGGGACTGGTAAGTGTGGGAAGATATGAAAGAACATGGGATACTGGTAAATCAGCACCCATCTTAAATCTCCCCTTGAGCACAGACCTGCTATGCATTATGCATTTGTGATGGCCTCTGTTACAGGGGACAGGAGGAGTACTGAACTCCAGGCTCATCGAGTGAGTGAAGGAGGCATATCTTGGAATACTTTGCTTTTATTAATAAAATATATGCTGTGGAAGTCCCCAGGTCTGTATTTTGTTACTGCTTTGGAGCACAAACATCTGTTTTTATTTAAGAAAAAATGTTGGTTCACGCTTTCATTTGGTTCAAGCACATGTAACGCGTCTGGTCACCTAAAACAAGGATTAGTGTGATGGCATTCCAAGTAGGTGCCGAACAGATGGGAAACTTCTGCTGACATCCCTGGGACCAGATGTCATGTTCTTGCTGTTTCTCTCCCTATTTTGTAGAGCAAGGAGATGTCACATCCTCTGTTTGATCATTTCAGGCTTTTCATTTCCTTTGGCTCTGGTGAATGCTGTCGGTTCAACTCCAAATAAGCAACTTTCCATGAACTGAAGCATCTTGCCAAAAAGAGCTGCATGTGTTGGGGGAGGGGAGTTCTGCTTTAATTTCTTCCAATTGCTTTTAGCTTTGGAGGAGGGGCATTGGTCAGCCCTTTGCATTGCTGCACAAGTTGGAGGCTGTGGACTGTTGCATAGTGAGTCCTGGCTGATTTCTCTCTTTCCAAACAGGTATTGCATTCCT
>NW_005842229.1:1730975-1765781 GCF_000455745.1 Alligator sinensis
AAACTTGATGACGTGGTACATGCCCTGCTGCAAGCAAATGGCACTCCAGGGCTGGAAATGCTTGAAAGTAATGTCATGGTAAGTCTGACTTCTGTCCTTTCTCTGTGCAGCATCCCAAGACCAACAAGATGGCTTCTGGCTAATCGGGAGATTTTACATTACAGTACATTTATGTTTCTATTTTTAAAAGAAAATCAGTGGCTGCTGTTAGAGGCTGGACATTTACTGCTGGCAGCAGGATTTACCATGTGACATTTTCAATATATTTTGACTCTACAGGAAACTAAAACATGGGAAAGAAGGTAAACCCTGCCTGGCAGTAAATGTCTGTTTTTAATATGGCACCTGATATATTTAAAATGTGTTAAAAACAAAACAAAAAAAATATACAAGTCAAATGTTTCATTTTCCTAATACCCAAGCTACAGGTTTGGAGGAATTGATTGATTTGGAGGGTTGAGGATTTCCTCAGTTCCTTAGTAGTTTGGTACTTCTGTTTCCACCGTTTAAAAACTATGACCATTCTCTTCCACTACTACTGCCATCACTACTACTGCCCCACCATTGTGGGGTTAGTGCACTGCAAATGTTACCCTTGACAGGATGAAAGTTTTGCTGCCCTGGCTCTCTGTGCCAACATCCATCTTTTGGCTATTTGTTGATAGGGGACTTGAAGGCTGCCAGTCTGGGAAAGGGCACAGTATGGGCAGCAGATGAATTTTAACTATTTTTTAGGCCTTGTTTATTGAAACTAGGAACCCTATATAAAACCACTGCACTTACCTGAATCCAAGGCAGCTTTGAATTTAAGATGACCTCTAACCCCCAATTAGATTCTATACATGGAAAATTTATAAATCTGTTATAAGTTTCCATGTACCAAATCTAACTATTGTGGTGGGTCATCTTAAATACATCCCCCCACCTCTTGCCATGGCAGGGGGCAGGCAGTGGGGGACTCAAGTGGCCTGCCCTCTGCCCCTTATTGTCTGTCCCTCCCATACATTTCATAGACATTATAGATGCCATAGAAATTAGGGGCTGAAAGGGACCTCACGAGATCGAGTCCAGTCCCCCTGTCATAGGCAAGAAGTCTTCAGGGGTCAAATGATCCCAGCAAGATACGCATCCAAACACCTTCTGAATGAGTCCAGAGAAGGTGCTTGCACCACCTCTGGGGGAGTCTGTTCCAGACCCTGGACACACGGACTGCAAAGGAGTTTTTCCTTATGTCCAGTCTAAATCGGCCTTCCAGGAGTTTGTGGCCATTAGACCTTATCCCTTGGGGAGCCCTGGTGAACAACTGTTCTCCCAGATCTTGGTGCATCCCCCTTGTATACTTACAGGCTGCCACTAAGTCCCCCCGAGCCTTCTCTTTTCCAGACTGAAAAGCCATTTGCCACTCCTACTGCCTCCTTCCCTGCCAGCGCCCCCACGCAGGGCTTGCACCCCCTAGCAACTGACTTCTACCACTTGCTCCTCCCCTTCCCCCACTTAGCTCTTCCCCACTTTCCTTCTGTTGCAGCTCTGGCTCCAGCTCTCACCACACCCCAGTGCTCACCCCGACTCCAGCCTGGGGCATGGAGTACATGGGCACATGGGCACTCTGGGGCTGGAGTTGGTGTCACTGCTGCATAGCTGGGCTGAGGCCAATGCACCCGTGTACTCTGTGACCTGAGCTAGAGCCAAGATGGAGGGTAAAAGGCACTGGGGGGCAAAGGCTGTGGGGGGGCAGGTGGCAGCGTGCAGCGGCTCCAACTGGTCCTGAGCCTGGGTCAGGGCCAGAATCAGAGCCACAGCAGCCACCACCTTCCCCTCCCCCACTTGTACTTGAATCCAAGACGAGGGGCTCCCCACCTTGAATGTTGAACGAGGGCAAAACCTCATCTTGAATTCAGGTGCATATGGTAAAGCTCTTCAGCTGTTCTTACCTTATAGTGTTCAGGGTGCCTTATTTAGCAGGCACATGAACAGTTTTTGATGTTTTCTAGCGCCTTTTATACCTGAAGTAAACCTTTGTAGGCCTTTAAAGACAGGCTAGTTATCTGACAGTTTCTAGAGTTGCTGAGTTTCTGCTACAGGGATCACTGTCTCCCACTAAAGAAAAAAGGTGGCATGAAGGGTCAGAACTGTTAGGTGTTTCTTTTAAATTACAGCCTTGTTTTGATGATGCATTTCAAGCCGTTTGACAAACTGTTCAAGCTATTAAACCAGTGTTTTGAGGGAAAAGGTCTCCTTGTAACTCCCAAATACTGTGGGGTCTGACTTGGAAATGTGCACCTGCACTTTGTGCGTGGTGAAGGAGATAGTCAGTGAAGCAGTTGAGGTGTCAGTAGAGCTCAGCCTCACAACGTGGGAAGCAGCACAAGTTGCAACTCAGGACCTGATCTCGTGAAAAGGGATTGCTACTTTGCTTTTTGTTTCCATCTAGATCTCCCCGGAAGTCTTGTGCAAGGAGGGGATCAGGGTGCACCGTACTGTACAGCAGAGTGGACAGTTTGTCGTCTGCTTTCCGGGATCCTTTGTGTCTAAAGTGTGTTGTGGCTACAGTGTTTCTGAAACAGTGCACTTTGCTACCACCCAGTGGACAAGCATGGGTTTTAAAACTGCCAAGGTAAGGCAAGAAAAGGAGGTGAACACAAATTAGCTGCATCTTAGACAGTCAACAAATTAAGCCCTTCAGCATGAGTGGCATGGATACTCATGGAACTCCAGAGGGATTTGCAAAGTTGTATTTTAAAATAATAATTATTTCTACATTGCATGATGCATTTCTTGGCTCCAGAAGAAAATCTGGAAGTAGCAAGTGGGTGCATCTACATGTGCTATTAAGGCAACATAATAAACTGTGGCACAGTTTGCACCAGTCATCTGTTCCTGGGCACAGCATCTACACGTGTGCCCATGACCGCAGCAGTCTGAGCTGGGGCGGAGTAGCCCCGGACTGGCGGAGAGCCTGGGGGGTCAGCCCTGGACTCTGGGTAGCAGGTTGGGCGGCAGAGGGGCTGACTGGGGCACAAGGGTGCTAAAGTGCAGGGCTAGGCAGCAGGCAGACCCCGCCCTTTAGCACCCTTTTGCCCCAGTCAGCCTGTGTCACTGTCTACACGTGTTGCAGCAGAGTTAATCGATTTACTGCATCCTAATACCGGTGCATGTGTAGATGGTGATGCTTTAGTGTGAAGCTAATTAGTTAACTGCAGTAAAGTCCATGTGTAGATGCATGCACTGATAACCAAAAAAACCTCATGCAGATCTGAAAATGGTAGTTTAATTTAGAGTTAGGCTTGTATCTACTGACAGGGAAGCTTCACAAAAATGTATAAAGAGATTTCAACTGTATATAGTGTGATCCTTGCTGGATTTATCTGATGCAACTTCTCCAAGTGCAATTTGAATTTCAAATGTAAATAGCAGATAAAATATAGTCATCACTTCCTCTGATAGGAAACATCGATTACCATATTCCTTTGAATGTGACAGACATTTTTTTTAAACCAACTATTAAAATCTTATCTTCTAAAAGTGGCCTGCATATTAAATTTAGGTTTAACAAGAAAAGTAAAAAGCTCTTATAGGCACCTTAGAATCCATATCCTTATAATGATGTCTGTATGAAGTGATTTACTGTCATTTTAAACTGAGAGTCAGAAGATTTGGGTGCATGTAAAATCCAGTTACATTCTTTGTATTCAGATGAGTACAGTAGCTTTCACTGCTCTGCTGTGATATTTGCATCTGTTTCTGTCCTTCATGAGAGACAAAGGACTGATTTGACTTGCAGTCAAAACTCTGGGGCCTATTGACCAGCCACATTTGACCGTAGGCAGCCAGTAAATTCACTTCCTTCCTTCTTTCCACCCCATTAACAGATGTGCCACCCAGCCACAAAAGCAAATGGCTGAAAGTGCACTCACCCAGCCTGCTGCTTCTGTAGATGACTGTTGGCCTCTGCTCCTTGTGGGGGACCCATTCTGGTCATATATACTCCCAGAATGCAGTGTTTGGTTTCCATGATGTATTGGCAGCATTTGTAGATAAGCCAGCAGTACGACTTATCATGTTTTAGCATGGATCTACAGGTTTTAGCCTCAGATCAAACCATCAGTACGTTCCAGGATTTTCAAGTTGGGGAAGACAGCTTGACTGTGGGCAACAAGTAATTACATTTACCTTGTCAAGATCCTGGTTTTGGTTCTGTTGTATTCTGGGTAAATAAAATTCTTCCCAGACTGTTTTACACTCAGTGTATTATCAATACAAGCACTTGTGTAAAAGCGAGGTTGCTCTGTTTGTGGATGGAATGGGATTTTGATCGAACCCTTTAGCAACTGGAGAGCAGCAACCGACGATGCACTTCATATACACACGGTCCTGTTCAGCAGTTGTTGGACTGGCTCTTCATGTTTAAGCCTCAGATCAAACCATCAATACCCTCCTGGATCTTCCAGTTGTGGAAAAAGCTGCTCTTTTAAGGGGCAAGGCTTCTTACCAGCAATGAGTGATAGTTCTGCCTGTCCCAGAAACCAAGGAGTGCTTTCTTTTGATTAACAGGCTATAAGAGCTTTGTGTGGGAAAGATAGATAAAACCTGATTGATTGAAAATTCAGCAGACTCTGTGATAACCTGCCTTTTACAGCCTTTAGAAGAACCTGTATGGCTGTATCAAAATAATGTGGAAACCTCTATAGTATTGTTCCATCTGGCCCCCTGCACCCACCCCTGATCCTTCCCCCCTACCACTTCTTTCTTCAAACCATGCCTTCTTCTCAGCTCCCTTTTGGAAATTCCAGCTTGCGTCCTTCACTTTAACAAGCTGCTCTGCCACTTTCAAAGACAGTCTGACTCAGTGCTTTTAGGAGGTCTGTGAAATATTATGCGTAGGCAGCAAGATTCCTCCTGCAGGCTGTTAATGAACTGACAGACATTTGCATATCTTGTCAACTTTCAGTCCCAGACAACAATATTTTTAGTTTGCACGTGCTTTGATAATATATTGGCTTTGCTCTTATTCTAAGTTGTTGTGATTTTATTCTATAATCTACATGGTGCACTGTGTCGTCTTGGTCAGCTGTTCTATATTACGTTTTGGCATGCGTCCTCAGGATGCCTTATAGGGAAATCTGAACTCACTGAACAGAATCTGAATGATGTCATCTGACTGATCTGGCTGTTATGAACTCAAGAAAGCAAAATTCATAAACCAGTGGATGCAGTTAGGGAAAATTGTAATTTCAAAGTCCATCCTGTCATCTGGTGACATCTTATAAGATACAATGGGCATGGTTTGGGACTGCCACTTCAACACTGATATGTGGGATTTCTCATTACAAGCATTCAGGCCAGTCGCAGGTCTAAGTTTTGTGAATTGATTTAAAAAATGAATTTATTATAGCGCATCCATGATTGAAGAGGGGCTGATGGAAGAGGAGCAATGCAGGGAAAAGCCTGCACTGCAGTGAGTGGGGGGAGAGGAGGAACAGCTAGAAGGGAAGAGCCTGCACTCATCTTCTCACTGGAGCCTGCACTTCACTTGCTCATGTCTCTCCTAGCTGCACCCTTCCACGGCTGTCATAGCACCCAGGGTGCCGGCTGCAGTGCCTCAGTTGAGATTCACTGTCCTATCCCATTGTTCTCCCTCTTTCACTCATGGTTTCCCAAAGTGAGGCGCCCCCACAGTCAGCCTTGGTTGCTCTTTCCTCAGCGAATCAAAGAACTGCAGAATGTCCTATGTGTTGTTCTTAACGGCCCGGCCAACCCAGTCCCACCCTGCCTGCAGCAGAAGCACCAAGTAGTCAGCTCTTTCCTCCTCTACTACCAGCACTATTGAGTAACCTTCCTGGCACACGTGTTAATGGAAAGTACTTGGGTGGTTGTTATCGCACATGAGAATTCACTTTCACTTGGTGCTCTCTCAAAATGGAGCAGTCTGGTGGTGTTTGTACTGGAGAGGAAGTACAAAGAGTATTTTGGTAGGTATGTAGAGAGTGAGGAAAACTTAAAAAATTAAGCTTAATGTTCTAGGTGCCTCATCACCTGGTTAGTGAGGACAGCCTGCAAATCAGGCTAATATTAACTCGGTTTTCCATTTTTGTTTTGCATCTACCCTTTCCACGAGGTCTTCCTAGCAAAGGTGGCACCTTCAAGTCACCGTGGCATAAAAGTTGTTTGGCCTGCTCCCACTCTGTTTTTAATAAATCTTTGGATGCTGGAAAAATCAAATTCTTGCTCAGCTGCAAAGTGGAAAAAGGAATTAGCCTGCACATGCAAGTACAGGAAAGGGATTCACCTTCAACAGGCAACAGCCCAAGTCACAGGAATCGGTGCAGGGCAAGGTGGTGTTGTACCTTCAGAGACTTGCACAGAGAGGCGCCCACCAACAGCAAATTCCTATCAATGTATGATTTCACTTTGCTCCCCTCTGTGCCCATCCTTCCCTGCTTCCCATTCTGCCATTCACCTGGATTCCAGTCCTGGATTTGTGTGTTATGCCCCCAGTGTGCTTAGTGATTTAAGACTAAAACAACTACCTCAAAAAGCCAGAAACAAAGGAGACGGAGCAGTCTCATGACTTCAGGAGAAATAATCCCATTACTTAATTCAGACAGGTTTGGGTCACTTCTAGTAGGCATCCCAGGAAAAGCCCTTACGATTGTTGGGTGTGGTGAGCAGGTTATGCAATATTGTTTGGTGGAGGGCCAAGCTGTCCTAGTGCACATCCCAAAGGGGGTCCATAGGAGGTCTACTCTATGGCGTCATGCTGTTTCCCTATCCTTCTTTCTGATTGAATAGGATTCTTTCTCGCTAAGATGTGTACTTGAAATGCGGTGAAAGTCAGTTTACAGTAGAGCACCTGCCAAGTAATGAAGGATTTTGTTTCACTGCATGAGATCACTGATACAGATTTTGGCTAACTGAATTTTTGCCACACTACATTGCAAAATAATGTATTTTACCTGTTAAAGGGGAAGCAACAGAAACCTTAGAGGGTCAAGTTCTTCAGCTCTCTGGCTTTGTAGTGATGCATTTACTTTGAGATTTATATAAAATGTTAGACAAGCCTACTCTGGCCTCCTTGTGGGAACTAGCTGTCTGAGACGGCAACGGTTCTGTGTGTGTGTGCGTGCGCGTGTATCTACTTGAGCCTGGCTTAGGCTTCACAATTGTGTTCTGTGACAAAGCTTAACCTAATACAGGTGCAGGAAGTCTTCATACCAGTGGCTTTTTCACTGAGTTTTGTTCAAGAACTAACTCTGAAATCTGTTGGCTCAGGAAATGAAGAAACGACGTATAGCCAAGCCATTTTCAATGGAAAAGCTGCTGTATCAGATTGCAACGGCAGAAGCAAAAAAGGAAAATGGGCCGACTCTGAGTACAATATCGTCACTTCTTGGAGAGCTCAGGTAATAAATAGAAACCTGTTCCAATTACTTTGTGCTCCGTGGGCAAACTCTTAAGAATGATAGTTTTAAGTCTCAATTTGAGACAAAACTTCCAGCTACTAACCTAGCAAACCCACTTCAACACAGCCACAAATGGAAGCAATAGCTTATTTGGCTGTTTTTGAAGACAGCGCCAGCGGTTAAGTTCTCTCTCTCTTTCTAAGCATTCCCTGCCTCCGATACCACTGAGGAATTAATAACTCTAAGGTTTGGTGTGGGTTTGTATTTTTAAAAAATTTTGATGCTAGGAGTCAGGATTTCCAGATGCATTAAAACATAAGCAGTATGGTTTCAAAGTGTTCAGCTTCTCTTTTGGAGCAAAAGGCTTTTACTCTCTTGGTGCCATTCCAGTTACAGATTGTGCACCAAGAAAGCTCAGTGGTAGTGCTAAAGATACTTATATAGCATAGTACATTTTAATACAACAAGTTTTTTTCTTTTTAATTCTTTCTGTTTCTGCATTGGCGATATTACATCTTGCACTAGCCCTTGAGTATGTCCCAGAATCCAGTTTGTGCTCTTTCCCCTCCGCAGACATCAAGAAATAATATGTAGGGTTTCACTTGAAGTAGGAAGATATATACCAAAATGGGGAAGGAAAGCATAATAGCACATTGCCTTACTTCTTATGTAATGATCTTGTCTTTTGTTCCCTACCATGTAGTGTTGCCTGTCTTTCAAGTTTGACAACTGGGTAGTACTGGACGTAGTACTCAAGTAATCGAATGGTCCAGAAACAGTTTTGATGAGTGGAATCTACAAACTGTATTTAACAAAACTAGCATGTTCATTTGGAAAATGTCCAATGACACATTAAGGGCGGGGGGAAAACCCTCATGATGTGTATTAGTGTTTAAAATGAAATACAGAACTGCTTGCAGGTGTTCAAGAACAGTCCCTCTGCAGCCTACTCCCCTGGGGGAATAATTGTATCCACATGCATTTTTCCTCCAGGGGGGAAAAGTCTGCAAATGTGACAGGAAGAACAGAAGCGCTAGTCCTTGCTGTTGCAATGCCACATTGATCTTTTATCAGGGTAGTTCTCAAACTCGTTCATATCCTGGGTAGCTTCTTAAGGTCAGCATCCTCTGGAGATGTGTTTGTCCTGTGCCTACCGTCACCAAACCAAACCAAACCAAAGCCAAGTCTCTCCTGGGTGTTTTTTGGTCTGCATCTCTTGGTCCCCACCTGCCCGTGGTGGTCAACTTGTGGGCCTTCCTTTTCCCAGTTGATTAGTTGCTTGTCCACCTACTTTTTTAGCTGTCTTTACTATTAAGCTGCTGCTGTCTCCCTTCTTCCTTCCTTCCTTCCTTCCTAGTTCACTTCCATGGGCAACTCTCCTCAGCCCAGCTCAGACCACATTCCTGGCTCTTCCCTCATGCTGCACAGTGCAGCACAGGTAGTGCTGCCTATTTTCTAGACACAGGAGACTCATCTCCCTTCCTAACCAAATCCCCATCCTCTGCTCCCTAACTGTACAGCAAGACAGTCATCTTTTGGCACACTCACTCGCCCTGCTCCCGCTGTCTCAGCAACAGGAAAGCTCATCTCTGCCTCCTGGTGTAAGGAGTTACACCATGCCTCCTGACTGCTTCTCCTCAAGACAATTTTTAGGAACTTGAGGAATATCAGCCCTGTTAGCCACAGTACCCAGCTCTCCACGTGGACTTGTGGACCTAAAGGAAGTGCTCTGCAGTTTCCAGTGCTCTGTGAATCAGTTTAAGAACCATTCTTTTGATACACTGGTCGCTATTAAAATCTCCGGAGGACTTTTGTGGTTAGGTATGGGTATGACGGTGCTAGCAGAGTCCCTCCTACCATCTGTAGGGAATGGTGCCAGGCCTCAGGTGGAGCCTGAAGTTCTGCTGCGTTTGAAGGTTTCAATGGCGATCATGGTTCAAAGGGACCTGAGTGCAGCTCTGTGGCATTGCAGGGGAGATGCCAGTTTTCTAATTTTGTAAAATATTTGCAGGGACACGGAGCTGAGGCAGCGACAGCAGCTTTATGAGGCAGGTCTGCATTCTTCAGCCCGCTATGGGAGCCTCGACAGCAGCAGTTCGGGGATGGATGGAAAGAAAAAGCCTCGAAAGTGGTTGCAGTTAGAGACGTCGGAGAGGAGGTGTCAGATTTGCCAGCATCTATGTTACCTGTCGATGGTAAGCAAAATCCTTAGCACATCCTGTGGCATCACTGTCCTTGCAAACACAACTCCATCTTCAGCTGACTTTCCTATTAGACCATAAATACTTGGCAAAAGCACGCAACTGCTGCAGAGCCACAGGTTGCAATACAAAGAGCACAGGCCTGAAAGACCACTAGATTTAATTTAGGTTTATCACTGACTGATCCCTGGTGAATAGAAGGTTTACTTCATTTTAGCTTCCTCTTCCCTGCAGTCAGGGCTACATGCTGCCTTGTTTTGGGGAAAGGAACAAACTGAAGAGCTCTCCACCCCAGTTGACGCATGCTGGCAATTCAGACGCATACCCAGGATCCCAGGCAGGCTTGCGCAGCCTACTTTGTCAGGGCTTCACTGCTGCTGGCACTCAGGCTAGCCTAGAGAACAGCCAGCTCAACTGCGCCTACCTCTGCTGGGGACAGTGGGTTTTTAGGGCAAACCCAGGTCACATTTCCAAATTTTTCTCCACAACTACAAGGGCTAAACACTTGGTTATGGGGGGAGAGGAAAAGGAACCAAAGCCACACTTTACGTCCAGGAGTTGGGATGTAACACACAGAGGGTCAGACTGCTGACTGACACCCAGCAGGTGTGTCAGTGTTTCATGTCTTTCTACCCATCTTTGTTTGGCTGGATTTCCAGTTATAAACATTCATCTCTGAATAAGCCACATTTAAATGAAGTTAGTCAGAACTAATGATGAATTGAATTTCTGTGATGAAAAACCACCATCTAAAAGGAAAGACCAGACTTTTTGGAAAGCTTTACAGAAAGCTTTATGGAAAGCTCAGTGTCCACAGGTACCACTGAACCAGTTCATGGAGGATTAGTTCAGGTCTGTGTTTGAAATGGTCTGAGTTTAAGCTGTTCTCTTGATTTCTATATTTGGATACTTGCAATTTAAACCACATCTAAAATAGTCTCAGTGTTGTGTGTGTCCATGCCCTACAAGGCAAACTTTCCTGTGCAAATTTGGTCACAGGAACTCAACTGAATGAAAAATGCATTTGTTCTCTTGTTACTTGCAGAGACCATAGCAAAGGAGTTGACAGCTGGACCCAACTGTGGCTCAGGGATCAGCAACAGAAAAGTTATCTTGCTAGTTGCAGGACTGAATTCTCTACTCATTTAAATCTTTCCACCCTGTTTAGAGACTATTAGATTGCTTACTGAAGGAAGAGTTTGTCCTATAGGATGTGTATTATTCTTGAAGTCGGTGATGAGGGACAGAACCCAGGTTGGTTCAGAGTTTGCAAGGCTAGCAGTCAGGAATTTTTCCCCCATTTTTGAACCGAGCAAAAGTGATGCGGAATCAGTGAAATGTACTGATTTAAGGAATCCTGGGAAGCAGTTCCCAATTTTAGCCCCATTCCAGATTGTATCTAAACTGATGTTTAAGGGCTTCAATTCTGTATCCATGTCATAGCTTGGTTTTGTTCTTCACGATTATTGCTGTTTCACCATCACTGTTACTAGTAATACAAGTTAGAACTGTATAAACCCCCAAAATGTCCTCTGCTTCATTTTCTTCAGAGTCCAGCTTCTCATCCTCTGCGTCGAGTATGCAATGTGGTAACAAAAGGGTTGTCCTTAGAGCCGTCAGCATCCAACCTATCACCTGGTTTAATCAACACACCTTGTAGCACAATCCCTTTTCTCAGAAGGCTCATCTGTCACCTCCACCTGAGCGCAGCAAGTTTAAAATCAAGAACAAGCACTTTTGAATTCAACAACAAACCCTGGTTTATCTACAGAAAATGGCTAAGAATTTTAAATAGCTTGAATTCAATTAAGAACATTACAATTTATGGAGGATTTCTTGATAGCCTGCTCTTGTTGGAGAGGGCTGGAGTGTTAACAGCTGGAGGGGCCAGGACTCCTGTTGTGTGCCTCATTATAAACATGGACACTTGCTACAGTACAGGACTTCCTTAACGCAAGTAGGATATGGACTGAGGGGGAAGTTTGAGGAAGACAGCAGGAGCACTCGGGAGCATTTTCTCTTGACGGGGTGTAGAAAAGTCACTGCAGCCTTTTGCTTCAGCTAGGGAGAGTTATTACGTTCATTTATCCTTGCAGCATTGGTATTTATTGATGCTTAAGATTAAATAGTTCATCATAGAAATGCTGGGTGAAGAGGACAGGAGAAATCATGTTTCTTTCCTCTCCCCCCCCCCCCCAATTAATTCTGATCGCTCACATTTCCAGACATGCAACAACTTGCCTTCTCCCCCTTTGATTCTAAAGAGCAGGGAGGAACTTGCTACCTTAGGTATTCTTGGTTTTCTTTTTGTAGCCTCTCCCTGGGTGAACAGATTTCTTCTTTATACTTATTCTCTCTGCCCCCTTGAATCAGAGGCAGTCAGCAAAAGAAATGCTGTGTGCTGGGCCAAGCCCTCCCCAAATCTGCACTTACGCACCATACAGTGTGTTGGATCTGACTTGGTTTTGGATCTAATTGTTTTCCCTCTGTGTTTCTATTAGGTGGTTCAGGAGAACGAAAACGTCGTCTTCTGCCTGGAGTGCGCCCTGCGGCATGTGGAAAAACAGAAGTCTTGTCGGGGACTGAAAATGATGTATCGTTATGACGAGGTCTGTACCATATAGCTGGTTGTCTTCAGGTTGGTGATGGCACTGGCTTCCAGAGTTGAATATCTGAGCCTAGTCTTTCTTACCCTGCTCCTGTCTCTTGTGACAGAGGCTCCAATAGATCTTGTATTCATTTTCTGGCACAAGAACAATGTGCTTTTTTGCTGGTTATCAAAGTGCCATAAACAGAGATTGAAAATATTTCTTCACAAAGATTAGAACTAGGAGATATTAATTGGTTTAGGACCCTTTTAAATGCTGAAGCAATATATTCAGTAGTCAACTTATAGCAACCTCATCTCAAAGACTAAGTGAAAGTAAATTCTTACTTGCTGTGTGTCCAGTCAGAACTTGAGCAGGGCGTCCATAGTGTACAGGTGGATGGAGTCACTGTAGTAACGTGAGCCAGGTTAGAAATGGAGAAAGCAGAGGCTCAGAGGTGCAAGTTTAGGAGTGGTCCTGGATTCCTTGTTATGCTCCTACGTAGCAGCATGTTAGTAGTAATCACTCATACTAGCACTGTATACTACTCACAGTAGCACTCACTACATGGTAGCACCTGGCATCTCCAGTTGGCTTCTGTTCTGGGGAAGCAAAGACTTAACACTGAAGGCAACAGAGTAGAGATACTGATAGAGAGTCTCAGGAAGATACATCAGGAAGAAGCCATTTATTGTTTCCACGAGTTGCAGGTAGCAAAGATGACTTTTGGACAGGGGGAGGGGACCTGCAGATCCATTTTTGGGTGTTCAGTCTTCAGTCCTTGCTGCAGTTTGAAGCTTTTTTCTTTCAGCTCTAATCAATACGTCACTAAAAAGCCCAACAGGTTACAAGGGCTTGGGGGGCAGATTGTGCAGTTACATTGTTCTGTTAAGCCCCCTGGACCCATATTGGGTACTGCTGAATCTCTCAGGCAGACATTGCGACTGTATGGCAGTTTCATGAGGAAGAGGGAGCCTCATGAAGCTCTGCTGAACATTTGAGCCCAAGTCATTTCTCCAGCCATTCATAGTTTTGTTGCAGAGATGCTTTCCCAGGGCCATGTATCAACATTTTAATGTTACTCCTTTCAACAGGATAGTGGATGCTAATGACTCACCTTAGCTGGACACTAAAACAGTGAGGCAGCTGCTATTACGAGGAGGGCAAAGAACTCTCCTTTAGTATCTCAGTGCTATCTACTAAGGGTTAACTTAATGGCAAAAGTGGTGAAACATTTTTATATCTCAAAATCAAACTAACTGCAGCCCTGGTGGCAGGTCTTTCTCTTGGATCAAACATGGTGTGGCATTCATGAGCTCTCGCTATGGAGATGGCTGGGTTTGGAAGGGGGGTTCTGCAATCATCTGTAGCTGGAAAAAGAGAAACAAAACTGTTAATTGGTTTGTTTTTCCTCCTCCTCAAACAGGAACAAATCATCAGTCTAGTCAATCAAATCTGTGGAAAAGTATCTGGTAAAAATGGCAGCATTGAGAACTGTATCAGCAAGCCTACACCAAAAAGAGGGCCTCGGAAGAGAGCGACAGTCGACGTGCCATCATCTAGGCTTTCATCCTCCAGTTCATCCAAAAGTGCTTCAAGTTAATCCTGAAGATGCCAACACTCTCATTTTGTCGATTTATATATATTTTTTGTAATTATTATACCATAGTTTGGAGTACTTGCTGTAGAATACAAGCTGTCTTTGCACTAGCTCTAAAGAAGATTTTCTTCTGGTTTTAGAGAACTAATTTTGTTTTAGCATTAAACTGTTGAATTTTTTTTGTACTTAGGATAGTTAGATACAGCAGTCAGATTTTTTTAAACTGCCGTATGTTCACTGTTTTAAAACCGGCGAGGGGCTGATAAAAAATTAATTTGTATTGTCCCTATGGCTGAAAAAAAGCCTTTTTTTTTTTTTTTTTTTTTTTTTTTTTTTGGTAACTGTGAAAAAAGGCTTTCAACCCATTTTTGAATAGGTTAAAGTTTGATGTGTTTTATAATTTGTTCTCCAGTCATGTGAGCAGATTTTTTCTAGAGCGAAAAGGGATAGGAGACAAAACTTGAAAGATATTGCTTTACTTCGGCTGTCTTTTATTCTGTCACGGCAAGATGAGTTTTGTAATTTTTTAAATTGGAGAATACGCTCTTTCTTTGGGAGGTTATGGCAGCTGAAGATGGACTTTGGTTCCTAACCGTAGGCAAAATGAGGAGATTTGGAGTAAGTATGTTCTCTTTTACCAGCACATCACTATGCATCTGTTCGAGGGGGAAAAAAAAAAAATAAAAAAAAGGAGGAAAAGAAGACTGCCTGCCTTGAGGAGTCACGTGAGGGGAAAACTGTGCCTGATTTCATTAGGAAATCCATTCTGTTATTTTTTGGTGCTGTTGGCTACTTTATCAAAAACCCTTCAATAGCATCCTTAAAAAGAAAAGAAAAATAAAGTGATTGAAGCCATAAGTGCTTCTTTGTCATAGACGTGCAATCTTTCTAACATTCCATTTCCATTCCACTGCTGTTTTTCACACCCTTTACACAGTCGAGCATTAATTTTTGTTTTGAATTTGTTTCATTATATGATCACATTTAGAGCCACTAGCAGGTCTGCCTATTTCTTTTGAATGTGAAAATGCATTTGCTTTCATCTTGTCTATTTTTTTCTCTTCATGTTGTAACAAAAAAAAAAAACCCCACAAAAAAATAACAAATCACACCTTTTGTACATATACCTGTAAATTTTTTTAAATACTTGAGCCTTTTCTTGGGGTGGGGGGAGGGGTGATGCGGAGACAAGATGAAGAAAAGCCTTACGTTTCACTTTCTTCATCGGTTGGATTGGATGCTTACAGGGTTTTTCTTGTAACATTTATAAGTGCTGCTTACATCACTGAACAACAACAAAAAATAATAATGGAGTAGCTGTTGCCCTTTTCTGGTTGTGTACAGTATGTGTGGAATAAAAAAGGGAAAATGTTTTCACAAACTGTTTTGTTTCATAATTGAATTCAACAATACCGTAGCTACCCATATTGCACTGAGCTTGCCAGTGGTGACTGTCAGGAAAGTCCTATAATACAATTTGTTGGTTGTTGTTGCAGAAGACTGAACTGTTTTGGAATATTTAACAATAACATAAACAGAGTCAAGTGTTTTCAAATGTGGTTGTCTGGTTTTTATGGCCTTGCTGTGTACTTTTCCCTCTTGACAGTAAACTTCTGACTATGGCTTACAGTTTGACATTTAATTTATTAGCGCTGCTCTGCTCTCTTTCCTTGTAAGGAAAGACTTCATGTTGTTTATTGCCAGGTTTTTTTTCCTTTTGTTTACTTTCCAGGTTTGTACTACGAGGTTTAATAAAAAAAAAGAAAACTTTTTTGGACATTGTGTGTCTTCTGGGAAGTTAGTGAATGAAGGGATCCGTTTATCTGAAAGAAAGCATTAAATTTGATCTCCACCTCGCTAGTAAGTTGCCAAATGGCCAATTATCATCTAGACTGTTTGTGTCCTGACTTAAGTTGGAAACTATCTGCCAAACAGCAAGAGAAAGCTGAATCTACAGGAAAGTGGTCCGTCCCAGGCTGGCGAGTTTCAGGGACTTCCTCATTCTACTCCAGTAGCTTTGCCAGCAAAGGAGGGGTGGGGGTCTTCTGAAAGGAGCTTCTCTTGTTCCTCACCCTTTACCTAAACTGCTTCTGATTATACTATCCCCCTCAATGCAGGAAGAGCAGAAACCAGGATCTTCCTAAAGGCAAAGCTACTCTTTTGAAGTAGCCAGAGTGAGGTTGGACAAGAGAGAGGTGTCATACCTCTTCAGATCTTAGAAGGAAGGAACTACTGTCAAGGATAGGAGGGAAGCAGAGGCACGTAGCAAACACCTCAGAGTTTTAGAAGGATTTCATGGCAGTCATTTTTCCAGGTAGCACACTGCTCAAACTGATGGTATACAGAATAAGCCTTGCCCGCCCCCCCCAAAATCAGTGACCACCACCTTTGATCACTAATCAAATGTCTCCAAATGACTTGTTTCAAACTTGTCCTGCAGGAAATGGACTGGTGTAAGCAGGAAGACGAGGTTGGGGTAGTAATACTTTTATTTCAGGAAGGGAGCAAGTTTATACAAGCACTGAGATGGCTGCTCCAACAGGAGGGTGACATTTCAATGTGCAACTCCCATCCCTTGACAAGTGCCTATTGATTTCATTTTATCATCACCTAGTGTAGCTAAAGTCCTGTGGGAGAGTTAGATACTGCTGCTGTTGAATCACTGCAGAAGGGTGAGGGTTTGAAACCAAAAGGAAAACTGGCATGCTGCTCAAGTTTTCAGTTGCAGCAGAGGAAACATGCAGACTTTAAGGAACAACTTGGTTTCAGTGTTGTACATCAGCGTTAAAGAACTAAAGGTATGTTGACCAGTAATCTTTGAATTGCTTAAGTCTGCCCTTTGATTCTATACACAGTATATACAAAGCTTTACCTGCTCCAACACCCCAAGATCCTACTGTTAAAAGTATGAGTTAAGTAACTTTTTAATAACCAAATTCTACCCGACTGGGAAACTAGTAGAAATTTTGTATTATTAGTAAAAAGATCTGGCTTTCATGATTAGATAGGAAAGTGCTACACAGGCAAGCTCTTCATTCATTCATCCATCCATCCATCAGTCAAATATTCTTAGAGGACACAGTATATGGATTCAGATAGTCTGAGAGTCACTTTCATCACTACCATCTGAAGTGCTCTTTCTCTCGGTATTTACAGCAGCAAGGGCTGTGTCCACTTGAATTTCCTCTTCATCAGACTGGATAACAGGAGACTCTCCTTCACTTGCATCTTGGCTGGCAGAGTCGGTGCACGTTGATGATAATGAAGACCATTTTTGCCTTAATTCAGACTGGCTTGGAACCGAAAGACTTATTTCAGTTGGGTAGGTATCTGAGTCAGGCCCTTTAAATAGAAAGAAAAGAACAGAAAAGACAAAATTAATTAATCTACTGAGCCAGAATCTGATTAGATCTATTCCTGTTTTATGCTGCTGTTATGTTAAAATACATCAGCAGGGTAGCATTAAATTGCAGTGGTTAATGGGTGGCCTGAATGTATTTAGTCTGACTAAGAAGCCAAGAGCTTTGGCTCTGCTGTGGAACACTACTTACCATTTTACACAACTGGTCTGTGTACCTCCACTTGTTGTCAATTCAAGGTGCTGTTTTTGGTCTATAAGGCCTGAAGTAGTTTGGCTCCTAGCTCATTCATGTCCTCTGGCTCCCTCCCCCTAGTCGACACCAAATAGTGAGACTAAGCAAGAGACGCAGGTGATCTTTACTCTGCCTCCTGGCCACGACCCTTTTGACTCTTCCCATGATATTCTGACACTTGCCTTGCTGTTTAACGTGGTAAAACCTATTCTGACTTGAGCATGTGCTACAGGCATTTATCCACCAATTATTTTTAATCCAACTAAAGTTCAGTCTATTGAGGGGGGCGGAGTACAGGGAAGTTAATCCACATTAACCAACTGGTTCAGGTGACCTGCTGTTACTAAATTCCTACTAACAGTCAGACCATTCATCAGGCTACAGCTTGTCAAAATCTGTTAGGGTGTCTTGATTACAAAACTTGGATTATCAATCCAACAGTAACTAGGATATGCCAGAATGAGACTCGCTCAATAAGAGATTCCAGGACTGCTCAATATATTAGAACATTATTCTAAAATATTAAGAAATTGTATGCTAAATGGTGTTCTCACCAAGCAAGGAACACTAGACTTTGATGTAAAATGTAAGGAATGGCATTAGAGTTGCTTCTTAGAAAAGATGCTAACCCTACTACCTCTAAAAGACTTAGACCAACATGGATCAACTTACAGTGAAATGGGCATAAATGGGATGGAATGGCAAGTAATGTAAAGCAGTTGTAAATCATTTCAAGGAGGACACAAACAACTGTCAGCCCCATCCATCAGTAACAAGATTCAAGGATAATAAAACAATCACTTAGTTTGGCCTGGAAACCCAGTATTATTTCCAACCATAAGATTTCCAAAAGTCTCTCTGCAGGCTTTGCCACAGTGACAAACTCTGAGGAGCTCTTATACTGAAAGTAGTTATGACTTGTTTCAAAATGCCAAATTAAAGACAAATTATGGAAAGAATATTGGACTTAAATACAAATCTTAACTACCACAATTAAAATCCACTTTGAAGCTACTTCGTGTGAGTTCTTTGGACAGGTCTACACATGTGCTTTAATACGCATTAGTATATTTTAATGTGTGTTAAAGCATCACTAAAAACTCTGCTCTTTAGTTAATGTGCATCAAAATAGGCTAACGCGCATTTTCCTAGTACCTCACAATGGAGGGCATTTGTACACATATTAAAAGTGCTCAGCCCTGCGGTGCAAAAAGTGCCTAGCGCTGTGTCGCATGCAATTGTATAAACAGTGAAATGCACATCAGCATGCAGAAAATGGTGGTGGCACACTTGAACTAAAAAACAGGTATTTTAGTTCAAAAGCGCACCATTGCCATTTGCTGCATGCTGACACACATTTTGCCGCATATACAATTGCATGCGATGCAGTGCAGAGAGCATCAGCTCCAGCACACCAGAGCACAAAAATGTATATGTATAAATTCCCAAAGATACTAAATAAGGCGCATTAACTAAAGTCCATTAATGCATGTGTAGATATTCCCTTTGCGTCTTGTGCCTGAGAACTGGGTGGAAATACTAGCCATCTGAACACAGATTAACTACGAATCTATACACAGTATAGAGAGCATACATTAGAAAATAGGGAGATCCTTGTATCTTATTTATGCAACTACAATGCACAGATTTGCAAGGTGTGCCATGGTGGTTCATTTCATACCCAACACTGGCGAAAGCATACTATTGTCTTCTCCTCCTGAGTTCAAGAAGACATCTAGTGCTTCTTGGTCAGACATGTCCATGAGATCCATCTGTTCCAGCATGTCCACATTCACTTCCATGGAAGACATACTGCCTATTGGTTCTGTGGCAAAAAATAATTCAATGACCTGTTAACTCTGATATGTTGTAAGCAAAACGCAATTGGCTTCTTTAAGAATTGATATTACTTGCCATGACTTCCAAAATTACTACAGCAATATACCATGCCATTAACTATTAAACAGATAATGCTCACTACTGCATATACTGGTAGGAAGTGAAACACTTATGTCTTTAATCAATTACCAGAACTAACTTCAGTCAACAAGATATATCTTAATGGCATCTCAACACAAGTTATTTTATTATACCAGCTGTGCTGTACAAAGGATGGGGACCACTAGAGCAATTAACTTCAAGAGGAAGTTTCAGAATCTCTAGAAGCAAAAAATATTACTACTCTCATACCCTTTTTGTCGTGAAAAGGGGCTGACATCACTGCTTTTTCAAACAGCTATTTTATTAGCAGGAATATTTACAATGCAGTAGCATCCAGATACTCCCAAAAGAATGAGAGCCCCCCTACTGGAAGAGAAGGTCCAGAAATGCCTGTGAAGAGACAAGACTGCCCTAAGGAGATTACTATCCAGACTTTGTTGTCTTCTCGTCTCACAACTCTTTATTTCCTCACATGCACCCTTAATATAAATCTCTCAGGGAAAAAAGGTAGAGAAATGGGCTACACGTCAGTACCAATACATAGGTTGTATGTAGGTAAAACAACAATAATTCTTTCATCCCAAGAAAGTACAAGCATGCAAAGCTGATACTAATGTCCAAGACACTGGGTAAGGACGGGGATTTCACACCAGCGATGTTTAATGAAAAATCCTGATTTCTGAGAGTATAAAGACGCCCAGTGCTTGAAGGCCCATCTGCTCCTTCGATTGAGTGGTTCTCGCCCTTTTTGAACTCGATGCCCTCTCCATAACTTTTGTAAATTGAGTGGCACCCAATCTCAAAAACTATTTTTTATATTACAGTGCTTGCTTCCTTGTCCAAGGGCCAGGCAGGGACAAGCCTAAGTCTGTGTTTATCTGCTTATCTCCTCACACCTCGTATCGCCCTTCAAAGGATCTCACTTCACTGCAGTTGAGAACCACTGCTTTAATCTAGTGAACAGCATGTTACCTAGGCAAATACTTTCAGCCGTCCACTCTGAAAAATGTATTTTCATTCTCTGCCACAACTGCACATCATAAATAACAAATATTAGTTACTAACAGATTTCATCTGGTTTTATTTACATTTAACTTCACAGTAAAGATTACACTGCAAAGCATGAGGCTGAAGCAACAGTGAAGACATGTAGGTGAAGCACCTGAATGTAGCTGACATTTAAATGTAAAATGAGATGCAACTCGACCCTTTCTTTTTGTTACTGGATTTTTCAATTAAAGTGCATCCTTGTGTTTGACACCAGCAACCCAGCAAAGTACTATATGCAACAATAATTCACAGTTGTTTCTTGATCAGTCCTGGTGGCTAAGTTATAAATCCAAGATCAAATGCACATGCAGACATGCTGATTTTGTTTCTGTATCACTCTGTGAGGGCTTCCTGTCTACTTACCATACATTTTACTAATGTTGTACCAACCCACCAAAGCAAGTGCAAAAGGAAAGCAATAGCCAGATCCATCCACACCCCACCAGCTCACTGGCCACTAGCATGGAAGTCACTTAAACTCACTAGGCAGAAGCTGGGAAACCAAGGCTGGGGTTGTTCTGGCCATGTGTACAAAGCCTGTTTGGCAGGCTTCTGGAGTTCAGCTTTGTACACATGCCCAGAACAAACCCCAGCCTTGGTTTCCCAGCTCCTGCCTCCATCAGGTGGGGGCACCCTCTATTCCTCCTGTTGGAAGTCATGCTACCATGCAGAAAGAAATGCAAAATTGACGGGGCAGAAGGAAAGAAAGAGGGAGTGAGTCTGACTCCCCAGCACGGTGGTTCATGCATATCACCTAAGAGAAGAACCTTTGAATTGCAGCCCTCTCCATGCATTGTTGAGGAAGCCTAGGCATCTAACGCTGGCCTTTCACTCTGGGGGCTGGACACCTAAAATACAGGTACTGGAATAGTTAAATGGGCTGTAATCCACTACTGTTCTAGCCCCCCAAAAAACACTTGCTCACTGGCCTCTAAACTACATGTTCAAAGTTTAAGCAAAGGATGTTCCAAAACTTGCCTCGTCTCTCTGCTATCTGCAGGTATCCTGTGGAAAGGTACTGCTCCATATCTTGCTGGAAGGCTTCTTCAAAGAACTTCTGACGCTCCTTTAGCTTCATCTGCTGGGTATGCTCCATATCCAAAACCTTCTGGGCATGCTCAGCATCTAGCTCAGCTGAAGACCAAGAGAGATCACATGCTTCAGAAATTTAGGTAGATCAGTAGATTTGCTTTTAACATGGCTCCTATCACAAACGCTCTCATCATAACTCATGCAAGTCCATTTTGCATCTCCAAGTTGATTGTGCCACAAAGAATAAGCGCCATTCTACATTCTGACAGAAGCCCATTTTTATTAAAATTCTCGAAGCAAAAAAATATAATACTGTCCAAACCTAAAGTATTTTTATTAAAAGCACAAATAACCTGCTTGAAGGATGGACACTCAAAAACTCAGTTTCTAACATGAGCCTTAATCAACCTCAGGAAAACCATTTTGTACATCCAGAAGGTAAACTGACTTGCCCCACTGCCCAAATCAAGTACAAGGTTTGGAGCAGATGTAAAAGGGATGACTGGAACCTCAATAAATTTACAGATACAGAGTAGTTTTGAGGTACAGAACTACAATACACAACAGGAGTTAGCACACAACTAAGGAAGGTGACTTAATGTACCATTCATAGATTTCATAGATTTCCTAGACATTAGGGCTGGAAGGGACCTCGAAGATCATCAAGTCCAGCCCCCTGCCCCAGGGGCAGGAAGTCAGCTGGGGTCAGAACAAGCTATCCCCTTTCTGCACAACAGTGCAGACCACTGTGGATCAAGTGTGTTCAAAATAGTTTGAGACATGAAGAATGCACAGGATGCATTGACATCTGGGGGACTGTGCTGTACTATATCACCTTCGCATTGTATGACTGCCACTGGGATGGAGGATATTATAAGGTTGTAGTAGTGATTACAGAATGGACAAATGGGCAGTATCCATGTCTGTGCACCTGAACGAGGATTTGAGTACTAGGGAATTTGGCATCTAAAATTGTTTCAGGTCATGTCTCTGCAGGTTCACAGAAAAAGTGGCAGAGGCTTACACATGCTAAGTTGTGTCCAACAGGGCTGTGCAAAGCTTCGGTCGCCGATTCAATCTGGAGGAGATTCGGCCCAATTTGGGGGCCGAATCTCTGAATCCAAATCAAAACAGGAGACCCATTAAAAGGTCTGAATCGAATCTGAAGCCTCCAAGTCAATTTGGAAAAGATTCGGAGAGATTCGGAGATTTAGACTGGCTGAGGAGAGGCAAGCACAGCCGATCTAAAATCAGCAGCTGCAAGATTCTGGCCCTAGCGTTTGTCCGTCCCTCGCCCCGGGAGGGGGAAGCTATGGAAGAAGCCCCCACGATTGCCCTGCCCTGCCCTGCCTGGCCCCCGCCTCCTGGCACTTAATAAATAAATAATTAAAAAAAAAAGCCCCGCACTCACCAGCTGCAGCAGCGTGGATCAGGGCCTCTGAGGGCTCATGGCAGAGCCCCCCTATGCAGTGCAGGGCAGTGATGATCAACCCCACCTGGCACCCGTGTGGTAGCTGCCCCATGGGGCAGGTGCAGTGCGGCTCAGCAGGGCACAGCGCACTGTCTGGAAGCTGGGGCCATGGGCTGAGCAGTGATGGGCTCCAGATGACTGCTGGAGCCATCCCAGCTCCCAGACAGCGCGCAGCACCTTGCTGAGCCACACTGCAACCACACCATGTAGGTGCCAGGCGGGGGGGGGGGGGGGCGCGCCCCAGCGCGCCACCCTGTGCTGTGCAGGGGGGCTCTGCTATGAGCCCTCAGAGACCCTGATCTCCACTGCTGCAGCCAGTGAGTGCAGGGCTTTTTTTTTCTTTTTTTCAGTGCTGGGACGCTGGGGCCAAGCAGGGCAGCCATGGGGGCTTCTCCTGCAGTTCCCCCCACCCAGGGAGAGGCAGGCACAGCTGGAGGAGCCGCAGGAGAACCTGCAGCCACTCAGCTGTGCCTGCCTCTCCCTGGCTGAGCCGAATCTCCAATTCTGATTCGGCCGAATTGAATGGGGACAGTGATTTGAATCACTGAACAGAATCACTGTCCTCCGAATCTGCATCTGAATCAGATACCTCCCTATTCGCACAGGCCTACTGTCCAACTGTAAGAGCTAGAAACAATCTGTTTTAAATAAAAAAAATACATTCTGCAGGGATTATTAGAGAAGCTCCCTAAATGCCAGGCATGTTCTTCTTAGCTGTCAGCACTGGAATGCTAGAGTCCGGTGTCTAGCTTCTATTAAGATGGTTTATATAAGGTGACCATCTTGCAGCAGCATGGGCAAGTTGCATACAAGTAAACTAGATTACTTTTGATGCTCTTAACTGATTATTTTTATAAACCAATATTCTATTGTCTTTTTTCAAAGGCGGCAAATAGAATTTGGGTGTGTGCAAGCATTACACCCCTGGTCGGAGAACTGCAGAAACCCAAGACCCAGACCCCCAGACCAAGGCCCCCAAAGCCCACCCTGAGACAGAGGGGTAGTGATCCACTGCAGATTGCTAAAATACAAATTGACATGCTTGCAATGAACAAGGGAGAAGACATGCTCTGGGTCTCCTCTTTCAAAGCCTCACTTCAAGAAGGGAGTGGGGATTGTGAGGAGTTCACTAGCGGGGAGCGTGGTCCCCTGAGGCAGCCAGTCAATCACCAATGCCCTATGAACTCAGCTGCTCTCAGCACTGGCAACACATGCTATCTATGCAGTACCTGCTCAGCCCCTCCAGCATTTGTACAGGGCTCCCCCAGTAGGTTTTCCTATTGAGGCAACTAAACTTTCGTCTGATGTTTATATGCAGCCCTTAATTACAACAGAATAAAAAATTCAATGTGCTTGCTCTGGAATTTCTTCTTGCTTGCTCCTCAAACAGTGGTTTGAAATCAAAAAGGAAAGTTTTGAGTTGGGCCAGCAAAGCCAAATTAAATATCTGATAGCTCTTAAATTTCCCAGTCACTATGGCCATTTACCTATGTCCAGGAATATTAGGGCTAATATTAGTTAATCACTTCCATGATTGCTCCAGCCATTTTAAGTATAAGCTGTTCAGACTGAGCCAAATGTCCTGCTCTCACCCCACAACCCCCCCTGGCAGATCTAGTGCATTTGGTGCCCAGTCCAGGACTGTGCCACATGCAATGGACACCCTGGATGGTTCAGGATGTATGTGCCACATGTAGTGTGTGGGACAACTCTGAGACCGAGAGGCAGCACCGGATGATGGGAGCCCTGCAGGCTGTATCTTTGACATCCCTGTTACAAAATAAAAAGACCAAAATACATCCCACTCAGTCAAGTGTCATGACCCATAATACCAACTTTTGCTATTCAATATAATACCAGTAGCTTTATCAAGGTAATTAGTGTATATTACTAACTGTGAAGAGCATTAGTACAAATTTCAGTAACCTTGCACAACTTGTACTTCCAGTGTGCAATCAATTGACCAGCTAGCTAATATCAACTACTTTACTTTTTATAGCGACAAAACCAGAGCTGTCTGACTTGATAAAAGCCTCATAAAGATGTACTTCCTTCATGGGAAGCCCAGGAGGAGAGAGTCAGTAACAACTTCAAGAATTTCTTCCCTCCATTGTTTCCCAGTTTCTATCAATGGTGCCTTATTTAGAAAGGAAGGATACTTATCTTTAGGGCCTGGTTTAAATCACGGGCCCGTCTTGCTAATATCATGGTCCGATCGTGTCAGGGGATGCCATTTTCAGGCCCAGATTGTGGTGCCCTCTCCCATGATGAGGGGACAGGGTTGGGGCAAGGTTTAATGGCAGCAGCAGAGGCCTTGCTCATAAGGCTTCTGGATCACTGCTGAAAAACCCATGGCCCCCCTAGCTTCCGGGTAGGAAAACTGGGGTGTGGGAGGTTGGGGGAACTTTGGGGCTGCCTTGGCAGATGGCCCTGGCACCAGGTAGGGGAGGGGCTATTTGCTCCTTCGCACATGTGGTCTCTCCCCTGTCTCCAAACCCTGGCACCCCTGTTTTCTTGCCCAGAGGAGCAAACAGTCCCTCCTCTGTCTGGTGCCAGGGCCGTTGGCCCAGGCAGTCCCAGAGGTCTCCTGCCCCCCCCACAGTTTTCCCACCCGGAAAAGCAAACAGCCCCTCCCCTCCCCTTCCCATGCCCAAGCTCTCTCCTCCCCCTGTCCCTTTTATGACCCCTCCTCTCCCTCCCCTGGGCTACTAGGATTTTGCTGCTGGCTCAGGAATGCTTTCCCCAGCCTGCAGCAGCCGTCTTGTTGCAACAAAATGCAATTATATGGCCACTTGCTGGGGAACTCCCCGGTCATATCGTGGCATTTCATTGCAAATCACATTTTTCATGAAAACCATTTAATTTCATGATTTTAATGAAAAATCAAGATTTAAACCAGACCCTACTTATCTTACAGTAGCCGGAGTCCTTTGAGATGACTTTGGCCCACAGATCTAAAGTGCATGCACCCCACACATTGGAGCCAGCAGCACTGGCTGGGGCTATACTTGTCACTGCATGCCTTGCATACGCCACCCTCAAAGCCATATATGGTAGACTATCCTCCACTGCCACTTAGGTCCTCCACAAATACAGGTATCCAGGAAAAGAACTCCATAAACAGGAGGAGGAGGAGGAGTCATACGTTCCAAGTGGACAAAAGGATCTTGAAGAATTCCCCTCCTGGTATAAAATACAAATAACAGATCAAAGGGGTGCTCCCCCTGGCATGCAGTACCTCAGCTATCTTTGAGCGGGAAAGGTCATGGTCCTTAAAGAAAGTTTCTTAATCAAGGTCTACTCTCTTCTTTTAGACTTCCTGATGAAAGCAGTCATGATTTTCAGTACATGGTTATGGTATTCACAGCTCTCAGTCCAGTGTTAAAAGGGTCTATGATGTAGTCTTTGCCACTGAATGGCCACCTGAGTGAGGCACCTGCCTTCAGCTTGTTCTTTACATACTCAGAGGGCCCAGCTATGAGAGCTTGTCTCGATGGAGATAACCATACATGGCCAGCAGAGCCTGATAACTGATTCCCTTACTGTAGGTCAGCCAAATCTCCCTCACCCACCCCCAAAAACCCCCTAAAACCAAATGCTTTCCCCCCAAAAAGGTCCATCCTTTTAGTGTCTTGAACCCTGGGCACTCTCTTATGGGATCAAGCTCCTTTAATTTTTCACAGGCAGCTGTTACAGCTAAAGAATCAAAGCCAGAGTGGGGTGAGGGTAGGCAAGGGGGGAGACTCTTTGTGGGGAAGTTGCTTATCTGCAAGCTGCTCTTTTGCATGGGGCTGTCACAGATGCAGGATTTGTCAGAAATCTTTTGTCAGCCTAAGGATACTATCACTGACTAGCATGGTCAAGTAGCCTTGGGAGACCAAATGCAGACAAGTTTCCTCAGCAGAAGTCAATGACCAGAAGATGACTGAAGACAAGGATCAGCATGTATTTGAGAAGCATAAAGTCTCTTAAAGCCAAAATACCTCCTGGTACCATAGCAGTTCCTCTGGCAGCCACAGCACTAGCATAAATCAGTTTAAAGACAGAAGACCATTTTGTAGAGTGACTCTTCCAAACCAGTAACATCCCTACACACTTTTTAATCCATTTTTAAACAGATATCTTGAGTACTCTGCTAACAAAAAGGATTTGCAAACTCTACCCTTCATAAACAGCCCCAGTGGTTGCTGCCTAAAATTGTAAGCTCATACACATTAGATCGGGGTCAGCAACCTGTGGTCTAAGGATGAGATTAGGACAACAGAGCTGGGGGGCTTTAGTGGCATTTCAGAGACAAGAGACTTTCCTTGTGTACCAGCTGGGCAACAGCATACCACGAGGCCAACAATGTGGGTCAGGTTGTTGAAACCAGGCCAAACTTACAGCTGAACTCCATTAAAGTGGCCTCCTACTGCAAAATATTGCCAGTCCCTGTATTCCAGTGATGGTGGAATTTATGTGGATAAATATGCAAATGGTAGTCTTCAATGAAAAAACACTATAAAGGTATTTTAAAGAGCATTATTGATTAAAAGCAATAGCATTTTAAAAGCAGTTAGAGATTATAAAAGGCATCACCAAACAAAACACATCAGGAAAACAGGTTTAGAGAAATCACTTGCTAAGCCCTCTATGACAAGGTTGCAGCACGTACTCCATGACATTGGCCCATGAAAACATCCGTAAATAGCTGATGTTATTCTTCAAGAACGTTGCAAAAGAAAATAATTGAAATGTAGCTACTAGAGAGAACTTAAAGTCATGCATTTTTGTTGTATGGTATATGGTAGTATACAGTAGATAGTAACCACGCAATCCCTTGAGCAATGTTCTTGGTATGATCCTGAATGATAAGGATTCCTTAACTCTTGTGAATGATGCAGAAATGCTATTCAATTGTAGTAATAAAAGCCAGCAGCTATTACTGGCTATAGAAATCTCCTGGCTTTCCCATAATATTTTCTGACAGTTTTGCCTCTATACCAAATATAACTAGAACTACTTTTTTGCTGCTCTGAATAGAGATAGCATCTAAACAGCAAATTAATTTCTGCAACCTCTTACTAAGAAATTCACTGCTCCAGGTTATCTTTTGCCTAAACTTTATTTTAGTTGTTTAAATTGTCACTGACCAAAGTCATGTATAACATGGTTATGTTCCAAGTAAATTTTGTTTTCTAGGAGACAAGAATCAATTTAACATTTTAGCTGAAGGTCTCCAAGCTCAGTAAGTGAGAGCTAACATCAAAATGTCGTTGTATGATTTTTACACTTCTGCCAGAGATCATAAAAACTGCTTAGACTAAGCAAAAGCAAACTGCTACACTAAAGATTTCTCTTTGCTTTCAATAACATCAGTGAAGTATGAAAACATTCAGCAAATTTGAAGCAACAGAAAACAGGTGCATTGTTCCCTTTACATAGCTATTTTGAGTTACATCCTGCGTCATCTGCGTATGCGTTATATAATGTTAGTTTATAAAAGACTTGAGTAAAGTTGACACCCATTTTGCAAAGAGTCATATGCAGAGGAAAAGTATGAACCATATATTGCCATAGTGCCATACATGAACTTCCACTGATATCAATGTGGTTTGACACATGCGTCTTTGGGCATTATTGTGCTTTCCGACCACAGTGCCTGTGAGTTACATTTCTCAGCAATACCTCCATGTACAGAGAAACTAGGGAGTACAAACACAACTAAAGCCAAGAAGCCTGTAGGATTTATACATTTCAGAGTACAGGCAAAAGATTAACGGTATAATGTATTCCTGGGTGTCCTTATAGTTGCTTTTTGATTTACATTTCTGATATCTTTTAGCATTCGGAACACACATTTACCAAATGCTACACTCCTATTACAAGGTTAATGTTATAGCAGCCAGAGCTCCTGGGACTAGCTTCTGTTTCATATTTACTAAAAAATATTTTTCCTTTAATTAAACTCTATCCTTAAAAAGTACTAACCATATTCACTGTCTTGGCTGGAGACTGCAAGAGTTCTAGATCAAAATGAACAGCTGGTTCCCATATACTTGGAGACCAAGAGTATCATTAGCCATGATACCATCAGCCTGACTGCTTAAAGTTGTTTCTACACACCTAATCAGCCAGCACAAAAGTCCAATGCCCAACTAAGGCAACAAATTGAACAAATACTTCTTACTTTCACTTGTTCAACACTTCCAACTTATTCATAAAGTTTGCTGTAAGTACATAAATCAGTCCAGAAAAACAAATAAAATGGTCTAGAAAAATAAGTTCGGCAAAAGCAGCAACTGAAAATAGGTAACACATTGCTGAGGTTGCTAATATGTCTCGTCCCTAACAGACTTAGACATTTTCACTTCCGTAAATTGTCAAAAGGGATACGTTTAATTTTGCTGAGTTAATTTTAGACACTGTTGTTCTCAATTAGCTTTTCTTTCAAAGTATTTCTTATGTTCCTTTATACCAGGGGCAGGCAAAGTCCAGCCCATGAGCTAGATTCAGCCCACAGCAGACTCCATTTCCCAGCAGTCCCTGCCTGTGTTGCAGCGGCCAATTTCCATGGAAACCCCAGGAGGGGTTGGGGCTGTGACAGCGCGGGGCCAGGGTTTCCATGGAGACCGGCCCAAGCAGCGCTGGCAGGGTATGTGACTGGACGGGGGGCTTCTCCAGCCTGGAGTTGTCATAGCCCTGCCCCTCCTGGGGTCTCCATGGAAACTGGCTGTAGCAACACAGGTAGGGGCTGCTGGGAGCTGCAGCCCGGCCCTGCTTTATCCAGTTCTTGCAGCCAGGCATCAATGCAACTGGATTACTTGACATTAGCAAATCAAATTCCATGTCTCTGCTACAAGATAATGCTTGAAAGACAGTGATGGATACCTTTTGCTGTACTTTTCCAGCAGTCTCTGCCACAAAATTGTTACCTGTAACAATTCACCAGTCAAGGAAAATGGTAATTTGGACGATAGGCAAATACCAGCCTCTTGCTGAGACAAACATGGTAGAGTTCCTGGTATTCTTCCCTAATGGACCATGAAGATCTCTCCCAAATCTCACATGCGACTCAAACACTAGGTCTAGCCATGTAGGCTAGGTATAAACCAAGGCAGAATCGGTCTAAGTTGCAGTTTTCTGTAAGCAGTGCAGTTTAGATCGGTAGTGAACTGAACACACATTTGCCCCAGGGGGGCACACAGGCTGCCTATCCTAAACCGGGTTCCACCATTTTTAAACCAGTCTATGTATGTTGAACTTCTGTTCTGTTATGGGTTTAGACTGGTTTCTGATCATTTCTATCAGTAAAAGTCCAGTAATGTCCATACCTGGCCTTCAAGACCGAATTAACAAATCCAGCATGTTCTTATTTGGGTCATCATACAAATGACATCATTCAAGCCAAATACTCAAGTTTGCTGTATAACAAAAAACGATACAATAGCTGAATAAATTATTTGAACCAAATAATTTATTCAGCTTATGACGCCCAGGCTTCTGTTTGCAAACTGTTCGTGATTAAATTAATATTTTCACATCAAGTCTTAAATTTTTTTCTATGAATTATTCTTATTTTTCTGCTCTTTCAACCTGCACATCCACTTTTGACAAGCATATATACACAAAAAGATTAAAGCTCTAAAATGCTTCTAGGAAGTAAAAGGTTAAATCAAAATTTAAAAAGTAGCATCAACCCTTAGCAACAGGAGATGAAAACACTTCGTATGCACCGCAGCCTTTAATGACAGGACTTGTCTAAGATGTTTGGTTTGTATAAGTGCTGGTCAAACTGAAATTAGTCAAAGTGACTAAAAGGTTTTAGTCAAAATTTGAAGATATTAATATAATTGCCTGAAAGGCTAATTTTTAAATTTTTCATCTTCAGTCTACTTGGCATGCTTTACAGAAACACTTGCGCACAGAAAGGAAGTAGAATATAAGCAAACATAGGAACGTGAGAGATTTGGGCAACTACTTTGCCAGATACCCACATCACCCCAAAGACTTCCAGAAATGGATCAGCAGTCAAGGCTACACAAGGAAACAACATTCATCTGCAAGAAGATGTCTGTCAGAGTACTAAACAATACATTAATCAAAGCATAACTCTAAATTGACCCATTCCTATTACCTTTACTGCCTCAGAATATTTTCCAATACAAATCAACAAATTTTCAAGGATGCCTCTCTCGAAACTCAGCAAGGACACCAATGAAGATGCTATCCTACTAGAGAAGGGTACTTGATCTGAGCCTTCAGGAGGCCGAGAAGTGATGAAGCCCTGATTCAAGATAGCACATAAGCATACTAATTTTGACCACTGAGTTTATTGGAAATGCAAGCCTGGAAAAGGATGCTTTTCTGGCTTATGTATTACAAATTTTACAGTAATCATTGCTGGACACCATAATCGTTAGCAACAAGAAAGCAAGCATCATGCAGTTTTCCAATACCAAAGCTGAGTTGACTCCTTCTCCTCGTTATTTAGAAATTAGAACCAACTTTTTAAAATGGAATACCACTGCTCTGGATAGCAAGAGCAGTTTTTACACACACTCATTTTCTCTACATGTATATGCCTCATGGAAACTGAAAGAGGAAAAAACCAAAATGCATGTATTCCCTGTCCCTCCTAATCTTAATTTATTCCTTTATCCTTTACATATAGGTTTCCCTTGCATTATGCTGTACATGCGTTTCTGGAAAACGGCAAATAACTCGAATCTGCATAAAGGGAACCCACTTTACAACGTAACAAATAGGGATATGCTCCAAGACGTCGACTGTATTGACTCCCAGGCCCATTTTTACGACTTTTACAGGACAATTTTGGTACTCACCAACAGCAGACAGTACACACAAGCACAGGGCACTATCATAATGGGGATGACAACCACAGAAACGTGTCGCAGACAACGAGTGAGGAGCACAGATCCGCACAGGAGACTATATTTTGATGCACATCACCCACAATGCAGCACACAAAGCATCTGACTGCGGGTTTCTACCACACGAATCGCGTAAGAGTGAATTTACCTTGCATATAATGAATTTTTGGTATAAAAAGGGTCACTGCATAAGAGTGAATTCACACATACAGAACCCACATAAGTGAGGGAAACCTGTATTGCAAATCTCTGGTTACACAGACGAAATAGTTTTCTCGCTCTTTAAAGGGCCCAGCTTCCTTGGAACAATGTGATTATAAATTCATTCTGATTCTTCTCTCGACACTGGTTCCTAACATTGCAGAATTCAGAGAACATGGAAACTCTCAGACTGGTTCAGTGACCTGGTCGTATAACATCAGCATGTACAGTAATAGATTATTTTTCAGTACATGAACCAAGTCCCAGTGATGCAACCAGACTCCAAATATGAAATGTTAATCCTCTTGAAAGGCCCTTGCAAACCTGTGATTGATCTAGCTCCTAGCCTGTTTTCTGTGTGTCATTGAACTACAAAAAGCTTTCTTTTGTCCCACAGTCCAAAGGATCTGACCCCTTAGTACAGCTAAACATTTAATTAACTGATTACTCTAAATCAAAATGACATGTTAACAGTCACTTAAAAAAATAGAAAAAGTTTTTCCTTTTACAATGTTTTTGAAAGTCTCTTCAGAAAACATGCCTTTTCCCTAGTGCCCCATTTTAATTTTGGCAGTACAACAGCTATAATAGGGCTAGTAAAATGTTACTTATCTTTCAGTTGACAGAAACACCTCATTTTGGGCCTTTCCTACCCAAAAGTCTATACCATATATGGAACACACACACGCATGCACCCACACGCAGTCATTCATATGAAGTCTATATATTTTACAATTGGGAATGATTACTGGCAAGCGTGAGAAACAACTGACTTCACAAAAGGCATAGTAAAAAATGGGTAATTTTACTACAGCATCAGTTCAAAGCAGCAACATACAGCAAGGGATGCTGATAATGGCCACGAGTCAGTTGCGTAGTTTCAAGTAAAGCTTCCAGGTTTCAAACAGTATCTACTTTACCTGTCGACTGAGTTATGCTAGTGCAGTACTCTACCCCTGAGCAGATTACACCACAGGGAAGATCTTTCCAGGAATTTACATGGGGGTTGCACTAAACAACCTGAATTGCTGACTCGTATATAGCTATCTTGGCTAGAAAACGACCGGATACAGCTCACTGCAGAGAACTATACTAAAATCAAAGCTAAAACTTGGAAACACTCCTCCCCTGCTCTAGAATCCATCTGCCTTTTATCAGTTTATTCAGTGAGGGCTACTAAGAATGCTTTAAAAAAAAAGAAATATAAGCAAAGTAATACGGTTTACCTATCATTTGTGTGCATGCCTGTCCTTCCTGTTACCAAACGTATCTGGTTTGAGAAAAAGCTTTCTTCCACACAAGCCAGGTTTGAAAAGCACCCATCAGTCCTGACTAGAAGTTACAAATCTGCGGTTGTCAGTCAGCCAGCTATGCTAGGCATGCTTGAGACGCCATTAAACAGAAAAGCCAAAAAAAAAATAATCACGTGGGCAAATATTTTGATGTAGTTAATATGCATTCATGACTGGAATGCTCATGGACTGCCCGACTGAAATACGCCAGAAATTTCAGGGGGTAAAGCAGAGAATGCATTTTAATAAATATATGTTTAGCCTCATTTATTTATTCTTAAAACAATACTAGTAAATACTGTGATACATTATGGAAAGGTCTCAATAATAGGAGGCTACAATAAAGCACTGTGCTCTCAAATTTTAGCTGAGAAATGGAATCAGACCACTGGCTGAGTTTGAAGGAATTAATGGATTTGTGAATAAATCAAGATACAAACCTCATGTGCCAAATATCACTTGTGAGTACTAACAAACTAGTGAAAGTTATATGTTTACATGTCATGCATTTTAAAGCGCTCTCTAGTGTAAAACTCTGAAAAGTGGAATAAAGTTTCAAACCTATGCTCAAATTTTTAAAATCTGGTCATTTTCTTTTCAAGTCTCAGGTCCCTAACTAGTGGAGCAGGCAGGATCAGTGCAATCATTTATCTTGGAAAATATAGATGCAGATGAGAAATAAGGCCTTTTAACAGTGTCAGTTCCACTTTCAGACAACGTGACACTTCACAAGAAATTAGCCACATAAACTATCCTTTAAAATGTCTTTGAAAACTATTAAAAATGTAAATTCCCAGGCAAACTACATGAAGCAGCAGACTTTCTAGATCCCTTTAGCTTTTCATTTTCAGATGCAGTTATTAATATCTGAAGATTAGCATATTAGCTCAGTTAAGAGGAAAAGTATACTGTAGCAGAGGTACTATCAGCCACGTGGCAATTTCTCAAAGTTACCTAGCAAGCACTCTAGAAAGAAATTCACTTACCTTGCAAGCTATTCCCACAAAAATAGATTGCTCATTGGATCTCTGCAAGCCACCACATTGAGCCTGATTAAATCCCGGAACAAACTGCTAAATACAACTGCCTTTGTCTCTCAACATTTCAATTTTTACCAGCATCTGGAGGAAAAGCAGCTTCCCACATATACCACAGGAAATACTACTTTGGAATTACATGGAAGCCTTTTTCTAACTTTTTCAGTTGACTGCCAAGAAGTTATCAGGACTGAGGGACACTAAAAATACGTTCTGCAGCACAGTAAATATGTGAACCAGGTTTAAATAATATACAATCATATACGCTTAAAATATATCCAAATTCTTTGCATAATTTTGAAGAAGAATCATCTTTACAGATAGCATGGTGACCTTTGTAGACCAGTGTATTAAAAAAAATTCCTTACTACATTTATATTTGTTTCACTTGCATTCATTTCTTTCTTGATTTTTCTTTTTCTTGTGTTTACAGAGTCAGAATAAAAAATGCTGAGATTCTTGCTGAAAAAGATCATACTCATCTGCTCTGGCCACTAGTGGCAGGGATGCACCCGGGCCCCGGGGGA
>NW_005842229.1:1765812-1784404 GCF_000455745.1 Alligator sinensis
CACTTCTTGTTGCCTACCCTAAAAATGTCTCAGGCACATCTTATGGCTGATACCAAATGGTTAATACTTTCTGTGGTTAACTCTTACAGGACCAGTCACAAGCCTACAATATCTTGGTTTTGAGATTTCCTTCCCCAGCATGAAAGACTTACTTCCTGCCTTGCCTTTTATTATAACAGATTAGAGAGAACAATATTTGAGAAAAATGCTACTCATGTGGCACATCATATTTTCTAGAGTGTGTTTTATATTTTTATATTTCTCCCCCTTTTCTTCTTCAAATCCCAAAACACACCAAGCTGGAGGCGCTAATGTAATGAGCAATCACACAATAGCATCTCTTGGAGGCCAGCTTCAGATATGCCATGTTCCTAAAAGAATGCCTTCAGCTATGTTAGTCATCACTACAGCAATGTAAACTTTGAAGTTATTTGTCTGTTCTTCAATTAGGCAACTTAAGCAAAGAGCAAATTTGTTATCTGTTTGCAAGCATGTTACTATGAACTCATAACCTTCACCTCACCTTGCCTTTCCTGTCTTCCCTTAAGGAGGAAAGTTATTTGTTCTGCACTTGGCATGCTTTGGACATTGGATAACTGATAGAAATAATCACGTGGCTCTTTGAATATACGTTATAAATTATGATAGTCTTTCTAAAATGAGAGAATATAGCCTTTAAGAGGTTCAATAAGTAAGTGTCAGAAAATAGAGAATTCCAATACAGTACAAGTTCACACATACGTAAAATGACTAAGGAAAGCACTGAGAAACAGAGGAACAAGAACCCAGGAGTGAATCAGGATTCCTGAATTCAAATACCAAGTCTGCTATAGGTTCAGCTTCACGATCCTGGGAAGTAATTCCCCTCTACTTCACTTTTGTAACTATAAAATAGGATAATACTTATTTCAAGGGTTTGATCTGAGTTAAACTGAAGTTACTTCATCACTACAAATTCAGACTATTAAAGTAGTATTACTATGGAATGCATTTTAGCTACCAGCTACACTCAAATTTCCATTAAAACAGATAGTAAGGCATCATAAGGAGTTTGCAGTAGAAAGTGTTGTTTAGGATGTTGTTCACTGAAACTGAGGTGTGTGCCATCCAAGACCCAGGTGCTGGGAGACATCACAATAGTGAAACTACTCAAATCTCTGGGGAGGTATTATTTTTGTCCACTGAAAAGGACATCTGCTTTAGACCCGCCTGTCAAACATCATACAAAAGATTGTAATTTTGATTGAGCTGAACTAGGAAGGGGAGAAGAAAGACATTGTCCAAAAAACTGAGAATTTATGCCTCCCCCTTGTCTTTGCCACTTTCCTGTTGCTAGAAAGATAAGAAAGGATGACGAGAAAAAGTCCAATAATGACCGGGATCTTAAGGGAGCAACATGAAAACAGAAACAGACAAGCATTTGAACCCTTTAATTTATTTACAGGCTCTCCATAAACTTAAACATCTAACTCCTATATTTGAGCAATGATGATCCAATCAGAAAAATGCAGACTGTCTTCACAGATGGACTGTGTCTAAATTCACTCTTCCCAAATAACCAGTTTTGTTTATTTTGAAGAATAAACAATTTGGCAGTAAAATTTGTTCATGTAGACTTTTACAATACTCTAATAGCACGAGTCGAAAAAGAAGTCAGCCAGTATTCTCCATTCTTATAAGATGTATTTGCCAGTTGCCGACCTGCTTTTACTACAGATAATAGCTCTTTTCAAAGTACGCGTTTAAAATATGGTACTTGCAAGTGAGCTTTTGTTACTCCCATATATCCAACAAATAAATGGAAAAGAGGAAAAAAAAAAAATCAGAATATTTTTTGTGGTTTTCTCCCAAACCAGGCCCATCCTCAGGCCACCTGACTAGCAGAACCCAGCCACTCAATCTTTGGCAGAGCTCTGCCTCCTCTGTCAGGCAATTCTCCCCAAAGCAGAATCAATACTAGTAAAAGACATCAAACGTTTGCATTTCAAAACACCATTCAACTTAACATGCATCACAGACCCACATATGTATCAAGCCATGTTAAGTAAGCCAGAAATCAATTTTGGTTACCATAAATACCCAGAACAATCTGCAAGTGAGCCAAATATCCTCTGCCTGTTAACTGAGGCAAGTTTTTTCTTTCTACTTTCCCTTTCAGAATACCCAGTTCTTTCAACGTAATTATGGAATTTAAATTGCAGTGAATTACCTGGGAGAAATAATTTTCTGAATACAGACTTTTATTTCATGTCACAAAGCATAAGCCAAAAGGCTATGTAGTTAACCTTTGTTCTGGCTTCAGTGTATTTGAGGATTAACTTTATTTTAGATATTTATTTGCAACTTAAACACAACATAACCAAGGAAAAAAAAGTTAGGTTTTTGCAAGTCTGGTGTATAAAACTAAATTAAAATCCTTAAACCCTCCCCACACCTTTCTTTCATGGTTCTCAACGCTGCAAAATCTGAATTACAAACACCACGAGGAAATGTTTGTTTATATTTGAGAAGCTGCCACTGGAATTTTTAGAAAAGTAACAGAAACACTTCAGTTTATTTTTAGCTTTACATATTTGGGGCCCATCTTGACTTTAGCTCTTTGGAATAAGGGTCATGACCTCGCACGTGCTTGGACAATATCTAGAATGACACCAATACTAACTGGGTGCTGCCGCAAATCTTTTAATGTGAACTGTCTAGTTGAGAGATCTTGAAACATTTCAGCAGAGGTTTTCTTTTGTTTTGTTTAATTATGTGAACATTTGGGTTTGGGCATAATTAAACAAAACAAAGCAAAAACAATGTGTTTATTTTAACACAAATCCCAGCATAACACATTCAATGCTTGCTTCATCACCAACAAGTATGCATTCGTCTACTCTTACCAAGAAAATTATGTTGCAGGAGTTGAAAAATAAGACCTAAATGGAGTCCTTCATCTTTTTTATGCCATACAAAATAAGTACAATAGGGACTCCATTTAACAACAGCAGATAACATAGAAGTTTTATTATTATATTCTGTCACCCTGCAAATACATGGTTTCAACAGCAAAGGAAACTAGCAGGCAAGTCCAAAGTACACAAATAGTATCTGACAGCAGGGATTGCTTCCAGTCCTCTGTTCTGCTTCATTTGAACTTCAGTGCTAAAATAAGCATGAAGCCATTTCACCAGCATCTTAAAGAAATTAAGGGTCCAAAGACAGAAAATATGGCACTGATTACAGTAGTTGCAATTACCCACAAGGTCCATTTCCTGGCTGTCAGCAGTAGCAGCTTCCTGGTAGCATTAAGACCAATGAGACTGTCTTTCAACAGGAGCTTTATTAATAAACTTCAGTGAAGCCTGGATTCCACGCCTGGGGAATAAATCTGATGCCTGACAACATTTTTTCATCTCAGTAGAACAGGTTCTTTCTTGAAAGGAGCTTATATTGCTAAGTGTGTAATGGTGGTCAGATTTACTTATTTAGTACAAGTGAAACTTGTTGCTTACATTTATTCCGAGTCCCTTATAAAGTACGAAAGGTAATGCTACCACTAAATGTTATTCTCACCCAATTCCCTTTTATTTTATATAACTTTATGCAGGCACTTAAATATAACAAGGAACTACTCTCTTTGAAATCAAGCCTGAGACTAATTAGTCAAAATGTGTTTTTCTCCAGGAATTCATATTAACTCAGGAAACAAGGAGGTTTGGGCACAATGATCAAGTGATCAGTGCTGTAAGGGTAAAAGCAGACATTGCCAAATGAAGTGGATCAAGCTATGGCAGGACATGTCCCTCCCACCACAGCTGATCCACTTGATTTAGCAAAACACACGTGTGTCATCCCCACCCCCACAATTGTGCCACATTGGGCTGGGGCCTGATGGAGAACAATGAATGACATGCTCACTTTGCCAGGGGATACCCTGAGTCCTTCACTGCCCTGGGTCTCCTTGCTGGGACCTGCACTGCCCCACCCCTCCACATGAAGCATACATCAGTGCAGGCCCAGATGCAGGTCTCAGCATGGAAGCATCAGGCTGTGCAGGTCCCAGGATGGAGACACAGGGCACCAGGGATTCCCCAGATACTATACCTCCATTCCAAGATGTACAGGTGCTTTCTCCGCTTGCAGATACACACTGCTGGAGATACTGGGAACCCAACTTTCCCCACTTAGAGAAGCACCCTGAGATTCCCTAGGGAATATCTCTACCAGAGGAAAAAGTCAGGCATGGGTTCTGGCAGCCTGAAGGGCCCAATCCTGCACAGAAATTTGTGGAGTTGCAGAACCGGTTCCCTCAAGCCTCCAGAGCACCTGCCCAGGATGGCTGGAGAGTGCAGGCAGCTTTAGGCTGCCGTCAGTCTCCCACCACAGAGCAAATAAAGACATCCAGGGCAACAAGGCAGCATTATTTAAACACTATCTTTTGTTGCACCACTGATGTGATATGGAAAATGACAGGGACACCTACTTTCTCACCATTTGTGCTGCTATAAAAATTTTTTATGGCAGCACAAATGGGATGCCAGCTGACATCTGTTTCTATCTTTTAACTTCCAATGAGATTACTACACTGTTGCTGCATCTACACATAGAGTAGACTAATTAGCTGCAGAGTAAAGCATCACCATCTACACGTGATGGTATTAGGCCACAGTAAACTAAATAATGTGGGTGTAAGATAGTACTGTCAGAGACAGTACTATCTTATGGCAGAGTAATTAACTGAGATTAAGTACACATGTAGACACTGACTATGGCTAGGGACAGAAGTTGCACATAAACCAGTTTAAGTCATCAGACACTGGTTTAAGCATGCAACAGAATAGAAATTCAGTGCACATAAACCAATAACAAAATGGCTGAAACTGCTTTAATATAAAGCTGGCTGAATGTAGTATCAGACTTAACTGATTTGGGTCAAACTGGCTTATGAAAGTTCTGTCCCAGGCCCCTTCCTGGTTCAAATTAAATCACAGTCCTCCAGCATCTCAGCATGCTTTCCAGCCCTGGGCTGGGCTGGGCTGTCTGCTCCAGCAGACATGGGTTTAGGGGGTGTGTGTGTGTGTGTGTGTGTGTGTGTGTGTGTGTGTGTGTGTGTGTGTGTGTGTGTGGGGGGGTGGGGTGTGTGTGTGTGTGTGTGTGTGTGTGTGTGTGTGTGTGTGTTGGGCAGGGGTGGGAGGAAAGAGGCAGGGACTGCTCCCTCTAGGCCAGGGGTGGGCTCTAGGGCCAGGGAGGGGGGGTAAAATTCCCTTCCCCTGAGTACAGAGCTGCCCTGCCCTGCTAGAAACTTACTGCCGGCTGTGACTGTGGACTACAAATCCCAGAGGCACCTGGAAGCAGGAAGAGGAAGTGATGAGCAACCCTGCAGAGTCCTGCTGCTGTAATTCTGGACTGCAAATCCCAGAGACCTCAAGGGCAGCAGGAAGACGAAGCGAGCACACAGACCATGCTGGCTACATGCCAGAGAGCTGTGCTCTAGGGCCCCCCGGCTTCTGGGCTGAGCCATTGCAGGTATGTGTCTGTATTTCCTGAATCAAAAGTGAATGTCTGTCCAGTTGTTTTTCAGTTTAATTTCTGCAGCTTAGACTAACTTGTAAAAACTGAATCAATTCAGCCTCGGGTTTTTTTTAATGTTTCCCTATAGGTGTAAATCGTGCCTTGTCAGCCCAACCAGCCAGGGGCCAGACTCTTGCCTGCCACCTAGCCACACAGCTCCGCACTTTCAGCACCCTCATGCCCCAGCCAGTCCCTCCGCTGACACTCAGAGCCTGAGGCAGTGAAAGGCAGAGGTGGCCCTGGCATAAACTGCTCAAATTCCGGCTGTCCTGGGCACACGTATAGATGCTGTGTCTGGGAGTAGTTTACTCCAGTTGAAACTGCTCTGGAGTTTATTGCTTCAAATTAATTGCATGTGTAAATGCATCCAGTTTCATCCAATTCAAGTCTCAGATTGTCTTCATTACTCACAATTTTGTATATGGTCATAAAGACATCACACATGCTATACAGTTATGTTAGTGATATTGTAGAATCCCTGTAAAGTGATTAAGTATCAGATACTATACTCAATTTCCTTTTTTCTTGCCAAGACACAGGACTTCTTTAAATATAGGTGTAAATTTTCAAAGAAGAAATAAGATCTACTATATAGTTGCTGATTTTGTTTAAAAATTTCCAGAATGTGAAAAAGAACTTTTCACCTTTTGGCCACAAATCCAACTCAGGGCAACAAATCCTGTCACTGCTATCAACAACTTAAGCAAGCCTACTCTGAGACAGATTCCAATGACCTAATCATTTGGGCTGCTGTGATTAGTGAACTACTCCTTAAATGCTCTTCAGTCTAGTGTGTTAGTGCCATGGTGAATCAAAATATATCCTCCAAAATAGTAAATAATTAATCTCTCTCATGTACTAACAGAGAAAAACTATGCATGTTTTACTAATCGAGGAGCCTTGAAATACATCCCATACCCATCACAGACAGCATACTCACAAAGCTAAACCAAAAGGTTTTTTTTAATTCAATGAATGAACACATGGAAATATTTTTAGAAATGATGTGTTCAACAGTTCAGTTTCTTGGAATAATTTACTACACTGGAACAGCATCTCAGTAGGTGATCCTCATCTGCCCTGCTACGGCCCCCATTGAGACACCTTCAGGGCACACTGCTAGACGCATCAGTTTTCCTGGGCTTTTCACAAGGTTAAAGGAGCCAATAGTTCTAGAGATGAATTAAAGTGTACTTGTGCAGGCTGGAAATGTATTCATTATCACCAATTTACTGGGTTACTTTTACATTTTGAGGACAGTGTACTGACGGGCAGTCTGTAAGTGCAATCAAATCAAATCAAATCAAATCAAATCAAATCAATCAAAACAAACAAATCATGAAGTCAGTGAACTTAATCATGAAACATATTATCTGTAGTATCTGAAATAATATACAAATCATTTTTCCCCATAGCAATTTCTCAATTTTCTACCTTAAAATGATGCTACGCAAGAAAAGCTACAGTTTAAAAAGGTAGTATTCAATCAGGGGAAAATATACCTTACTTGCAGTTTCTATTACACACAGTTCTAAGTATTAACTGGACCTTCTCTAACTTTTCAAAACATAATTAGCTCCTATGCAAAACATGAGTAGTAATGCAAGGTGTGATATCAAAGTACATAACTGTCACGAGGTTATCAGGTAAAAGAAGGGATGATGAGTTTGATGGCGTTAAATAAGTAGCTTAGGTTTTCAAATTTGCCTGATACTCTGAAAGACTCTCACGCAGGGCTAGGTCCTTTACAAGTACCCAATTCTACTCTCTTTGGGTGTCTGTACACATGCTCTGGCATGGGGGCGTGTTTTAATTAGAACGGCTCCTGGATAGCCACTGTAATTAAAACACCACAGTGTCACATGTATTCAGCATCCTGAGTTTCAAAATGCTACAGAGGCACTTTAACTAAAGCTCATTCAACAAGTTTTAGTTAAAGTGCTCCTGCTGCCATTTTGAAATGCGGGGCGCTGAATACACGTGACACTGCATTACACTGGATCATTCCAAGTAGACGCTCCAGCAGACTCGATTAACCTGGATTAATTGAGCCCGCTCCAATGCATTCTAATTAGAAAGTGCTGGGCACATGTAGAGGCACCCTTGGTTCTCCATTTTATCTTGGGCAGCATCATGAAGGGTCAATGGACTATAGTTTGAGAACAACAGTCATGAAGCTATTTAAATATAACCAAGAATGGAAACTTTAAAAATGGAGACAGATTTTATTTGAAAATCTCCAACAACGAAGTGCTGAAATTTGATAACTTATTTGGTAAGAAGTATTTGTATAAATTATTTAAAAGGATGAGTGTTCTGAAAGATAACTGTGAGGGCTCCTAGTGGCAAGACTGCTTATTTCTAATTTTGAATTCCTATTATGAGCAAAATCAATTTAGAACAGTAAATGTTAGAGATCGAAGAGCCCTTATCAGGTCAACAAATTCATCCTACCACCAATTCAGAACTGCTCCCTAAATCAATTCCAGTCTAGTTTTGAATGTTCAGGGACAGAACTTGAAACTTAACTAGCAAAAATGAAAAAAGCCATATACCCAAGAGTGTTTTGTTTAGGGGTTGTTTTTCTTTTAATCTACATTTTCAACTTCCAACCACAAATTTAATATTAGGCATTTCTGGAATAGCTGGTCCTACCTTTTGAGTAGGACGCAGTTTTCAGATATTCCAACTTTCTTGACCCTGAACATAAGCGGCAAACGGTGCAAAGTCTAAGACGTCTTTTCCCTCAAGTATTACTCAGACATTCAAGATAGACATGTGTTAAAACAGTGGTTTAGACTTTTTAGACTCAAAGCTCTTAGTTTTCACTTGATTTTTTACTACATAAAAATAGCAGAGTAACTCCTCTGTGGCAAAGCATATTCTGGCCTGCTGTGGTCTTTTTAACTCCCTGGATTCCTGTTTGAAATCTCTAGGATTATTTTCTGAATCATATTTGCGCATCTACCAGTACTAACACTGTATGACGCCCTTCAGCACTCCTAAACGTAGAATCATTGTGTTAAAAGTTTCAAGCTGGCAGACCTATCATACCCAGCCATGGAATCCTAATTGAGGAAATACTAGGTTTCACGGAATCAATCTGAAAAACCTCTTGTCACCCAAAGAGTGAGTTTTGTCCAAGACACAACAGACTTTCTACAAAAACTTAAAAACACAGGACACTTTCCCAGCACCCTCCTAGCCACCATGGGAACACAGCTGTCAGGAACATCTGTGAGGCTTGGGATGCAATGTAGGGGTGGTTGGAGCTGCATACATAAACCCAGGAGAGCACGGCATCCGAAGGGCAGCCTCCCGCCTAATTAAGACCTTAAGGCATGGCAGAAGAGAAAGGTGGGCAGCGTGCCCAGAAGCAGGTGGGAGACTAGTACTGTGGCTGGTCAGGGAGTTCCCACTTTGCCACAAACTACATTTGTAAGTAGGTCACATGTATTCTTTCATTTGAAATCTCTTCCTGAGGAAAATCTTGCATGTTTTAACATCAAACCCAATTCTGCCTGGGGTACTGAATAGTAACAATTTCCCCCATGGCTTGGCATTAAAACAGGACAAGATTCATAGAGCATTATTATAATCCTAGTCATTTTCATAACAAAAGTAGAACTGAACGAAAGCTACTATGACAAAGTACAACTAGCATATTTTCCCTTTTATGCAATACTAAAAATGAAAAGGAAGATGTAAAAAAATAGATATCGATTGGTACCAGGAAACAAAGGGGGAAACAGCTAACAGCTCTGATCTGCCAATGAAAAGAACTAGCAAACAAAATATGTGCCTATTCTGGAATTCTCCAGTCTGACAATGGTTAAGCTGACTGAGAAAAAAACAAAGAATGTGATTTTTAAAGTTCAATAAAGGCATCCTTGGAAGATTCAAAATACTTTTAACATCTTAAAGTCAGACACTAAAATTATCACTAGAAAGCCAAGGGAAGTTGTGTTAGTATAGTAGTAACTTGATAGCTACTGAGAAAATGCATAATACTGAATTTATTGATCTATATAAGACAACAGAAAACAAGAAATGTGGATACATTTGCAAATGTATGACCTGAGAAAAGAAAAATGGAGTGAGAAAATAGAAATCGAATGGCTTGTAACATGTATTCTTCGACTGTTCTTGGATTGTTTATAACAGCTGACAACTTGGATGCAGTATCTATTTTCTTGCATTTCAGCTTTAAATAGAGGAGGAGGAGGAATTCAGGACACTGAGAATTTACATAATGGGTCAACATCATCAAGAACATGGACCTGTAAAGAACCCTTCCCGTTAGGTTATCCTTTCAATTAACTCTATTTAAAAGCCATTATTTTTAAGCACTGTCTATTAAATACTAGCTTGACCCATCTTCAAGCTACATTTAAACTCTTGTTCTTGATAGTCACCCTGATGTTACTTATTCTCTGATGCCACCTATCTTTTAAGGATTCACTGTCACATCTTTGGTCAGCAGGCAATCAATCATTCATGCCTTTATTGTGATGTAGTCAGAGATGTAACATTCACTCTTCAAATATCTAGGTCAGCAACTCTTACCACTTTTTAAACAATTCAAATGTTTTTCCCCTTGTTAGCATTTTTAGCTGGACTAACATTATTTGAATTTTTTCTTAGCTTTTTATTGTGCATTAAGCCTCTGATTTTGTTTCAGAATTTACACTTTGAATAATTAAATTAAGCAGTCTAAGTACCTGAACTCAACACTATGCATTTTAATTGCATGAACGAGCTAAACAAGAAGACTAAATCTGAAAAATGAAGTTTCTTACCAATTATTTTACCTATCTGAAAGGCACATAATTACAGCTTGGTCCCCTCTTTGTAGCAATAATGTTCACTATGTTAACTGCTCAGAGAGGGGCACTCCAAAACTGTAGGACATTGTAGCAATAAAAAAGAACAAATCAGTGATTTCTCAACATCAAAATTAAATATTTGTATCCCAGGGCTAAAGTAACAAATATGTATAATGACTCTCTAGAGTAGTGTCAAACTCCTTCTCTATGAAGAAAGCTAGAATTCTATATTTTAAGTGTGCCATGTTATATAAAATTAGGCTTAAATACCTGTTGTCACCCTCCTAGTCAAAAACAGAAAACCCTATCATATTAACCGCAAATTTGCATGAAGATAGATGTAGAATGTAAACGCTGAATAATAATTAAATTATCAATTCATTCATTCCTTATTAATGGCCTCATCATAATGCCATGGGAAAATGTTCCCCTTAATCCCTTTAGATTACTGTTACATCTGTCCTGCATCTGTCTCTCCCTTGTCTCCACATCTCCATGTTTCCTGTGTTCCTTCCTATATTTCAAAGGACTGGAAAGGACCTCATGCACCACTGAATCCAGTCCTGTTAATTTACAGGAAACCACTTGTCCACACTTTTCTATAAAAAATATCCAATCTGGCTCTTTTGGCAGATTCAGCCACACACTATATCCATTAAAAATATCTACAATATTCTACAGGCAGCAAGCAAGAGACACCCGGGGCACCACCAAGTTTTAGCTTACTGCCATCCTAGGGAATGTGTATTCAGATGGCCCTAGGAATTGAATGATGCCCCATGCTACAGAGGAAGGCAAACAAATCCTTGCCAATCTGACTCAGGGGAAAATGCCTTTTTGACCCTAATTCTGGAGATCAGTTTTACCTTGCATAGAAGATTTACTATCTACTCAAAGGCTGAAAACTTTTTTTTAAATGATAGCTTAAATTCTACAGAATCCTACTATAGTAGGTGGGTTACAACTATATTAAGAAGTCCAAGGGTTTGACATCAATGGTTTAGATGCTCTTGAAAACCAAGAGAAGAGGAAGTGCAGATTAAGGAAACAAAATAAATGAGTTACTTGATTACCCTGTTCCCTTCAGAGTGTTTTAACAAATTCATTAAGTGTAGAAATGATTCTCCTACTACAATGTTTTGCTAACATTAGGGATACTTTGACCACATATCATGTATCATGGCTTTGAGAGCCTTCCAGAAAAGACTAATGCTTTCATACTGGATAAATATATTTGTTTGAGCTCACTGTCCACCATGTAATAAGTGTCTTATAGAAATGAATGGTTATAATCCTTGCAACAAAGTCATCATCTGTGGACATGCTGCCAACAAAGTGTGTCAGCAGGTTAATCTGAAAAAACAAAAAGTTTTATCCATTAAGTTTTTCAAGTCTTGGGAGGGCACTGTACCAAGAAAGCATAGGTCTGATGAAAGACAGAGCTGACAAAAGATGCTCTGGATTCCTGTCCACCCTGGCTAATGAAAAAAATAATCAGGGATCACCATGTCCTCTGAAATAGATCTACATAATTCCTGCACTCTAGGGGCCACTTCCTGAGAAAGTGAGTGCTTGAAAAAAGTGAAGTATTAACATATCAGTAACAGCATCTAGCACAGGGGTGGGCAAAATGCGGCTCACCAGGCCATTCTATCCGGCACGCAGGGCCCCTAAAACATTTAGAAAATTAATAGTTATCTGCCCTGGGCTGCCTGTCATGCAGCCCTCAACGGCTTGCTGAAACTCAGTAAGCAGTCCTCTGCCCAAAATAATTGCCTGCCCCTGATCTTGCACATCTTCAATCGTATTCCTAAAGCCATTTCATGAATGCACCATTAGGGATACCACCAGTGAACAAAGAAAAGGCTACTGTCCATGGTAAAGGCATGCCTTTAGCAAGGACAATCTGGAAAACGGGGGAGGGCCTTATTTACAACTCTATGGCAAAATGGGAGGGGCTGCCCACATTCATACAATTTAGATCCATCACTGATCCCAATAATTGCACATTCCCAACTGCACTGATCCCAACTATGCACACACAGTAGGACATGAAATCGTTGGAATCAAGGATTCAGATCCCATTCTACAATAATTTTTAATTCATGCCTGTTGCCCTAGTGTCCTACCTAAAGAATACTAAAGCATGCTGGGGTGGATGGCAGAGATGGGACTTTCCATATTAAGCAAAACCTTGAATTACAGCAGTGGGGAGATGGTAGGTTCTTCTGCCACAATACCACTTATCTGAGAGGGAAGAAGTGAAATTTATTATAGAGAAAAGTAGATTTAAAATTTCAGCAAGCATTTTAATGAGAAAAATCACTGTCGTACTACTAGCAACAATTCCAAATGCTTTGCAAAACTGAAGAGCAAAAGAGAATTGTTATGTGGAAGAGCTGAATAAAAACAGTTTTGTCAGAGGCAGAAATTCCTTAAGGTTTCTAGAGATGGGGAGCATCTTCCTCAGATGGACAGCTCTGGACTGCCCACAGTTGTCATGCAGCCTAAGAGCTACATATAACCAGACTAGCAAGGATATTTGAAGAGCAATGATCTTCAAATATATTTCATGTGAAAGTACTTATCTCTATGTTTTCACTAAGACCATACCAAGATAACATTCAAGAAGCGCTAAAGAACTACAGCCTATGTTAATCTTGTGAGATAAATTAAATTACCAAATGTTTCGGTTTACAAACTGCAAACTTCCAATGCAAAGTGAAAGTGAAACATGCAGTAAAATATAAAGATTCATGCACATCATTCCATTTTACCATATTCTACAACTACAGGCTTATTTAATAGAATGTCTCATCATTTGAAACACTGTTCTGCCAGAATTACTCCTCCTCAACCATTTCTATTTTATATACCCTTATTATTTACTACATGCCTTCCTTGGATAGCAATCTATTCTTACTAGGTTTGCCAAGCAGAACACTAATGAGAATATCCATTGAGAGCACAATTAATGTAATTTCAGCATCATCAAGTGGTCCCTAAGCAAAGTAACAACAAAATGATACAAAGTTCTGATATTGCAGCTAAGGAGGGAAAGCACAGCATCGAATTATCCTAACTCCACTGGACGATAAACTTATATTATTAAAATAAAATTGGGCAGAGTTAGAGTGATATACAAGAAGTAGGAAGTTCTTTAAAATCCACTGTAACTCAATGCTATGGGTATTTTTTTTTATTCACATTTTAATCAACAAAGCAATTGTTCCCTCTCCTTGCATGCTGTGTCCTAAGAGAAACTCTATGCAAAATAATAGGCTATTAAGATTTCTTGTAATGTTCCACTCACAGCAGAACAGTGATTTGACAAAATTATGTTGTTTGGAATATAAAATGGTAAATATAATCTCATAATTATAGTAGAACAAATATTTAAGTTAACCCTAAATAAGGTAAACACAGACATCTGCATAGCTATACAAAGACTGAATGTTTACATAGTATTCAATTTGATACAAGTAATTGCTTCTGCATATAAAAGTATTATTCAAGCCCAGGAAATTCTGCAAGGCAACATATTCCACCTATTATTTGATATACTTCATTACATTACATTTGCGCTTTTTCTAAATGGAAACTGTGATCATACTGGCAGCTAAATAAGACAGATGGACTGTTTTTCTAGACAACAATGCAGACCAGAGAGCAAATGGTGATCACCCAATGATATTTCAACTAATCAGACATTAAAAAAAACAGGAAAGTGGGAAGGATTACATTTTATAGGTATGTATATATGCTACTATATTCAGAAATGAATTCAACAAAAAATGCTGGCAGAATGAAACAAAAAAAGCATCTTCCTCATCAAATCTTGCACGAGGGAGGGTTCATTGGTTGATCTATTTGTCAAATTACAGGTGTTTACACAAGTTACATTTTTTGTGAGATGTGGCCCCTGAAAGTGCTCTACAGCTGTGACATAACACGTTCACAGCTGCAGAACACTTTTAAAATGGCTGATTGCACAAAAAATGACCCTCAATAAATCAGCTATTAGCTGAAGGGGCTCTAGAACACAGCTGCCAGCTGGGCTTTGCTGTGGCCAGAGCTGGGGGGTAGAGGGAATGAAATGGAGCCCCCTCGCCTTGCTGTCAAGAGGCCTGGGGAGGGGATTGGGGAAGGGAGTCCTCCGCACTTTGTGGGTCTGGCCCAGCTCCCCTCAACACCCCAGTCAGGCCTATTGACAGCAGCAGCATGCAGCTGCCAGCTGGGCTTTGCCGTGACCAGAGCTGGGAGAGTGGGGGGCAGGGTGAAACAAAGGCCCCTTGCCTAGCAGGCCCTCCAGCTACCCCAGCTGGGGTACTGCAGGGAGCTGGGCCAGGCCCACAAGGCGAGAAGGCTATCCCCCAGGTCCAGTTGCGGCAATGCCCAGCTGGCAGCTGCGTGCTACCACTGTCAAGAGGCTTGAGCCATGGGTAGGGGAAGGAAAGCCCCCCTCCACCTCCTCATTCAAGTCTCCTGACAGGGGCAGCACACAGGTGCTAGCTCAGCTCTGCCATGGCCAGAGGTGGGGAGAGGGAAGGGGGTGGGGGAGAGGGAGAGCAGTTTGGCAGCCTCCTAGGAGGATGCTGGAATACCCCCACCTGCTGGCCAGGGCCGGTGCAGGCAGGCTCTTGACCTGCTGACCCAACAGATGAACTTTGTGGGTCATGAGGAAGGCTCTAACTCATGGCACTTTCTGTAAAATGCCACGAGTTACAGTGCTTCCCCGAAACATTTGTTGGCATGTCCTTTATCTCTCTGTTGATGGGATTAAGAGACAGTGAGCTGTAACCATATCTAGATAAGTTTAAGTAGTTTGGGACCAGTCAGTGTTGCTCGAAAACAAATTCTTCTACAGCAGGGGTAGGCAACTCCTGGCATGGGTGCCAGTGTGGCATGCAAAGGCATTTTGCTTGGCACGGGCACCTCGGGGCAGACAGTGAGGAAGGGGCCAGGGCTGTGCTGCCACAATGATTGGGTCCTTTGCAGCTTCCCCGCCTTCTGCCCCTGGCATGCCAATATCGTACAAGTCAAGGTTGCGGATTTTTTTGGCACTCTGCCCAAAAACACTGCTGACCCATGTTCTAGGGGAAATTCTTTCAAGTAATAACAAGTGCAACTATATACAAGTGGAACATTGCATAAACAAATAATTTTGCAGATAGCTCTCTCAATAGTTATGTTTTGACACACGTAATCATGGGAGAAATAATAAAAGTCCATCATCAGTCTCCATCCCAAACAGCTTTAAGAAAATCAGATCAGCTGATAGGTGCCTCCTTGCACTGTAGCTCCATCTGTCCTCCCTCAGACCCCACTCTGTCCTTCTTGGGATGACTCCTTCTCTCCACTTGGTCTTCCCTGGGACTTCTCTTTCCATTGATCTCTGTCCTCCTTGAGACTACCCTTTTTCACCACAGCTGTCTCAGAGACAATCCCTTTCTCATCCCAAGAGCAGCCAGCCACACTTGCAATAAAACTGTTACAAAACAATAGTATTAACTGAGTACAACAATTACTCAATAAAATAAAACAAAGTAATTGGGAACCAATCAGGGGGCAGTGAGTTTTCTGCTTTGGAGAACTGAGCACCTAAAACTGCCCTCTGATAGAAACAGTATACTCAAGTTATACTGTGAAGGTATAAAAATACTGCAGCATGTCTTATCTAAACCTACAGCCTCAGTTATCTCCCTTGCTGTGGTAGGCACCACATAGGTGACCAGAACAGTAGCCATGAAAGCATAACCAGTGCCTGCTCAATGTTTTTCAAATGAACTGGTGCCAGTGTATAGATGCTCCCATACGAACTGTCCATTATAAATGGCAGTTTTCCTGCACACATTAGCAGAAAAGACAAAACCCAAGTGAAGGAGGAGATTAAGAAAGGTATCTTGAGGTCAGAACCGAAGCTAGTGAGGGATATGCAAGTTAATGTATTTTTCCCCCCTCTTCTAAGGGCCATGTCAAGCAACTGAAGGCTAAATGACCTAATTTTAAAAACTGTTACATGGAAAAAAAATATTTTCAGGTTACATAACCAGCCTTTCTGTATTTGTTCGCACCCTCAAGGAGAAGCTACAACTTCCCCACCGCCCAACAACCATTCTTTGGAGAAACAAAAATACTTGTTAGCGTGTCTAATCAAAATATGGTTCCTAAGACATCACGATCCAAAGAGCTAAATTCTTAAATCAGAGGCTTGCAAAACTTATTCTGTTGTCACAGCAACTCTGTATCCATCCCTTTGGAGATGTTAAATCAGTGATCCGCATATAACTCCACCTCCCTTTCATGGTAAAAACTCACTATAGTATGACTGCTTGTGGGCGTTAACGCAATGTCCGTCAGGATGATGATGGACTCGTCCTTGAAGACGGGAATGATTTGAAGACAGCCACTGAAGATTTCTTTATAGCTGGTGACTTAGGACAGGGTCAAATCTTATTTAGATTTATAGCTATTTAACTTTATAGCTAGTGACAAAGGACAGAGCCACACCTCAGGCTCCCCTAGAACTGTGGGCTGTGCCACACCATATTACGTGCCCCCCGAAGCAGGCACAGGAAGTGGAAGCTGGAGGGGAAGACCCTGAAGACCCAGGCAGCTGCTGCAGCTGGAGTGGTAGGGGGAGCAGTGGCCGAGTGGGAGCCCAGCACCTGTAGATTAACCTTTCATGGGCTGCCAGCTGGACAGTCTTGGTATAACATGTCCAGTGACCTTACCTGCAAGTGCACAAAGAAACTCACAACTTGTGCTCAAAGTATGAAAAAAGCAAAACATTTACAGACAGCAAGACTACAGTCTACAGAATATGTAAGCTACATAATTCTCTCTCCAGAACAAGTGAATTATAAAAAACAGTGAAATGCCTACCGTTTGGTTTATGTAATATTTATATTATAGAAACACTCAAAGATCCCTAAAGAAAACAAAGGCCAGCTGTGTTAATAACATTCTTATAACTTGTTTAAAAAAAAGACACTGAAAATAAATATATCTAGCTACTGTAGATGAAGTTGAATAATAAAAGGACAATGAGCAGGAAGTCATGACTTGAACCCTAGAGAAGTAGAAGGCGAAGAAATGTACAACGACTGAAAAGTTATGCCACATTTCTGTGGTTCTCAATGCAGTTAAGTCTAATGAACAGGATAGAGCACAGGGCCTTAGCCCTAACAAGTAAGGAACATGTTGAAAAAGATATTAAAGAATACTAGAGGAATCGTACCTAACATTTTTTGACTCCTAAAACTGCAACAACATTGCATAAAGGCATTTTTGCACTGTAGCCATCACTTATTAATATAAGATATTACACATTTCAAATAAAAAGAGCAATAAAGACAATTTACACAACATGAATGTCTGCCTTTCAAATCTGAAAGGAACAGGGTTTTAGATTCAAAGACACTATGGCTAAGTACAGAGGTTCCAAAAGCCTGAAGCGAAATTGATTCAGTATTTGCAGGTTAGTTTAAGTTGCGTAGCTTAAGCGACAACAGGCTGAACCGATCGATGTTCAGTGTTTGTGTGGCCAAGACAAGCAAAAGCCTGCAAAGGCCCAGGCCAGGAGCCCGGGGGCGTTCATATGCACCACCCCTCATGGCCCTAAGGCTGCTAAACCAAACCCAGTAGCAACCCAGGCTTGATTGGGTGCTGGACAAATGCCACCTTTTACTGCTGTCAGAGGCAGGGAGTGGAGAGCCAGCAGAAAATCTCTCCCCAGCCCCCGCTTTTGAGAGGGGCGCAGGGAAGAGGGAATGCATCACCCGGCTCTCCATGCCAAAGCTGAGGTCTGCCCACTGGGGCCTTTTCACTCCTCCCCCACAACCTAGCTAGCAGGGCTCTGGTTGACTCAACCCCAAACCTGTGGCCGGACCGGGGGGGATGGAACGCACACATCCTATCTGAGCCTACCAAGGTCGGCCCAGTATGGGGGAAAGACCTCACTGTGGGGGTTTCACTCCCCTACAGCCCAGCTTACCAGGCTGGGATCAGTTCAGCCCCACCCTCTCTCCAGCCCCTGCCTGAGAGAGGCAGAGGGTGAACACACAGGCCCAGCCAGGGTCTGCCTGGCACAGGGCGGTGAAAGCCCTGACCAGGGGCTTTTAATAACCCTGCAGCCCAGCCAGCCAGGCTGATGCTCAGCCTCCTCCTGGGGAGGGAGTGGGGCTGAGCCGATTGCAGCCTGGCCAGCC